>NC_057714.1:98380115-98388625 GCF_004010195.1 Chiloscyllium plagiosum | reverse complement strand
TTCCAACGCCCCTCCCCCAAGTCCCTCCTCCCTACCTTGTATCTTAGCCTGCTGGACACACTTTCTTCATTCCTGAAGAAGGGCTCATGCCCGAAACGTCGATTCTCCTGCTCCTTGGATGCTGCCTGACCTGCTGCGCTTTTCCAGCAATATCTTTAAACAACCCAAGTATTCAAAACTGCACAAAACTTTCACTTTTTCTTCGACAAGAACAAATCACACAAATTGATTTCTTCACAGAGAGCAGACGCAGGAAATGGAAATAAAATATCGACATAAACACTAGAAATTCTCTGCAGGTCAGATAACAAATGAGGATTGAGAAGCAGACAAGGTTCTATGAAATATCATTGACCTGATGTAACTCTGCTTGACTGTCCACAGATGCGGCCTGATCTGCCAACCATTTCCAGTTTTTATATCAGAATTTCAACCTCCACAGAATTTAAATGTTTAATACCAAAATGCCAACACATCAGTTAAACTTAAAATCTACTACAAATTTCTGATAGTTTACTTTGTTTTCACAGTTTATGAGTAAGCGTGGTTAGCTCTAAATTTTCTTAACCACTGTTGCCCCTAAAACCGAACCCCACTAAAACATGCCCTGCGAATTAATCTGTTCTTCGGTAACTAAAAGCCACTAAAAAGAATAGCAAATGGTAAAATGTTTTCAATGGTCCAAAGATCTGCAATTTCTGCTTCAGATATAATGATATATGAAGTAGTAACTGTGTGTTTTGGTACAACATGGAAATGGAGCCAGATTGCAGGGCAGGTAGAAACTTGTGAGTACAGCTCTTCAAACTGCTTTCGGTTCTAATAATTTACAAGTCTGTAACCAAAGCTGCAACATTTTAATTTGCACATTTTCACTAATTTGTTTTTTTGAATAATCCAACACTTGATTTTTTTTATATATAAGTTCTATGTTGTGTTATTAGCAACAGATTTGTTATAGGGGAAAAAACTTTTCATTCCTATCTACCTTGAAGGTTAGATCATCAAGTTGCAAAGACCATTCATCTTAATTTTGACCCAGTCAAACATTTAATTCTTCCCATTTTAATCTAATTGCTAAATTTCTGCAAAACAAAAAAGTGTGCAATTAAGAGCCAATTAATGTCTATTGTGAAAATCACAAGCAATTCGTGAAAAACAGTTCACCTAGGGATAAAACAATTAGCTAAGCCCTTAATGATTTAACATTTACAAGGAATTCCATTTACATAGCACCTTTCACATTGAAAACATTTCCATGGCATTTCACAGAGGTGTAATCAAAAGTTTAATAAGCAGCTCTAAAAAGTGGCTAATTCAGAAAGTAATATTCTTTATAATCCATCACAGTAGAATTATTACATGATGACATTATTGTCCTGATCTAACTACTGCACCAAATGTGATCTGACAGCTCCGTGTCACAACGTAAATCATTAGGAAAGAGAAGTACCTCTTCACAAAAGAATCAGAATGTTAATCTTGGTTTTCTAAAAAAAAAGTTAGCCTGACATCATTAAAATCTGCACCAATGAGAAAAATGATTTACATCATCCAGTTGACTTGGCCAAAAAAATGAAGGAAGGAAAAAATGCCTAAATTCACTCCACATGTTCACTTCTGCTCTTCGTTTTACCCTTGCCAGGTGAAAGTGTGTAAAAAGGTTCACATTTCAGTCACAGTTCCATTCAGCTTATCAGTCTAAGTGTGCACGTCTAGCTCAACCAGTTGTCATGTAATGGCAGAGGTTGGAATAGGATTGCTTGCTGGATATAAAGGATTTATACATGTCTAAGTTTAAATCATCCAAAACATCTTATCTCTCGAATAGAAATGCACACGTAAATTTCAAGATAGATAATTTGCGGAGTTATAGATCCACTTTCCTGATATTGCAACATGTCAGGAAATTACTAGTCTCTGATTAAGGATAAAGCAACTGAACATCTTGAAATATTCAAGCTGATCAGAGAAGGCCAACATGGATTTCTGTGGAGACGTGACTATAGCAGAGGACAGGAGAATGTCTATGGATGTCATTTTTATGGGCCTCTGGAAAGCATTCAATTAAGTTCCTCACAGAGACAATTAGCTGAAGCTGGGTAGGTAGTGGCATAATGGTAAGGCACTGGACTTGTCATTCAGAGCATGAAGTTAACGTGCTGGGAATGTGGGTTCAAATCCCATGATGGCAGATGGTGAAATTTGAATCCAATATAAAGCTGGTATGATGGCAACCAAGCAATTATTGTTGATTGTTTTTAAAAACCCATCCGGTTCACTAATGGCCCTCAGGAAAGAAATCTGTTGTCTATGCTTGGTCTGGCCTACACATGACTCCAAATCCTGTCCTCTGACAAATCAGGGATGGGCAATAAATGCTGGTCCAGCTAGCGATGCTCACATCCCATGATTCAATTAAAAACAGTGGATTTACACATGGAAGGAGGTGGTATGGCTGAGATATTAAAT
The DNA here is from genome assembly GCF_004010195.1 of Chiloscyllium plagiosum. Taxonomy (NCBI): domain Eukaryota; kingdom Metazoa; phylum Chordata; class Chondrichthyes; order Orectolobiformes; family Hemiscylliidae; genus Chiloscyllium; species Chiloscyllium plagiosum. The sequence goes on along the minus strand of NC_057714.1, from coordinate 98,386,153 downwards.
TAACACTTTGCTTTTGTCTTTATTGAGGATAAAGATGCTACCCAGAGCATGGTGATAGCAGACAAATAATAGTCACTTGAGGGGATCAAAATTTATAAGGAAAAGATACTGGATAAGCTGTTAGTACTTGAAGTTGACAAAGTACCCAGAAACCATGCAATGCATCTAAAGATAATGAAGGAAGTGAAAGTGGAAATTACAGAGGGATTGGCATTAAATCTTACATCCTCCTCAGATTCAGGATAGTGTCAGATAATTACAATTGCAGATATAGAAGGTATATCCTTGATCTTGTTTTCTCAACTGCTCCTCACCTTAAAAATCAGTCTCACTGAGGTAGCAATGTCAGTTTGGTGTCTTAAGAGCTACTGTGATACAATTACAATGCTTTAAGGAGCAATATAGCACAGGAACAGGCCCTTTGGCCTACTTAGACTGTGGCGATATGATGCCTTTTTAAACTTTCAAAAACTTTTTGCCTCTGTGTTGTCTGTATCCCTCTGTTCCTTGCCTATTTATATAGCTATCAAGACACCTCGAAAACACTGCTTTTATATCCGCCTCCATCATCTCCTCTGGCAGCGCAATCCAGGCATTTACCACCACTGTCTAAACATTCTGCCACTCACAGCTCCTTTAAACTTACTTGACGCCTATGTCCCCTTGTAATTGGCATATCTACCCTGGGAAAAAATTCTGACTGCTCATTCTATCCATGCTTTGCATAATTTTTCTTCCTTCCAAGCAGTCATTCCTTAGATTGTCTTTGAGATTATCATCGAGTTATAGAGTTATAGAGTCAGAGATGTACAGCATGGAAACAGACCCTTCGGTCCAATCTGTCCATGCCGACCAGATATCCCAACCCAATCTAGTCCCACCTGCCAGCACCCGGCCCATATCCCTCCAAACACTTCCTATTCATATTAAATGCTGCAATTATACCAGCCTCCACCACTTCCTCTGGCAGCTCATTCCATACACATACCCCACACTGCGTGGAAAAAGTTGCCCCTTAGGTCTCTTTTATATCTTTCTCCTCTCACCCTAAACCTATGCCCTCTAGTTCTGGATTCCCCGACCCCAGGGAAAAGACTTTGCCGATTTACCCTATCCATGCCCTTCATAATTTTGTAAACCTCTATAAGATCACCTCTCAGCCTCCGACCCCCCCAGGGAAAACAGCCCCAGCCTGTTCAGCCTGTCCCTATAGCTCAAATCCTCCAACCCTGGCAACATCCTTTTAAATCTTTCCTGAACCCTTTCAAGTTTCACAACATCTCTCTTCCACCCTCTTCCATTGGACAGAAGATATAAAAGTTTGAATACACGTACAAACAAATTCAAGAATAGCTTCCTCCCCGTTATCAGATTTTTGAAGGGATAAATGTTTTCTTTCTCTCTTTGCACTTTCTGTGCAGCTATAGCACTGTATTCTGCACTCTGTTCTACTACCCTGATGCACTTTGTATAGTACGATTGGCCGGTATAGCACACAAAACAATACTTTTCATTGCACCTCATTGTACATGTGACAACAATCCATCAATCCTTGTTCAAAAAGGGTTTAAGAATAGGCCCAGAAATTACAGATCAGTCAGTTTAACTTCAACTGCACGTAAATTCCTCAAAACAACAATTAGTGATTATCAGTCCACAATGACAAAGGTGAGTTAATTATGAACCAACGTGGATTTCATAAGGGAAAACCACACTTAACAAACCTGGTGGCATTCTTTGAAGAGACAAGAGAGAGAGTTGATGAGTGTAAAGCTGCTGATTTGGTGGACACAGACATCCAAAAGTCATTTGGATACATTGCTCTCAAGCGTGTTATGTGCCAAAGTAAGGGCTTGTGGAATAAAATGGATAGCAGCAATGTGGATGCAAAATTGGCTCTGTGATCAGAACCACATGCTTCTCAGACTGGAGGAAGACTTGTAATGGAGTTACCCAGGGACAGTGTTGGAACCTTTGCTTTTCCTGTTATATAAATTATTCTAGTTTCCGATATACAGGGAACGATGACACAAAATCTGGAAGCTTTGCAAACTGTGAGAAGGACAATGTAGAACTTCAAAGGGACAATGACAAATGGATGGAGTTGGTGGATAGGTGAGAGATGATACATTTTAATAGAAAGAACATGGAGAGACAGTATAATTTAAGGGCCACTACTGTAAATTGTCGACAAAAACAGAGGGATTAACAGAGCTAGGACAGGTGAAGAGAGCAGTTAGTAAAACACACAGCATAGGACAACAGAAGCTTTATTAACAGACACGGAACAAAAGAGCAGGGAGGGTGTACATAACTTTTATAAAACACCAGTTATATCTCAACTGGAGCGTGATGTACAGTTCTTATTTTTAATTAACTCATGGCATGTGGGTGTCACTGGTTGGGCTAGCGTTTATTGCCTGTTCCTAGTTGTCCTTGAGAAGGTAAGCTGCCTTCTTGAACCACTGCAGTCCATTTGGTGTAGGTAGACTCACAATGACGGCAGGGAGGGAGCTCCAGGACTTTGTCGCAACACCATTCTTGAAGAGCTTTGGTTAAAGTGCAGAAGAGATTTACAACAATAATTTCATGGATGAAACACTTCAGTTTTGAGGATAGACTGAAGAAGTTGATATTGTTTTGTTTGGAAAGGAGAAGGCAGAGAAGAAATTTGATAGGAGTTTTCAATTTTTTCTATTAATTCATGGGACCTGGCTGTTGTTGACTGGCCAGCAATTTTATTCCCATCCCGAGTTGCCCTCAAGAAGTTGGTGGTGAGTTGCCTTCTTGAACTGCTGGCTCACAATGCCATTAGGGAGGGAATTCCAGGATTTTGATCCAGCAACAGTGAAGGAATAGCAATATGTTTCCAAGTCAGAATGGTGAGTGGCTTGGATAAGAACTTATAATGAAGGATGTGTGCACAGATTGTGAGAGATATTTTCCACTATAAAAGGATTAGCATCAAGACAGCACCAATGAAAAGTTATTTGCAAACAAAGAAAATGCAACGAGGAAAAACTTTTCATACAGTGAGTAGTTAAGGTCTGAAATGCACTGCCTGGAAGTGTGGTAAAGGCAGTTTCAATTGAGGCAGTAGAGAGGGTATTAGATGATTATCTGAATAGAAACAAGGTGCAGGATTACAGGGGAAAGGCAGGAGAACTACACTAAGATATCATGTTCCAAAAAGAGCCAGTGCAGATAGGTTGGACCAAATGGCCTTCTTCTGCCCCATAATAATTGATTCTACTCATCACAACAGAAAACAAAACAGCTTTTAGTGTTTCTTAATAAACTTGGATTCCACAAATGGGATTGCTCCAGAAAATGATATTATGAAGGATGAGAAAGATATATTTATTCCTTGCAATTTGATGCAAGTAAAAAGCAATTTATGTTAACAAGGAAGGATTCCAAAGCGCTACCAATCAGATAGATGTGCACTTGTACATCACCAGATTAACGAAGGTAGCATGATAACAATAAACCAAAAAAAAATGGGTAAACCTACAAGAACATTTAAATTTAAGATAAATCAGAGTAATTGCTACACAAAGAAGAGTGCACTGAAATTGATATGTAATAAGAAAATGTACAGACACCCAGAAGAGTGTGGGAACATATTAAAGCTTCAATGTGTGAATATGAATCCTGACTACTTTAATCCATTGTATATGCTTCTCCTTTCCAAATCATCCATTCTTTTCTGAGGAAAGAACACCGCAAACCACACTATACATCAATTCCAATAAAAGACTTACAACATAAGTAGTTCTTTGTGTCCTCTTGAGGGCAGATTTATACTGTGAAGACTCAAGCATTCTTTATTCATGTATAGACGAAGGCATTTGGGCAGGAGTGGGTGGGAGGCGGCGGGAAACAGTGACCACAGTTCAGAAATTCGCAGATCACTGTACAAAAGATTTACCAGGAGTTCAATAGATAATGTCTGAGTGGATATGGATGGCAGTTGTGTGAATGTGTAATTTTCAGATGTCTTCCAATGCCGTGTGATCAATTTTCACTTAGGTTAATCGAGATATGTACACACCGTCATTGCTGAGCAGAAGGACTTCAGAATTCTAATTCACAAAACAGGAAGGGTGCATGCTCAGTGCTGCAATGAAAACTGCAAACACCAAAAAGCTCATGACAGTGCTAATACTCAGGCAATTAAACATATCACTAGAAGTACAATCTATGCTTCAAGTGCGGCTTAACATCTGGCATATCTATTAGACAAGCCAAGTTTAATTACCATCTGCGGATCATCACCTCGATGTGCAGGAGAGGTTTGTGGGATCTCGCAGTCCCGAGAACAATGTTGTCAGGACTCCATGTACCCATGACAGCAAGGTTACATTTAGTACATAGTCAAAATAGTGCTCAACAGCAGAATAGGTAAAGGGAGACTTTGCATCTCACCAGTTGAGAAGGCAGAAGGAAGCTGTTTGACACATCACCGAAATCAGAATGACCCTGTGAACAATGCTGGCACCCCTCATTCCCGTGTAAAACAAAGTCACTTCTCAGCTTCTACTCAGGTCCATGCCCAAGTTCTCCATGAACACATGGATTAGGTGAAGGACTCAGCCCTTCAGGCCTGCACTGCCAGTCAACATCAAGGTTGGTTTGATTACTCCACATTCCAACCCACGGCGTATCAAAAATCCACCTGAGCCTCAAGCACCTTTTCAGGAAAAGAGTTTTAAGGACTCACAAATCTCTGAGAAAAACAACGCATCTTTGTCTTAAATGGGTGATAAAACATGGGTGAAGGCAAGAGAGTTTTGAACCTGGAAGTCTCCAGAGGGGAGCAGCACACAGGTGATGAGTGAATACAGGTCATGGGAGACCTGTATGGGACATAGATAGCTTTGGGCAGCAGAAGGTGTCACTACACAGAGCTCTTCTGAATTCCTTCTACTCAACCCAGATGGAGAATAAGGTATAAGATGGCCAAATGATAGGCTGTCCCACATCCTCCTGGCTGAGGAGACAGACCTTGAGATATCACCATCTTTGTAGTCAAGGAAAGAAAATTTTACAACTCTGAACATTAGAAAACCAAGAGATCAATTGTGTTAGGGGATTCTCTAGTCCAAGGTACAGACAGACATCTTTGTGGCCAGCAGTGAAAAATCAGAATGGTGTGTTGCTTCCCTGGTGCCAGGATCAAGGATGTCTCAGACAGGGTGCAGAATGTTCTCGCGGGGGAGAGAGGCCAGCAAGAGGTCATTGTCCACATTGGAACCAACGATGTAGGAAGGGAAAAGGTTGAGATTCTGAAAGGAGATTACAGAGCGTTAGGCAGGAATTTAAAAAGGAGGTCCTCGAGAGTAGTAATATCTGGATTACTCCCGGTGGTACAAGCTAGTGAGGGCAGGAATAGGAGGATACAGCAGATGAATGCATGGCTGAGAAGCTGGTATACAGAAGAAGGATTCACATTTGTTGATCATTGGAATCTCGTTTGGGGTAGAAGTGACCTGTACAAGAAGGACGGATTGCACCTAAATTGGAAGGGGAATAATATACTGGCAGGGAAATTTGCTCAAGATGCTCGGGAGGACTTAAACTTGGAAGGTAGGGGGGTGGGACCCAGGGAGATAGTGAGAAAAGAGGTCAATCTGAGACTGGTACAGTTGAGAACAGAAGTGAGTCAAACAGTCAGGGCCGGCAGGGACAAGGTAGGACTAATAAATTAAACTGCATTTATTTCAATGCAAGGGACCTAACAGGGAAGGCAGATGAACTCAGGGCATGGTTAGGAAAATGGGACTGGGATATCATAGCAATCACAGAAACATGGCTCAGGGATGGGCAGGACTGGCAGCTTAATGTTCCAGGATGCAAATGCTACAGGAAAGATAGAAAGGGAGGCAAGAGAAGAGGGGTGTGGCGTTTTTGGTAAGGGATAGCATTACAGCTGTGCTGAGGGACGATATTCCCGGAAATACATCCAGGGAAGTTATTTGGGTGGAACTGAGAAATAAGAAAGGGATGATCACCTTATTGGAATTGTATTATAGACC
>NC_057714.1:98378153-98379833 GCF_004010195.1 Chiloscyllium plagiosum | reverse complement strand
GGCTGGAAAATGGGAAGCCTTCAGAAATTTAGATAATGAGAATCCAGAGAAAGTATATTCCTGTTAGGGTGAAAGGAAAGGCTGGCAGGTATAGGGAAATGCTGGATGACTAAAAAAATTGAGGGTTTGGTTAAGAAAAAGAAGGAAGCATGTGTAAGGTATAGACAGGATAAATCGAGTGAATCCTTAGAAGAGTATAAAGAAAAGTAGGAGTATACTTAAGAGGGAAATCAGGAGGGCAAAAAGGGGACATGAAATAGCTTGGTAAATAGAATTAAGGAGAATCCAAAGGGTGTTTACAAATATATTAAGGACAAAAGGGTAACTAGGGAGAGAATAGGGCCCCTCAAAGATCAGCAAGGCGGCCATTGTGTGGAGCCGCAGAAAATGGGGGAGATACTGATTGAGTATTTTGCATCAGTATTTACTGTGGAAAAGGATATGGAAGATATAGAATGTAGGGAAATAGATGGTGACGCTGAAAATGTGTTGCTGGAAAAGTGCAGGTCAGGCAGCATCCAGGGAACAGGAGAATCGACGTTTCGGGCATAAGCCCTTCCTCAGGCTTATGCCCGAAACGTCGATTCTCCTGTTCCCTGGATGCTGCCTGTCCTGCTGCGCTTTTCCAGCAACACATTTTCAGCTCTGATCTCCAGCATCTGCAGACCTCACTTTCTCCTCCAAATAGATGGTGACATCTTGCAAATTGTCTAGATTACAGTAGGAGGAAGCGCTGCATGTGTTGAAATGCATAAAGGTGGATAAATCCCCAGTATCTGATCTGGTAGACCCTAGAACTCTGTGGGAAGCTAGAGAAATGATTGCTGGCACTCTTGCTGACATATTTGTATCATCGATAGTCACAGGTGAGGTGCCAGAAGACTGGAGGTTGGCTAATGTGGTGCTATTGTTTAAGAAAGGTGGTAAGGACAAGCCAGGGAACTATAGACCAGTGAGCCTGATGTCGGTGGTGGGCAAGTTGTTGGAGGGAATCCTGAGGGACAGGATGTACATGTATTTGGAAAGGCAAGGACTGATTAGGGAGAGTCAACATGGCTTTGTACATGGGAAATGATGTCTCACAAACTTGATTGAGGTTTTTGACAAAGTAACAAAGAGGATTGATAAGGGCAGAGTGGTAGATGTGATCTATATGGACTTCAGTAAGGCGCTTGACAATGGGAGACTGGTTAGCAAGGTTAGATCTCATGGAATATAGAGAGAACTAGCCATTTGGATACAGAACTGCTCAAAGGTAGAAGACAGAGGGTGGTGGTAGAAGGCTGTTTTTCAGACTGGAGGCCTGTGACCAGTGGAGTGCAAGAAGGATTGGTACTGGGTCCTCTACTTTTTGTCATTTACATAAATGATTGGGATGCGAGCATAATGGGTACAGTTAGTGAGTTTGCAGATGACACCAAAATTGGAGGTGTAGTGGACAGCCAAGAGGGTTACCTCAGATTACAACAGGACCTTGATCAGATGGGTCAATGGGCTGAGAAGTGGCAGATAGAGTTTAGTTTAGATAAATGTGAGGTGCTGCATTTTGGGAAAGCAAATCTTAGCAGGACTTGTACACTTAACGGTAAGGTCCTAGGGAGTGTTGCTGAACAAAGAGACCTTGGAGTGCAGGTTCATAGCTCCTTGAAAGTGGAGTCGCAGGTAGATAGGATAGTGAAG
>NC_057714.1:98374886-98377862 GCF_004010195.1 Chiloscyllium plagiosum | reverse complement strand
TTTGGAGGGATATGGGCCGGGTGCTGGCAGGTGGGACTAGATTGGGTTGGGATATCTGGTCGGCATGGACAGATTGGACCGAAGGGTCTGTTTCCATGCTGTACATCTCTGACTCTATAACTCTATAACTCGATGATAATCTCAAAGACAATCTAAGGAATGACTGCTTGGAAGGAAGAAAAATTATGCAAAGCATGGATAGAATGAGCAGTCAGAATTTTTTCCCAGGGTAGATATGCCAATTACAAGGGGACATAGGCGTCAAGTAAGTTTAAAGGAGCTGTGAGTGGCAGAATGTTTAGACAGTGGTGGTAAATGCCTGGATTGCGCTGCCAGAGGAGATGATGTAGGCGGATATAAAAGCAGTGTTTTCGAGGTGTCTTGATAGCTATATAAATAGGCAAGGAACAGAGGGATACAGACAACACAGAGGCAAAAAGTTTTTGAAAGTTTAAAAAGGCATCATATCGCCACAGTCTAAGTAGGCCAAAGGGCCTGTTCCTGTGCTATATTGCTCCTTAAAGCATTGTAATTGTATCACAGTAGCTCTTAAGATACCAAACTGACATTGCTACCTCAGTGAGACTGATTTTTAAGGTGAGGAGCAGTTGAGAAAACAAGATCAAGGATATACCTTCTACTGGAAAGGCTGGCACCAACCTTTCAGTTCAGAGTTGTTTCTGCCATCCCAATGAGTTACTGGATGCACTGCCATAAGTCCCCAAATGCATAATTGAAAGGCTGTTGACATTTCAAAATAACTCAGTCACAAACAATAAACCATCAACATCAGTGCTCATGCCCAAACCTTGAAACTAATGAGGATGTTTAAGAATGTTCTACTCTGAGAACTCACCATTCTCACCAACTTTCATAGATGCACCATAGAAAGCATACTGTCCAGGCATATAAGGGCCTGGGACAGCAATTGCTTTGTCCAGCACCATAAGAAATGATAAAGTTGGGTGAATAGCCCAAACCATCATAGAAGCCAACCTCCCATTCATGGACTCTACTTACACATCTTGTTGCTGCAGAAAGGCTATCAACAGCAGCAAAGACCCATCCCACCCTGGTAATGCTCTCCTCTTACCTCTTCCATCATGCAGAAGATACAGAAGCTTGAACACACCCATTGGCAGGTTCAAGAACAGCTTCTTCCCTGCCAATATTACACTGATGAATAGACTCTCTAACTTCAAATGATGCTGATCTTGTTAATGTTGATCTTGTCTAACCTGTGCGGTGTAAGCTGTATCTGTCACTCTGGCCAAAGTTTTTTCTCACCGAGATGATCTGTATGTCCTTGCTTACTATGATCTTCCTGCACTGCTCACAAACAAAGCTTTTCACTGCACTTAAGTGCACGTGACAAGAAATCAAATCAATCAATTAACATTAATAAAATTCTCACTGCCATCCAAAGGAAAAGATCTTTCATATCAGAATCTGTAACTTCAGGACTGGCCATAGCTCCAATGTCCAGAACATTGGGAAAAGGGTGGAGAAAGCTAATGTAACTTGCATCCCCTTGCTGACAAAATGCATCAGCATAACATCATTATAACAAACACCCTCCTCCACCAAAAGGATAAACACAAAAGCACGTGGAAGAATCCTATCTCAAAGTACTGAATGAATAGAATCCCTACAGTGTGGAAATAGGCCATTAGGCTTAACAAGTCCACACCAACCCTCCGAATAGTAACCCACCTTGACCCATTCCCTTACCCTATTACTCTACATTTACCCCTGACTAATGCATCTCTCGCCTACACACCCCTGAACACTATGGGCAATTTAGCACAGCCAATTCACTCAACTTGCATATCTTTGGATTGTGGGAGGAAACCAGAGCACCCAGAGGAAACCCACGCAGGCACGGGGAGAATGTGCAAACTCCACACAGACAGTCGCCCGAGGCTGGAATCATACCCAAGTCCCCTGCGCTGGGAGGCAGCAGTGCTAACCACTGGGCCACCATTGATTTATGACATTGCTCTTTTCAACAGTCGAAGAAATGTATTTATCCCTCTATCTATGCAGAGGACAGATCCCTTCTGGACAGATCACAGACAAATCTATTCATTGATGAATATTCAGCTATGCAAAGCAATTGCAAGTTTCAAAACTCCAAAAGGAGTATTGATGGTTCAGCTCCAAAGGGAGGTATTCCAGATGTAGGTCATGACCAAACAGGAACATCTTCACCATAATCAACTCAATTCCAAATCATATAATGTCACCTATAACAAGACTCATCTGTCCAGATCAGTCGGTTTGAGTATTGTCCTCACCAATGTTGGTTCAGCTAAAATTATGCCAAATTAGGTGACCTCCTTGAACAAAACTGAGGAATCTTCACGAGGCAAAAGTGAGGACTGCAGCTTCACTGCCTGGCAGAACAATCCAAAATTGGAAATCAAAGTGGTGGGATTCCAAGAGGTCAAAATAGTTGCCCATAGGCAAATCCAGAAAATCAAGGACATTATGGTGGAAAGAAAATGGCCAAGAGACCAAATAATATAATGACCATCACAATAAGCAAAGCTTTTATTTTGAAGTCACCAGGATCAAAGTCAAAGATCAAGGTCACATTGAAAACGTCCTTTTCACTCACAGGATATTGGTTCTCTTTTTAAGAATGACAATGCTATCCATCAACACTGGAAAGAACATTTTCTCTTTTTTTTACAGATATTTTTATTAGAAATTTAACATTTTTACAAGTTTACAAAAATAAACAAAACTCTCAAATATAAACATTGATATATAATTAAATCAAATATACAATAGCCAAAATTTAACAAAAGAATTAAAAAAACCGAAAAAGAAAAAAAAACAAAACTCAACTATCTACTAATCTAACCTACAACTAACCAGAGTGTATATTTAAGTCTCTTACATGCTCGGAATGTGTTAACATCAGATGTAATAAAACCCGTATTCGTGCGGGATTCCTCCCCCGAGGGGCCC
>NC_057714.1:98335444-98369723 GCF_004010195.1 Chiloscyllium plagiosum | reverse complement strand
TCCTGCTTGCTGAGAGCTGCGGGCTCCCTTCCCTTTGGTCATTTTTGCTAAATATTAGACTGTTTAAATGTAATACTAAGCAACTAATTAAATTAAACAGCTATTATGAATGATTTGGTGAGTGTGATGGGGGTGGGTGACCCACTTTACCCAAGTCTTGGGAAGAGCACTATAGATTCAGACTTGCTGGGTCGCCGCCATCTTGGATCCCCCAGAAAGAACATTTTCAACGATTTGTGAACCATGATTCCATAGTGACACCTGAAACTCTCCTGGCTATCCCGAAGTAACTTTCGGTGAACCACCATCACTGGGAGAACAGCAACAAGCAAAGGGATGACAATCAATAAAGCCTGCAACCTCAATTGTATCCCAGCAAAGGTTTTCAAAGCTAGTACACCTCTGAGCATAACAAAGCCCTACACGCTGATCCTATAGATTTGGGAGGGAGCAGAACTCTGACCAATCCCATGAATGCTACAATTATGGTTATATTCAAGAACAAAGTTAGATTATCATGTGAAAATTCGACACAGTTCCCTTTTTCCCACAGCAGAAAAATTCTGAAATACATCATCCTGAATCACCTACTTCCCATGATCGAGAAAATTGTCCTACAGAGCAAGGCTTCTCAGATAGAATTTGCTGCCAAACAAATCCGAGAAAAATGTAGAGAATAATGCCATTGCTTTCATAAGTATGATGAAAATGTTTGACTAAGTAAATTGAGGGGCTCTGTGGATTCTGCTATAAATATCTGAATCTGCAAGAGACCTCATCATAATCCTTAATAGCTTAATAATGGTATGATGGCAAATGTCTTGAGTGGGAGTCATAAAACAGACACTTTCAAGACCTGGACCAGGATCAAACAGGACTGTAAAATTGCCTGCATACTATTACAATCTTCCTGACAATGGCTACTCACCTCATTAAAAATTAACTGGCCTCTGTTAATAGTATTATTAGCATTAATGTAATGCCAGATGTGATTCTGCAACTAGATAGCACTTACTGAAAATCCTGAGTGTGCTTATAATTACTCCAATTGACAACAACCAATTTATGATGACATACATTAAGTCGAGTTCACTAGGCTTAATCCAGAAACCCAGCTTAATTTCTGGAAATGCGGCAGAATTTGAATTCAATTAATAAATTCTGGAAAATGAAAGCTAGTCTAACTGATGGTGACCATGACAATTATCATCATCATAAAAGCATACTTGTTTCCGAATGACCTTAAGAAAAAAGAATTTGCTGCCCTACCTGGTCTGACCTATATGTAATTCCAGACCAACCGCAATGTAGTTGACTCTAAAGTTCCCTTTGAAATGATTGAGCAAACTGCTCAGTTCAAGAGCAATTAGGGATGGGCAACAAATACCAGCAAAGTCTACATCCAACAAAGAAGAATTAGCATGTTCAGACATTGCACCCTTGTTTTATTAAACAAAATCATAAGGGACAATTGTTCCCTGGTGCATTCTTCACAGCAAACCTCAACCAATCACAGCTGGCTTGCCACCAATCAACACTCTTTTCTCAGTCAGATTGAATTGTTGCCCCATTTAAAATTTGGCATTCTTGCATCTGTCCTGATAAGTGCACGAGAAAACATTTTCACAGCATGTGCTTTTTTTTCATAAATACTGAAATTATAAACTGTAGAAAGTCGATCTGGAGATTGGACTATTAGGTTTTAATAATTACACTGGATACAAGCGTCAAATTCTGTCCAAGAGGACTAACTATAGGAGCTCTAGATAGGCAGATAAGGACTAGACATTTTCTGCTCATGTTACAAGAGCTCAAGTTAGATGCCATGATTCATGCTGTTAATGGGATCACTGACATCAGGAAGGAGGTAAATGAGTTAATTTAGCATTGTGGTAACAATTACTATGGGCTCCAGGTAGATGTTTCATTACCTTTGGGGAAGACAGCTTAAATATCCTAGAATTTTTCAAGATTCAAAAGAACAATCGCATTTCAATAAACTCGTTAGACCTCAGTTGAAGTACTATATAAATTTGTGGGTGCTATATTACTGAAAAACATGAATGCTTTGGCAAGAGTGTGAAGGAATTATTTACAAGAACGGTTCCAATTTTAGCTATTGGGATGTCATGTTGCGGACATTGGTAAGGCCAATTCTAAAATATTGTGTATAATTCTACCGCCCTTCTATAAGAAGGAAGTTGTTAAATTTGAGAGGGTGCAGAAAAGTTTTACAAGGATGTTGCTAAGACTGGACGGTTTGAGTTATAGAGAAAGGGGTAACCTTGTAGACGTTTATAAAATCATGAGGGGCTTGGTTATGGTGAATATCCAAGGTCTTTTTCCTCGGGTGGAGGAATCAAAAACTTAGAGGGGATAGGTTTAAGGTGAGAAGGAAAAGATTTAAAAAGGTTTCACCCAGAGGGTGGTGCGTGTATGGAATGAGCTGTCAGAGGAAATGGTGGAGGTAGGTATAATTACAACATTTAAAAAGGTATCTGGATGGGTATATGATTAGATTAGATTACTTTAGATTAGATTAGATTAGATTACTTTACAGTGTGGAAACAGGCCCTTCGGCCCAACAAGTCCACACCGACCCGCCGAAGCGCAAACCACCCATACCCCTACATTTACCCCTTACCTAACACTACGGACAATTTAGCATGGCCAATTCACCTGACCTGCACATCTTTGGAACTGTGGGAGGAAACCGGAGCACCCGGAGGAAACCCACGCAGACACGGGGAGAATGTGCAAACTCCACACAGTCAGTCGCCTGATGCGGGAACTGAACCCGGGTCTCTGGCGCTGTGAGGCAGCAGTGCTAACCACTGTGCCACCATGTCGCCCATTGGAAGAGTTTAGAGGGATATGGGTCAAATGCTGGCAAATGGACCTAGGTCAGATTAGGATGTCTGGTTGACATGGATGAGTTAGACTGAAGTGTCTGTTTCCGTACTGTATGACACTATAAGAAACTTCAGCTATGAGGATAGATTGAAGGAGTTGAGACTGTCCTCGATGGAGAGAAGCTGAGAGAAGATGTTAGTGAGGTTTCAAAATCATGAATGGGCTGGGCAGAGTACATAAGGTGAGGTTTCATCCACTTGGAAAAGAAACAAGAACAAAAAGGTATAGATTTAAAGAGATGTGCAAATGAAGCAAGGCTGATATGAGAAAAACCTTTTCACACAATAAGTTGTTAGGTTACTGTCTGGAAATGTGGTTGAGGCAGGTTCAATTAAGGCATTCTAGACGATGTTTATTTGTTATTTGGAATGTAATGGTGTGGAGATAGAACATAGAACAGTACAGCACAGAACAGGCCCTTCAGCCCACGATGTTGTGCCGACCACTGATCCTCATGTATGCACGCTCAAATTTCTGAGACAAGTATGGGGAAAAGACAAGATATTGGCATCAAGTAGCAGAACTAGTGAAGACACAATGGGCTGAATAGTTTCCTTCTGCACCATAATTGTGATTCATTGTCTCTCTCCTGAAATGTTGTGCAAAGGTCACACCACATGAGGATAAAAGAGGCTTGAAATTAATGATCATATTCAATCCTTTAGCAGATGTATATGTTCAACAATGCAACTTCTGCTGGTAACTAGAAAAGTGTCAGGAACAATTGGGCAAGGGCATTCATGGCAATGCAGTGGCTTCTGACACATCCACTCACCACTGATCCTGAAACTTTACGGTTTTCTGGCATTAGCATCAGTGTGGCTGCAGAGCTTCTAATGCTGCTTCAAATTTCTACTTTATTATTGGGGTAACTTTGTTAAATTTGCCATGTTTCACAGATACACAACATTGAAATAGTGACTGCAAATTTAAGTAACAGTCTGCTGATGCAAGTTGAAAAGAATTTGTGGAGGCATTTCCTGGCTAGCTCAGTTTGTTGTTAATGGAGCTCTTAAATCCAGAGTCATGGTCTCAAAGACCTCACTGGGCAATGACTATGCTGCATTAAATATTGCTCATTTATTATTTATCTATGGAAATATTCATTGGAAATAAAACTTTATAAGAGCATCTTAAGAAGAAGCCACTAAAATCACAATACCCCAATGAATTTCCGATGAGAATTTTAACAATAATGACTGACAAATAAACAGAACAGATTCAAAAGCAAGGCACTCAACCACTGATGAAAGGCAGCTAGAAATAGGAAAACAATATGACCTTGCCAGCGTCACTAGTACCCAGAACACATTCTTAACTAGTTTTGACTCATCATATTGCTTAATTCCTGCTCATCAGTAATAACTAATTTGATCTTTCTGGCTGATCTCCCAGGCTGTTTATGCTATTGTATCTTTACCTTCGAGACCTTCTTAATCATTCTCCAGGTGACACCAGGGGGACCAGTTTGAGACATTTCCAGCCTTAAATTTTGCAACATTATTTATATTTTTCCTAACTGACTCCTATTGCCTTCCTTCTCCATCCTAAGTCTCTTTCCTATGCCACAGTGAAACTGCCTCACACACGTAGTCTTAAGAAACTTCGTACATACCTCATTCTTGAGATGCCCACCTCTATTCCACTGTGAAATTGTCTACCACCCACCCACTCCCCTTGATGGAATATAGTCAATTCTTCTATAACATGATGGTTGTGTTCTTGTTTAACCTCGCATTATAAAAAAAAATTACACAGCCCTTAATGTGATGGCTCTGTAATCGCATTACAGCCAACACACGTTTTAAAAGTTGTGCTTTGAAACAGTGTCCCCAATTCATCAACCGCATTACAGTGAATTCATGTTGACGAAACATGCGTTATAATGGAACGGCCTGTATCTTCAAACACTGCAAGAAACCATACCCACTTAGTCCCTGCTATTTGCACTCACTGATTTCCTTTTAAAACAGTTTTTTTTAGGGCTGCAGGCATCATTGGCAAAGCTGGCATTTGTTGCCCATTCCTAAATGCCTTGGAACTGAGTAGTTTTCAGATGGCAGTTAAGATTCAGTGACATTGGATCTGGACCCACATGTAGGCCCGACCTGGCAGTGATGGCAGATTTCCCTTCCTAAATGACATTAGTGAACCAGATGGGTTTTTTTTTAAGCACCATTGACAATGGTCACTTGGTCATTATTAGACTAGGCTTTAATTCCAGATTTTTGTTAAGTTCAAATTTCAAAATCTGCCATGGTGAGATTCTAAACCTTGTCCCTAGAACATTAGCCTCAGCCTCTGGATTACAACTCCCACTGCGCCACCACCTCCACCTATTTGCTTGATTGCATAAAGAAAATAGCTGACAACTTTCTGTTACACCAGGTTCACAGGCCAGCCTTCTCTGATTCATTGGCACTGATGCTAGCTTACTGTCTTTAGCTGTCAGCACACTTCTCACCATTTCATTTCATCTCAGATCCAGGGTCTTTAGCTCACAAGTCAACGTACAGTAACACAGTTGTTATAAAACCTTAAGACATAGGAATAGAATTAGACTATTCAGACCATCAAGCATGCTCTGCCATTCAATGAAATCACGGTTGATGTGATAATTCTCAACTCCACTTACCTGCCTTTTCCCCATAACCTCCGACTCCCTTGAATATACATCACAAGCCTCAACAGCCTTTCATGGTTAAAATAAATCCCACTGATTCAGTACCCTCAGAGAATAAATTCCTCACCTCTGGCTTAAATGGCTGACCTATTATCCTGAGATTAAGCCTTCAGGTCCGAGACTTTCTCACAGGGGAAACAATTTTTCCATGTCTACCCTGTTCAGTTTGCTAAGGATCTTCCACGTTTCAATGAAGTTGTCTCTCATTCCGCTATATGCCAATGATTACAGACCCAATCTATTCAAAACTCAAAGACAGTCCCTCCACACTTGGTATCAGCCTTTGGAAAGCTTTCAGGATTGCCTTCAATGCCAGTACACTCTTCTTTAGATAAAGGGCCCAAAACTATTCACAGTATTCCAGCTGTGGACTGACTGGTTAGTGCCTCATATAGTTTTAGCAGAACCTCCATTTTTTTTATACTCCATTCTCTTTAAAATAAAGGTCGACATTCCATTTGATTGTAACACTGGACTACTAATATAGATGCCTGGACTAATAATCTAGTGACCAGGAGTCTAAATCCATGCCAGCTGGACAACTGAAATCATTGAAGAACTAAATTGAACTACATTTTTTAAACGTTTGTGTCAATGATGGTGAATGTGAAACAGCTAGATCAATATAAAAATCCAACTGGTTACTGAGGTCTATCATGGAAATAAATCTGCCATCCTTGCTTGGTCTCCAGGTGACTCCAGACCATTGCAATGTGACTGACTCTTAACCGCCCTCTGAATAACAGTCAGTCATACAGGGAATGGCAACAAATGTTAACCTTGCCAGTGTCTTCCACATCCATTACCAATTACAAAAAGCAAGACCGAGATAAACGCATGATCAATTCAAACAAAATGAAATGCTTTCCAGTATTTGCAATAAATATGAGAGAAGCAATATAACAAAGATAAATTGACCACAACATTGAGATTCTATGTGGTTATAGAATTAAACTGCATTTATGTTCTAAAGTCCTCAGACTTCAGTGTTTTTCCACTCATGGTCACGACCAATCTCTGAGTCAAAGGGATATTGCTGTTGTGCACCTTCAGGCACTATCTATAATAAAGGGGAGAAATGCTGCTATCACCAAGCATAATATGACAGAATCTGGGGGTGGCACTGTGGCAGTGACATCAGCTAAGGAAATGTATTAGTCATCATCTCCTGAGAAAACAATTAATGAGGCTTCACCAGGATCGCAGCTTTGATTTCCAATGTTATGAGTCATTGTGAGATCATGAAAAAGTTCAAGAAACAACAGATATGCAATCTAACATTTTCACAAGGAGGTGTACATAAGAGATAGCAAATGTTTGAGGGGCATCTTAATCTTTATTTACAAAAACAAAATTCAGTTTTATTGAGGAGAAAAATGAATTGCAAAAACAGAGCAGACTTAATACATTATCAACCAGTAATGACGAAAATGTTTTGAAAGTTGCAATTTTCTGCAAAGTTACCAGCCAGAGTTTGAAAACCAAATTTAAATTTTTGATGACGGAAAGATGTTTATTTCTGAGATTGAGAAATCCTATAATCTTCTTTTGCTGCTTTGATTTTCCATTATCTCGCCTCCTCTTCAGGCGTAAACCTTGCTGGGATGACAGGGCTACAGCCTGGGTGTTGGGTAGGTCACCACTTGGTGCAATGGTTACCCTCCCCAGGAGTTTGCTGAGCTCCTAGCAGTGGCGGTTGGTGAGCTGCAGGTGGCGAGGAATATTGCAGCTTTCCTCCTTGTCCTGGGCAGCGTTGCCTGGCAACTTGACAATTTCGGCAGCCTGATAAATGGGGGCAGCAGACAGTGAATCCGACCATCTGGGAACGAGAGACTGGTTCGGGAGGATCGGGACTTGGCTTTTCCCTCCATTTTAACACGATTTGACATCCTCCAAAGTACTGTGTCTATAATCTTACATGCTCAAGTGGTACCCTCCATGTTCCTAAAAGGTCATCTAACTGATGGGCAGTTTTTAAAAATGTGCATTCAAACATTCAAAGACCAAAAGCTACTTACAGCCCTTGGCTTGTATCTTTTGGTTTTAATTAGTGTTCAAGCCTTCTAAAAGAAATGTTTGCACTCACATGTAATACCGGACAGTTTTAACAGCATAAGGGTATAGTCGAGTCACATAGAAATTTTTTAATTCTATGTTTAGTAAAAATACATATCATGAACAAAAGCCATTTTCTAAAATCAGCTCCAGCAGACCAAAGGATTTTTTTTAAGGGATTGCTAAATTACACATCATTAACAACTACACAGAGAAAGACAGATCACCACAGCAACAAGAGCTCAACTCTCAAGGCTAGAGACCAACTGAACACCTGCCTGCTTAACACGTTTACATCAGAGACATGGAGAGAAAACAAATGAACCATGTTTTAACCATAAAGATATATTTGATGATACCAATGGTCAATAAGTCATCACCCCAGAATGGATCACAATTAAAAAGACTGTTTGGGGTCCAAGAATAATTTAACATCTGTGGGCTGCTGCCCCACAACTTCAGCTCAATTTCTGATTTCTAAAGGCACGGTCTTACTTGGTTTCCCAATCCTTCACTACCTCAAGAGGCTCCTGCCTTAAGGGAGAAGTGCAGATTTCTTCCAAAATAATTGGCCAGACCACAAGAAAATGCCGTGCTACAACTGTATCCAATCAAAATACGCAGAGAAACTCTCAACAAGCCAGAGCCAACCATCAGTATATAAACTTTCATGAAAGAGTTAGTCTCAATTTGGCTGCAAAAAATTACACATTTTTTGGGATTCAGATGCTTATACTTTCTTCCTGTTGCAGTGACCGAACCAATCCCGTTGTTAATGCTCATGCCAATTTCTTCAGCATATGAACATGGATTCACAAAAAAAAGCTTCAACCTCATGTTTCTTTAGGGAAAAGAAAGGACAAGACAAGACCAGACATTAATTTACACCTTGTCGACATAAAAAGGCATTTCTCCAAACTGTTTTCTAAAAATGCATAAATTAAAAGTTCAAAATTGAATTTGTAGTTGAATTTGCATCATACATGAATTCAGATTGTGTAAAATTAAAAGTGTCTATATGGTAAATATTAAATTAATTAAGGTATGGTGACCCTCAGTTTGAACACTTGCAGTCACATCTCTATAATGAGAGAGCACCTGCATGATCTGGTAAGCCTATAGCAATTTTACCTTTGAAGAGGATCTAAAGGGTTCTCATAAAATTTCACAGTTGAAACATGATCACCCACACTCTATCCATCCGTCCTCCTGATGCTGCCTGGCTTCCAGACTGCGTTCTGCATTTTCCATTCTTATTCATTCTGCTCCAGACTCTGGGCATGTTCCATCGCACAGAAATGGTGGTACTGTGGTACACAGTCAGGACAGAATGGTCGTCATAGAAAATAGAAGCATACTCCTCCAATTGCTCCGGTTTCCTCCCACAGTCTAAAGATGTGCAGGTTAGGTGGATTGGTCATGCTAAATTGCCCATAGTGTCTAGGGATGTGTAGGTTAGTTGGGAAATGCAGGGATACAGGAATAGAGTAGGAGAGTGTATTGGTGTGGACTCGAGGGGTCAAGTGGCCTGCTTCCACACTGGAGGGATTCTGTGATGCTATGAATCTTTGAATAGGCCATTTGACTCTTTGAGGTGGCAGTGGGTAGTGCAGATGCTGGAAATTAGAGTCAAGATTAGATCTTGATAAAGGGCTTTTGCCCAAAACATCGATTTTCCTGCTCCTCCAATGCAGCCTGACCTGCTGTGTTTTTCCAGCACCACTCTAATCTTGACATTTGGCTCTTTAGGTCTGCTCTGCCATTCAATATGATCATATCTGATCATCCAACTCAGCACCCTGTTCCCACTTTCTCCCCACACCCTTGGATCCCTGTAGCCCCAAGAACAATATCTAACTTCTTCATAAAAATATTCAATGTTTTGGCCTCAGTTGCTTTCTGTGGGAGAGAATTCCACTGGCTCACCACTCTCTAGATAAAGAGAAACTTCTCCTTATCTCAGTCCTAAATGCGTTACCCCCCGTATCCTTTAACTGTTGCCCAAACCCTGGTCATCAGAAACGTTCTTCTAGCAATTAGTGACAAATAAGCAAAATATTTGTAGAGAACAACAACATTATGGGGAAGGTATATAGGAAGGCAACATGAGAAATGCATTGAAAAAAAAAGGTATAGTTAAAATAAAGATTAGCTTGTGTGACGGTATTTAAAACAACTAAATCCTCAGAGTCCAAAAAAATGCATCTGGAACCCATAATTGAATCAGGACAAATATCAGCAAAGAATCATTCTTCTGATTATCTCCCTCAACTCAGTGGTCATGTGGAACATTATCGAGGAAGAAGCACTCATGTTAATCAGGTAGAACTGATAAGGTTAATAAGAATGGACTTTGGGTAGGTTATTTGATACATATTCAACATCATGAGTGGCTCGGTGGTGCAACCATTGACCTATTTCATTTAATTCTTCATTGGGCCATCAGTGAGATTGCCATTCATTTAAATGGTTACTAAATGGTAAGGAGATAAGTCAGCACAAAAAAAAAAGTGTAATTTGACCATAAAATATAAGGGCAGAAGTAGGCCTTTCAGCTCTTCAAGTCTGTTCTACCAATGAGATCATGGTTGATCTGATAGTCACCTACCCACTTTCCTATCTTTTCCCTTTGTCCCTGATTCCTTTACTGGTTAAAATATCTGTCTTAGCCTTGAATATATTTAACAACACACCTTTGCATCTCTTTGCAGTAAAGAATTCCACAGATCCACTACAATCCAACAAAAGATATCCTTCCTCATCTCTGTTTTATATGGGTGACCCCTTATTCGGAGATTATGCGCTCTGGTCCAAGCCTTTCTGACAAAAGGAAACCTTTTCACACTTACTCTGTCAACTCCTCTAAGAATCCTGTATGTTTCAATAACGTCTCCTCTAATTCTTCTAGATTTCCATTAGTACTGGCCCAACTTCTCAATCTCTTCTTATAAGACAGTCCTTCCATACCAAGAGTGTGGTGCTGGAAAAGCACATCAGGTCAGGCAGCATCCATTGAGCAAGAGAATCAACAGTTCAGGCATAAAGCCCTTCATCAGGGATGCCTGACCTGTTGTGCTTTTCCAGCACCAAACTCTCGACTCTGATCTCCCACATCTGCAGTCCTCACTTTCTCCTAGTCCTTTCATACCTGCAAGCAGCCTGCTGAAGCTTCATTAGACTCCATTGTCAGGTCTGTCTTTGCTTAGATAAGGAGCCCAAAGCTGTTCACAATATTCCAGCTACTGTCCGAGTAGCATCTCATACCATTTTTAACAAAATCTCCTTTCTTTTATATTCTATCTCCTTTGAAATACAGGCCAGCATTCCATTTGCATCCCCGATTATCCACTGAACTTTGAAAGATTTGTTAAATGGCATGGCATATTTTTCTATCCAGTGTAGAAAGGCAGAGAACATTCTATCATTGAAGGAATGGGTAAGTGATTATTTTAAGTAGAGGAAGATGAAAATCTGGTGCAGGAAATTAATTTGTGATTAAGCGAATATAAACATAATGGGCCAAATGGCTTAATTCTGTACAATGAGTTTGTTTCTAAGGGTAAAACATTATTTATTTTAAAAAGTTCACATTCAAAAAAAAAGCAGATGGTACACTAAGTGAATCAAGAGAGCGATAACAACTCTAAATGGGAAAGCATCTCCACTTTAAAAGTTCAATCCTTCAGTTAATGAATGAATTAAAATAAACTAATTTATGGTTTTTTGATGCTGAATGTCTTTGTCCTTAAAGCAGGCTCAGCTGAAGACTAGAATGTCTCTTGTTTTAAAAACTGTTTTTCAAAACTGTTCTCTTTATCAAATTATTTGCAGACACATTCCGTATTCAGTTCCTCACTTGTTATCTCTAAAATGTCTTCTTCAGATTCTGTAGTGCACAACCGATTTGCATGGGTGCAATCAGCAGCACTTGTCAATCTCTTGATCAACATCAGGGCTTTCAATAATTAACAGCATGAAACTAGAAAAATCAAGATTAAGCTCAGTCATTGTTCAAGATTTGGGTGATAATCTATCAAGGGACCTAAAGGAATTTGGAAAGCTACCATTTGTTATCATGGAGAATTGTGCTCCTGGGTTGTCAACATTGTTGCTGATTGTTGTAATTGAGAGTAAGGATAAACTATCCATTTAGGACAGAGGGTATGGGTACACTGGCCAAGTGATTAGCTAGTGCATAAAAAGGAAAATAAGGTGATGTCACGGCTGTTCAGGATGTTGGTTAGGCCACTTTTGGAATATTGCATTCAATTCTGGTCTCCCTGCTATAAGATGTTAATGAAACTTTGAAAGGGTTCAGAAAAGTTTTACAAGGATGTTGCCATGGTTGGAGGATTTGAGCTGTAGGAAGAGACTGAATAGGCTGGGGCGGTTTTCCCTGGAGCATCAGAGACTGAGAGATGACCTTATAGAGGTTTATAAAATCATGACGGATAAGGATAGGGTGAATAGCCAAGGTCTTTTTCCTAGGGTCGGGGAGTTCAAAACTAGATGGCATAGGTTTAAGATGAGAGGGAAAAGATTTAAAAGGGGCCTAAGGGGGATCTTTTTCATGCAGAGGATGGTGCATGTATGGAATGAGGAAGAGGTGGAGGCTGGTACAATTACAACATTTAAAAAGGTATCTGGATGGGGAGATGAATAGGAAGAGTTTAGTGAGATACGGGCCAAATGCTGGAAAATGGGACTGGATTAATTTAGGATATCTGGGCAGCATGGATAAGTTGGACAAAGAGTTTGTTTCCATAATGTACAGCTCTATGGCTCTAAATGTTTATATAGCATCTTTCATGACTCAATGATACCCAAGTTGCTTTAGAACATGTGAAGTACCTTTGTATTGTCAAACTGCAGCAGTTAACTTGTACACAGCAAGTTGCATCAAAAGCAAGGTACAATGGAAGAGGGGAGCACAGGATGTATTTAATCTCGGGCATCCAATGAAAGTAATGTCACCCATATACATGAAAGCTGCTCCTGCAATCAGAGACTGCTTCTCTCCTACAGATGATACTGATGGACTCATCAGCAATATGCATTGGAGGGGCAGAGTGGCAGTGATGGTGCCCTGTGCCTTTCAACACTCCTTTCAATTGCACATGCCCTTGGTACAGCAAAAAAAAGTCTTTGTTTGGTGGCAGCTGCAGAGGACTGGGGTAGGGGTTGGGGAGATGGAGTGCATGTCACCATCATAAGTAAAACCACAAACATCCTATGGAAAAATGTGCAGTAATCAGAAAGATCCAGGATTATCTAGTTGCTATCATTTGAATTAGAGGATGAGAGGACAAATGTAAGTGAGGTTGGCTGCAAGTCAGTATGGTCCATTAAGCTGTCAAATACTCAAGAAGCTGGGCTGGCAATGCCATAATTTACACTGATAGTAGTGCCTTCACTTCTCTCCCAGATTACAGTTGTTTACCATCTAAACATTGTGCCTTCCTTACTCTCACTAACCCCTGTCTGCTCACCTACTTTCTTTAATATATTAAAAAATATTAGCAACTTTTTGCAAAAAAACTGTACAGTTTCTCTGTGGAAGCAATGTCCTAGTAAATTAACTTCTTTAGATGCACCATAAAATCCACCTCTCCCCAAAACCAACAAATTAGTCATCAAAGCATTTCAAGGAAAGCCTTTAAAAATAAATTAGTTTGACACTTGTTTTGGAATCGATGTTGAAGGGTTTATGCCTGAAATGTCGATTCTCCTGCTCCTCGAATGCTGCCTGACCTGCTGTGCTTCTCTAGCACCACACTCTCTACTCTGGCATGGAACAGACCAGTTATGATTTTATAGAATGGCAGGGCTGGCTTGAAGGTAATAAATGGTATATTCCTGGTCCCATTTCTTGTGTTCTGGTGAATCCCCCACCGTCAACATTTTGAGGGTTATCATTGTCTGGAAACTGGTCTGGCTCAGATATGCAAATACTGCAACAACTTACTAAGGCTCCTTCAACACCACTTTCCAAACCCATGACCTGCACCACCAGAAGGGACAAGGGCAACATGTGCAAGTGAAAACCACCTCTATCAAAAGCTTCTCCACACCCTCACTATTCCAACTCATTGCTTCACTGTCAATGGATCAAAATCCTCAAACCCCTTCTCATACAGCATTATGAATATACATACACCATGTGGACTGCAGTGGCTAAAGGCAGCAGCTCAATGCCACCTTCCCAAGGACAATTCGGGATGAATAATAAATGGTCTCCGAGTCAGCAAATGTCCATATCCCATAAATGATTTGAAGTAGCAGCAACATGACTGATATTCCTCATAAACAGGACTCTGCATCAAAAAGAATATTTTGTTTACTGCACCAATGGACATTGTGACATATGAATTTCAATGAAAGCGTGATGCCAGATATGTGGGCCTTACATTCCAACAACAGGCACATCTTACCAGAAAGTACATTCCATTCATTGTTCACTACAGGCACGGTACAGATAGTGCCCAACCATTGCATTCTTACAGAAACTCCGAATATAGTGCCCAACATTAGATGTGATTCCATCATTGCATAATCATGTGAAACAATCCCAACTGTGCTAATAATTACGCAAACAACAAATTTAAGTTGATAAGAGAAGTGGAGATTGAGGAGTACAGCAGGTCAGACAGCAGCAGAGGTGCAGTAAAGTTGACGTTTCAGGCTGGGACCCTTCTCCAGTTCCATATGTATTGACTCTGGCTTCCAGCATCTGCAGTCCCTACTGTCTCCAATTTATGATGATAAGTCTGGCTCACAGCATGGCCCATTTGTGTGGTTCTGGACGATGGAATGGAGGGCATTGGTGCTGACATTGCAACTAACTTCAAGGCAGTTGGAAGGATAGGTAGTGTTAAAGAAGCAGGGAGGCAAAAGTGAAGACTGCAGATGCTGGAAACCAGAGTTTAGATCAGAGTGGTGCTGGAAAAGCACAGCAGGTCAGGCAACATTCCTGATGAAGGGCTTTTGCCTGAAACATCGATTTTCCTGCTCTTCGGATGCTTTCTGACCTGCTGTGCTTTTCCAACACCACACTGATCTAAACTTAAAGAAGCAGGGAGGCTGCCAAAGTACTTGGACAGGCTAGGAGAGTGGACCAAGAAGTCACAGGTGGAATACAATGTGCGATAATGTGAGGTTGGAAGAAGCAGCATATGCTATTTTCTAAATGGAAAAGGCTTCAGAAATCTAAAGCATAAAGGGACTTATGAGGTTTGCTTGGCAGTTATCATAGCATCATAGTAATAGAAGCAGGAGTAGGCAATTTGGCTCATCAAGCCTGCTCTGCCATTCATTAAGATCATGGCTGATCTATCCATTGTCTCAGCTCTGCCTAACTGCATTATCGCCATAACCCTTAATTCCCTTACCATGCAAAAACCCATCCAACTGTCTGTGGAATATGTTTAATAAAGCTGCCTCTACTGCTTCCTTGGGCAGGGAATTACATAGATTCACTACTCTCTGGGAAAAGCAGTTCATCTTCATCTCTGTCCTAAATGTACTCTCCCTAATCTTGAGGCCATGTCCTCTAGTCCTTGTCTCACCCACTAGTGGAAACAACTTGCCTGCCTCGATTTTTTTGGACCCTTTTATAACTTTATGTTTCTATAAGATCCCCTCTCATTCTTCTAAATTCTAGTAAGTACAGTCCCAGGCTGCTCAACCTCTCTCCATAAGGTGACCCCCTCATCTCTGGAATCAACCTGGTGAACCTCTTCTGCACCACTTTCAAAGTCAGTATATCCTTCCTTAAGTAAAGAGACCAGAACTGAGCACAATACAGCAATAACTTGAACATTTGCAGCAGAACCCACTTGCTCTTAAATTCAATCCCTCTAGCAATGAAAGCCAACATTCCATTTGCCTTCCTGATTATTTGTTAGGAAGGCAAACGCAATGTTAACATTCATTTCAAAAACATGAGAACACAATATCAGGCATGTACTGCTGAGGCTGTATAAGGCTCTGGTCAGACCACATTTGGAATATTGTGAGCAGCTGGGGCCATGAATCCAAGGAAGGATGTGCTGGTCTTGGAGAGGATCTAGAGGAGGCTTAAAAGAATGATCCCAAGAATTAAGGGACTGTCCTATGAGGAGCAGTTCAGGTCTCTGCATTTGTACTTGCTGGAACTTAGAATGATGAGGGGACCTAACAGAAACTTAGAGTATTGAGGGGCCTGGATACAGTTGATTTGGAGAATATGCTTTCACTAGTAAGAGAGTCTAGGACCCCTCGGCACAGCCTCAGAGTAAAGAGACGACTCTTTAAACTGAGATGAGAAGGAATTGCTTCAGTCAACTGGTGGTGAATCTGTGGAATTCGTCGCCGCAGAAGGCTCTGGAGGCTAATTCATTGAATATCTTTAAGACAGAGATAGATAGGTCCTTGTTTGATAAGAGGATCAAGGGATATGTGGAGAGGCAAGTGAATTGAGGTGAGAAACATATCAGCCACAAACATATCAAATGGCAGAGCAGACTTGATGGGCCGACTGGCCTCGTTCTGCTCCTATATCTTATGCTCTGATGCCAGATGGCACATATATTCATTTGGTCATACACAGTCCAGTCCTTTGCAAACAAATAACAAATCCACGTGTCGCACTGTCCTCAACTAAACCAAAGCTTGAGTTCAGCCATTCCCCATTCCCATCACCTTGACAGTTAACGGTTCCCTGGTGCATTCTTCATGGTAAAACCTCTACCAATCAGAATCCAGTTGCCAGACGATCAACATCCATTTCAGGCGAGAGAGATATTAGCTGCATGTGGCCTTCTTGGAACAAAGGAATTTGAAGAAGCATTGGATAGAGTGTACAAGTTTAGATCAGGTTAAGATAATGTGGACTTTGAAAGCTATTTTCATTAGCTGGTAGTACAAGTATTATGGAACACAGAATTAAGACTTTGAGCAAGAGATGGACTCTCAATGGGAATGTGAGGAAAAATGTTTTATGGGGTAAGTGGTAATAACCTGGAAACCGCTGTTTATAAGTCTGATGACTCACATGCAAAAACACTAAGTTTCTCTCCCACACGGAATATTCTGCTTTTCTGTTTTCCTGATCAAATTGACAATTTCCTGCTTCTCTCCATTATATTTCAGCTGCTATGCATGTGCTGTGATCTGGCCCTTCCCTTCCTCACAAACATAACATTTAACTGACATACACAATGGAAATAGATTATTGCATTAACTATGTGGCTATTAAATCACAGGGTATTTTAGTATCTTTTAGTTTTTGAAATGTTAATTTCCTTGTAATAGACTGTATTTTCAGTCCTGATCTACTAAACTATGCAGAACTAATTCTAACATTGTTTGATGATTTTACTCACAGAGCTGATGTATCCAAACCTTATTAAGTATGTAAATAATTAAGTTTTTGCCTTTTATATAATTATTGTAGGCACCTCTTAAAGTTGTCTTGATTTGACCCCCCTTCCCACTCACTTCTGTACACTTTCAAAACAAATCATAGGAATAATAATGGGCTTCAGATCTGTATACAATGGGACTTTAATCTTTGACTTATTTTCCAATTAAAAGAATTGTTAGTTATAACTATTGACACTCCTTTCTGGTAACTGAATAGATTGAGTTCCATTTTTATTAAAATAGATCTTAAAACTTTGTATTCCACAGTTTTGTTCAATTATAATTAGGTCTGCTTGTTTAGCCACTGAATTAATCACATTGCATTTTTATTATGTAGAATTTTCTGGGACGTTCGCTGTGCTTTGGGATAATATTCCACGAATCCATTCATTTTCCCATGACAGCCACAAATCTGCACCATCAACTTTTGTAACTTTTAAAATTCAATGAGTAGCATATTCACCCAGAAAGAAAACCTCAGTGACTAAGGAACTTCAGTAACTTCAGGAACTTCAGAGTTAAGAGCAATTAGTGTTAATGAGGAGGTGCCACTGATAAAGATAGCTGGATTGAGGACGATTAAATTTCCTGGATCAGAGGAGTTTCACCGCAGAGTGTAGAAGGAAGGAAGAATAGAGATACTGAGGGCATTGATGGTCATCTTTTGATATTCTATTGATTCTGAAAAAGGTTCCTGCTGAATGAATGGTAGGAAATACAAGGCCACTACATAAGAAGGGAAGAAGAGTGGAGAACCACACCAGTTAGCTGGCAACTCATAGACAAAATGTTAGAATTTATTATAGAGGATGAACATTTAAAAATGACAAAATTGGACATTCTCAACATGAATTTATGAAAGAAAAATTATGTTTGACAAGATCTTTTTTGAGAATGATACGCTTAGCATACACATAGGATAACCAGTGAACGTGTCTGTACTTAGATTATCAGAGGCTCTTGGTAAGGTTCCACACTGGAGGTAGTAAATAAAATTAGAGTGCATGGGATTGGGGGAGTACAGGAATATAGATCGAGACTTAGTTAGTTAATTGACATAAAGCTGCATGTAGGAACAAATTGATCATTCTCAAGATGACAGTCTGTAACCAATGGGTTACTGCAAGGGTTAGTGCTCAGGTCACAAATTTTTGCAATCGATATAAAGTTCGTTGATAAGGAGATTGGAATATTTGTAGTAGTAATATTTTCAAATTTGGTGATGGCACTAAACTGAGTGAGAATACAAGTTGTGAGGAGGGTGTAAGGAAATTTCAAAACAACTTGAGCTGGCTTAGCAAATGGACCAGAACAGAACACATGGAATACAGTATATTTTTGTCGAGAGAAAAAGCAAAAAGACTGACTATTTCACAAATGATGAGGGGTTGCGAAGTGGATGTGTCCAGAAGGAATTTGGTATCCCTATCCATGAATCACAAAAAGCTGATACACAGCAGCAGCAGCAGCAGCAAGCAATTAGGAAGACAACTGGTATGCAGGCATTCATTTCAAGAGGATCTGAGCACAGAAATAAAGGTATCATGCTGCGGTTCTGGAAAGCCTTAATGAGACCTTAACTCGAGTATTGTCTACAGTATGGTCTCCTTATCTAAGAAAGATTATACTTGCCACAGAAGTACAACAGAAGTTCATTAGTTTAATCCTTGGGATGGTGGGATTTTCTTATGAGGAGAGAGTGAGGAAATTGGGTCTATGTTCTCATAGAGTCATAGAGATGTACAGCATGGAAACAGACCCTTCGGTCCAACCTGTCCATGCCGACCAGATGTCCCAATCCAATCGAGTCCCACCTGCCAGCACCTGGCCTATTTCCTTCCAAAACATTCCTACTTATATACCCATCCAGATGCCTTTTAAATGCTGCAATTGTACTAGCCTCCATCACTTCCTCTGGCAGGTCATTCCATATACGTACCACCCTCTGTGTGAAAAAGTTGCCCCTTAGGTCTCTTTCAAATCTTTCCCCTCTCACCCTAAACCTATGCCCTCTTCTCTGGACTCCCCACCCCAAGGAAGAGACTTTGGCTATTTATCCTATCCATGCCCCTCATGATTTTGTAAACCTCTATAAGGTCACCCCTCAGCCTCTGATGCTCTGGGAAAACAGCCCCATCTTATTCAACCTCTCTCTGAAGCTCAAATCCTCCAACCCTGACAACATCCTTGTAAATCTTTTCTGAACCCTTTCAAGTTTCACAACATCTTTCTGATAGGAAGGAGACCAGAATTGCATGCAATATTCCAACAGTGGCCTAACCAATGTCTTGTACAGCTGCAACATGACCTCCCAACTCCTGTACTCAATACTCTGACCAATAAAGGAAAGTATACCAAACACCTTCTTCACTATCCTATCTACTTGTGCCTCCACTTTCAAGGAGCTATGAACCTGCACTCCAAGGTCTCTTTGTTCAGCAACAATCCCCAGGACCTTACCATTGAGTGTATAAGTCCTGCTAAGATCTGCTTTCCCAAAATGCAGCACCTCACATTTATCTAAACTATACTCTATCTGCCACTTCTCAGCCCAATGACCCATCTGATCAAGATCTTGTTGTAATCTGAGGTAATCTTCTTCACTAGGAGAAAGTGAAGACGGCAGATGCTGGAGATCAGAGCTTAAAAATGTGTTGCTGGAAAAGCGCAGCAGGTCAGGCAGCATCAAAGGAACAGGAGAATCGACGTTTCGGGCATACCCGAAACGTTGATTCTCCTGTAATCTTCTTCACTGTCCACTATACCTCCAATTTTGGTGTCATCTGCAAACTTATTATATTTACCTCTTATGATCACATCCCAATCATTTGTATAAATGTTCTCTTCAAGTTTCGGAGAAAGAGAGGCAATCTCATTGAACCTTAGAAACTTAATGACTGGGTGTGACAGGGTAGATATCAATTGGATGTTTCCTTTAGCTGGAGACTCTAGACCCAGGGGATATAATCCCAGGACTAAGGACCAGGCTATTTAAATCTGAAATGAAAGGTCTATTCACTCAACATGGGGATTATTTGAAATTCTCCACTGCAGAGGGCTGTGGAAGCTCAATCATTGAGCAGATTCAAGACAGAAATCAAAGGAATATAGAGAGAGTGAGAGGAAATGGCATCAAGGTGATCAGTCATGATCTAGATTCGTGGGACAGGTGAAATGAGTGAATGAGCTGGATGGCCTAATCCTGTTCTTATGTTGTCTGAAGTGAATGTGCAACTTTGGGGAAAATATATAAAAATCTTTAACATTTAGGTTGCTCATAGGTGACATTTTAGATCCTTACTCTCATACAGCTGGAATTGTTCCAATACCACGAGATCTAATACGCCAGCTAGAGTGACTAAAGTAGGGAGATGATGGCCTCATTGTATTATTGCTGGAGTGTTATTCTAGAAACCCAGGTAATGTTCTGGGGATCCTAGGGATTCAAATTCAGCCATGGCAGATGGTGGAATTTGTATTCAGTAAAAAATTTTTAAATAAGAGTCTAACGATGATCATGTTAATCATTGGAAAAGCCCATTTGGTTCATTAATATCCTTTAGAGAAAAAAAACTGGTACCTACTTGTGATCCCAGACCAACAGCACTGTGGTTGACTCTTTCGGGACAGGTAGAAAATGCTGGCCCAGCCAATGACGCCAACATTCCATGAATTAATTTAAAAGAAATTCATCTGAAATATCTGTGTCAGGAAAAGTTAGTTTCTGGATGGGCAACACAGCACTGGGTCTTCAACACTGCAGAAAAATGCTCCAATAAAGCTATAACATGGTCTGTCAGTCAGTCATGGTTCAACTGATGGCACTTCAGTATGACCATAAGACCGTAAGACATGGAACCAGAAATTAGGTCATTCAGCCCATCGAGTTTGCTCTGCCATTCAATCATAACTGGTAAGTTTCTCAACCCCATTCTCCCTGTAACCCTTGATCACCTTTACAATCTAGAACCTGTCTATCTCCTTCTTAAATATACTCAATGGACTGACCTCCACAGACTTCTGGGGCAATGAATTCCATAGATTCACCGCTATCTGGCTAAAGACATTTCTCCTTATCTCCGTTCTAAAAGGCTGTGGCCTCGGGTCCTGTCTCTCCTACCAATGGAAACATCTTCCCGACATCTACTCTGTCCAGGCCATTAAGTATTCTGTAAGCTTCAACAAGATCCCCCCCACTCATCCTCCTAAACTCCATCAAGTACAGACCCAGCGTCCTCAAACATTCCCCATATGTTCAGCTTTTCATTCCTTAGACCATCCTCGTGAACCTCCTCCGAAAACAGTCCAAGGCCAGTACATGCTTCCTGACATATGAGCTCTATGAGGTGAACATAAGAGTCCTCTGGCATTATTTTGGAGGGGGGTGTGGTGGTATCTCTATTGCTCTGACTGACAAATTTCTTAATGAGTATCTTTTAAAAATTAGAGCTGTCAATTTCTCAACATGGAAGCTTACTGTATGCAAATTGGTTGTCATTTCATTTACTGCAACAGAAACTAACTGCAGAAGTGCTTCAAAGCTTTGAGTCATGAAAAATGTTATCTCAGTAAGATCATTCAAGTTATTTACTGTTGTGCCAATCCCTGCTTTTTAGTATGTAAAAGTGGACTTCTGGTTTTGAGTTGAAAGTATTTGTTTTGGGTATTTAATGGAAGCCTGCATTGGGATGGTTATGCTTTCAATTTGAAAAGGACATTTCCCTTGTTACAGACCAGGCCAGACCCCCTCAAAACATGTCACAAGAAGGTAGCCCAGAATCTAATTTTTCTAGTTGTTTTAAGCAGATGTAAGGTTGATATTCCAGGAGTGGTACAGCTGGTCAAATGACTCAGTTTTAAAAAAAAACAGAATTTATTTGCAGACTACCAAATAAAATACAAACAAAAATGAACAGAATATAGAATGAATTAACCTGTCTGAAGACCCTACCGACTCTATCTATTCATGATGCTATTCCAATTTCCTGCAACTTCCCACAAATAGACCCCTTGGTAAAAAGGTAAATTCAAGCACAAGTTCTTACAAGAGAGATGTCAGAGAGAGAGAATCAGCATGGAACCTCTTTTCATTGTCACAGATGTTATTTAAGTTCCCCAGTTAAAAATTAAACCAAACTGGAAAAATCCCTGAACTGGAGAACTGGCCACCCCCTTTCCTTTTACAAGTATTTTTAAAAAATCTCAAAACCCTTTTCCCTGATTATTGCCTTCGGCAGTATCTGTTAGCCATAATCAAAGTGGCCTAATCCCAGACAAATCGGAACCTCTGCATTTTATAACCCTTTGGAAAAAAGACCAAGGACAATATAACCTTGTCAAAGGAGCAACATCGTCACACCCTGCATTGATCATTTCAAGTCAATCATTACAAACACACCAACTTTATGCCAGTTTTATTGGCTCGTTGAGAAGTAGAATTGTTCAGGGCCCTTCATTTTTAGATACATACGAAAACAGCTACATGTAGATTCGTTAATCATGTGTTATTTCCAAAACAATAAGTCACTACATCCACTTGAGTAGCTTCAAAATGACTTCCATGCCCAGTATTCTTACACAATTCTAAATGAGAGAGGAGGTGCAAAACAGCCTGCCTCCATGGCGTGGAGAGAATTCTTGGGTACGTTTACTGCACTTGGTTACCAAAATACTGTGAAACGTGTACATCTGATCTGATTTTTCTGCTTCACAATTACCACTGAATTGTAACCAGGTAGAGAATAGATTTGTGGAAAGTGATTTTTTTTCCCCCCACTTCCCTCTTTGCCCTACTTCCAATTTAGGATATTGAGTGCAATTCAGTGGCCCCAGTTCCAAAGAGTCATTAAGCTCAAAATATCAGCTCTGTTGCTCTCTACAAAGATACTGGCAGGCCTACAGAGTTTTTCCAGATTTTCTATTGTTGTTTCAGCTGTACCTTATCACAAACTTGGAAATAAATCCAAATTCTTTTGGATTATATGTCTGTAATTACCTATTATGCCATAAAAGGCATTTTAGCATACGTAACATTTACATAAATTGATATTATTATTTTGTAGGGTTGCAAAACTGCTTTCAGACCCCAAACTATAATTCAGAATAATGGCAACAGTGAAGGTTTGATTCTTATTCCAACTGAGGTAGATCTGGGACTTGCCTCTGAGAGTGGAAGGTACTGGTAATCCACAGCTGACAAAAGAAAATGGTCGAGGATAAATGATCATCGGCCAATCACTCACGATATCAGATGAAAACCACTATGCCTTTCCCCGACTATACATAAAGATAAAGAGTTGGAAATAGATCTACTGCATAACAAAGACAACAGACACATGAGACTCATTTGGAAACTTGAAGTTAAGCTGTGATCACCTCCCAAGTGGAAATCCACATGAACATTGTGAAGACCAGATGTGTCTTCACAGCCCAAAAATTTGTTTTTATTTAAAAACTCATTCACAGGATCCGGACATCATCAACAAGGCCAGTCTCGATCTCAAATTGCTCTTGAGAAGTAGATGATGGGTCTCTTTATTTTTAAAATACTGCAGTCCATCAAACTAGTTTTGATATGGCTGAGTGTGTTGGTTAGCTACTTCAAGGGAGCTGTTTGTAGCCAATTACATGGCTGCCTTTCTAGAGTCAGGTAAGAAAGACAGATATGCTTCCCTAAAGGGGAAAGTGTGTGTTTGTCTTTTGACCATCTGGTAGTTCCCTACCCACCATCTTTTCTAAGATTTACGTAATGAATGGAAATTCCCAATTGTTATGGTAGAAATTGGACTCTAATTTCCAGTTTATATGATTCCAAATTATCAGGTTTCTTGATTATTGATCCAGTAGCATAAACATTGAAACATATGTTACTAGATCTTCAACCAAAAAAATTATTTTGGACCACAAATAACTTCAATTCATTGAAATAATTTCCAGCATTGCTTTTTCATGTGGTGTAATTTCCCTGGAAGTGTTCATTTCCATTGGTATATTCAAAAAACATTCATATCAATCTTGGAGAATTATTGAAAACCTCACTGAGTAATGATTCATGAATAAAATTTGCCGAAGAGGTCAACAAATAGCTAACAATCAATGGAGTACTCTTGGGAAACATCTTGTTCAGAATTCTGAAGATGCATTAATTAACCTATTTGTTGCAAGTTTCTTTCGGTTAATCATGAGATGTTTCCACTTAATTAATTAATCACAGTGAATTGATTAAAGAAATTATGGCTTTTGAATTCTAGATCTGCTTTGTTTATGGAAATTTAGATGTTATTATTAGAATGGGAATTAGCTTTATTAATAACAGATTGTCATCTCATTCAAAAAATTTTAATTACTGTAGGTCATCTTGTTTGCCTAACAAATGGCAGACTCCATTATTCCAATCAGATATTCATTTGCAAAACATAGTGATTTATATGCATAATGTGCAAGCAACTGAGATTCTAGCTTAATAATGACCCATATTAGTCGCAGTATTTATATTTTCAATTAATGCAAAATTAAAGTAGCTACTTTTTAAAAACAATTTCCAGGTCCCTTCCAAATGCCTTTTGTTAATTTTATTCATGGGACCTGAGCATTGCCGGCCAGACCAGTATTTATTGCTGATCCCTAGCTGTTCAGAGGGCAGTTAGGGGTCAGTCAATGCTCGGATATCTTGCCTTAGATAAAGGGCTCAAAACAGCTCACAGCATTCCAGCTGTGGTCTGACTAGTGCTTTGTACAGTCTTAACAAGACCTCCTTTCTTTCATACTGAATTCCCTTTGGAAAAAAAAGGCCAACAGTCCATTTTCCTTTCCCTATTACTCAGTGAAGTTGGATGATAGTTTTTTTGTGATTCATGCATGAGGACCCCCAAATCCCTCTGTGCCACAACTTTCCGCCATCTCTCTCCATTCTTCCTGTCAAAGTGCCTAAGCTAACATTTTCCCACATCATAGGTTAAGCAAGTGGGCAAAAACTGTCATTTTACAGACTCTTTGTATCATCCTCACCATTTGCCATTCCACCTACTTTTTTGTCATCCATAAACTAGCTGTTACAGTAAGATTAGCCATGACCTTGCTAACTGGAAGAACCACTTGAAGTGCCAATTACAACCTCCTGCTCTTTATTTGGATGTTCCCTCCTTCCATTCTTGTTTCATACCAATTCTGCTCCCCCCACTCTCATCAGTATGTTTAATCTTGGAGTTGCATACTTTTCTCATTGTGCATCCTTTTGGTCCTCCTCATGTTACTACCAATTAAATGCCTCCAACCAATCACTTCACAGATGTTTATAGTAACTTGACAATGTATGTTTTATCCCTTTTGTGTGCTTCCTTTATGGAAAAACTTACCATTTTGAGGAAAAGCCAATATCTAAAATGTTAGAAGCTGTTTTTCAATGAATTGTAGTGACCTATTGAAGATTTCCAACTTTGTCTGGTTTTATTATAGGAGTTGGGAGGTCATGTTGCAACTGTACAGGACATTGGTTAGGTCACTGTTGGAATACTGCATGCAATTCTGATCCCTCTGCAATAGGAAGGATATTGTGAAACTTGAACAGGTTCAGAAAAGATTTTCAAGGATGTTGCAAGGGTGGAGGGTTTGAGCTATAGGGAGAGGCTGAATAGACTGGGGTTATTTTCCCTAGAGCATTGAAGGCTGAAGGGTGACTTGATAGAGGTTTATAAAATCATGAAGGGCATGGATAGGGTAAACAGACAAGGAGTTTTCCCTGGGGTAGGCAAGTTCAAAACTAGAGGGCACAGGTTTAAGTAAGAGGGGAAAGATTTAAAAGGGACCTAAGGGGCAACTTTTTCATGCAGAGGATGGTGCATGTTTGGAATAAGCTGCAGGAGAAAGTGGTGGAGGCTGGTACAATTTCAACATTTAAAAGGCATCTAGATGGGTATATGAATAGGAAGGGTTTAGAAGGATATGGGCCAAATGCTGGCAAATGGGACTAGATTTATTTAGGATATCTGGTGGGCATGGATGAGTTGGACCGAAAGGTCTGTTTCTCTGCTGTATGTCTCTATGATTTCTAATATTTTTCCTTAGATAAGGGACCAAAACTGTTCACAGTATGGTTCACCGGTGTAGTCAAATTATTGCCTTCACAAGACCTCCCTATTTTTATAATCCATTCCCTGTGATGCAATAGACAACATTCTAATTGCCTTCCATATTACCTGCTGAACACTAGATAAGGTTTTGTACAAGGACTCCAAATTCCTCTGTGCTGTAGCTTTCTGCAGTCTTTCTACAATTAAATAATAATCAGCACCTCTATTTTTCCTGATAAAGTGCACAACTTCACGTTTTCCCACATTATGTTTCATCTGCCAAGTCATTGCCTGCTCACTTAACCTGGTTAGAACTCCCTCCTCACTATTTGTGTTCCCACCCATTCTTGTGCCATCTGCTAATATGGCTATAATACTCTTTTGACAGGATGAATGCTCACTTTAACTCTTTCCTTATTAAACATCTGTACAAAGTTTTACTACTCTTGTATTTTTAGTTGGTTTTGTGTCCTGATTTTTTCATCGATCTTTGCTGTTTTATATATTCTGTCCACCCTGCTTTACATAATCATTTGCTTATTCTTCTCAAGTTTCATACCATCTTTTCCTTTTTCAGTTTATCACAGATGGTGAATCTGTCCCTTTAAGTTTTTCTCTCTCATTAAAATTTATCTATTTTGTGTGTTCTGAAATATCCCCTTAATGTGGGCCACTGCATTATTATGGACATATCCTTTAAACAAAATTGCCACTTCATTTTTGTTAACTCTGCTTTCATGCCCTCATAATTCCCCATAAATGTAAATTATTAGGCTTCTACTGGTATAGTATTGTTTGCTGTAAAATCCACTTGCATTGCTACTGCACAGTCACAGTGTCAAACAGCTAACTTCACCTGCTTAAACTGTTGATATACCTGAATGTTCCAGGGTAATTGCAGGTAGTTTGGGTATTTTACTGGACCAAAACTGACAGCCTAAGGCTATTCATGATTTTCCATGGCATACAGTAAGAAATGATCTGATCAGAGTAGTCATTGTCCTTGACTTTGATGCATCCTATTACAGCATCAAGCTTGTGCTGTGAACAAGCTCAGGCCCTATTTTTGAAGTTGTTGATAAAGTCAATATTATTGCATATGAAACTGGTAAGAATCCCATTCTGTATACTCACCAGTGAAAGTTGGCTTGTAGTAGACCACAGCAGACTACATACCCCTATCAATTACTCAACTAGGGTATCCAGAAAAAGGAACACATTCGACTTTTCCATCTCAAAGTTAATCTGAGCATAGGATGGAGCCAATTAATTCATGTAAAGCATGTAAGACATGTAACTTTGAGAAAACAGTGAAGTTAGCTGTTTGAAGCAGGCAAAGTCAACTTGCTTATTTTAAAACTGAAACAAAGCTTGGCAATTAACTGCCTATCTTCAGTAACAGGTGCATTTTCCACAGCAACCATCAAAAATGCAGCCTCTGCTTACCCGAGTCCACATCCATGAACCTCTTAAACAACAGAAATGTTTTTCCCCATTATTTTGCTATTTCTTGCGTGTTGTCCTGATCAGTGCAAGACAAAAAGCTTCTACAAAATCCGTCTTTTTTCAGCAACACTTACTGTCATATTCTGTTTATCATTTCCCATTTTAATACCCTTATTTCTTGCTTAGTCTCTACTCTCTGGTTTACCACATCTTCTCAACTTTGATTCCTTGCACCACACGATAATTATTCTTATTGAAGTGCTTCCCCCACAGACACTTAAGTCTACTTCAATCCCAAATAATGCTTCCGTCCTCTTTTCCTGTAACATTACTTGGTCATAAGTCAATCAATCCTTGTGCATGTCTTGAAGATTAATTTATTATGCTTATGTTAACTATTAAAAGAATGCTTATTTTTGCAAAGAGAAACCAAATTATTAGCTTTGACTCAGTAGTAACATTGCAACCTCACAAGTCAGTAAGTTGATGCCACCGGAAATTGGAATAGTGATGCATGCTTGAGGGTGCCTTTCAGGCTAGAGGTTAAACAAAGGATCTGTCCATCAATTTGGGCCAATCAAATGCAACTTCTCAAAAATTCAAAAATTAATAGGCACAATTTTTTGGATTTTGGATGAGATGGTAGCTCAATTCTGTCTGGCTGGATCAGCATCGAATGAACAAATGGCACTTGTTGAAGAACACCAGGTGCCTTTTCCTAACATGCCTCAACAAGTGTCACTAAAAACAGATTATCTGCTCATTTATTTCATTGACGTTTGAGAGATTTTGCTGTGTGAAATACTGCATTGGCTATAAACATATGTGAAATGTGCTTTATAAATATAAATTGTTTTTCACATTGCATACAAACAGTAGGGAGTTGCAACTCAAGTTAAATTAATAAAACAGAGCAAGCTAGAACATTTGGGGTATTTGAAAAATCCTTTCATTTTAAGAGTTAGGTTTTCAAAAAAGAATTACTTGAAATTAAAGGTTTCAATGTAGAATCCTAAATATTGTTGTGATTGCTTTCAAAAGCATACCTGCTGTTGGAGTCAAAGTGTATTTGAGATCCTCTTAGATTGGGAAATGTATGAATATTTAACAACCAGCATCACTGGCAACATGAATCATCGAATCTCTACAGTGGGGAAAGAGGCCATTCAGCCCACTGAGTCTGCACCAACCCTCCAAAGGCAATCCTACCCAGACCCAGACCCCCAACCTATTTCTGTAATCTTGTTTCTATAATCACGAATCTAGCTAATTTACAGATCCCTGGACAATACGAGACAATGTAGCATTGAAAATCCATGTAACCTGCACATATTTGGACTGTGGGAAGAAAAGGGGAATACCTGGAGGAAACTCATGCAGACACGGACAGAACATTGGTGTGGAGTTTGCAGTATCCTAAGGCTGGAATTGAACTCGAATCCCTCGCAGTGAGAGTTAGCAGTGCTAACCATTGAGTCAGCATGCCCCCTTCTTATGTACCTAGGAAAGGCTCTGACCTTAACAGCTGAGATATCTGTCAAGATTATGTGATGTACAAGAGAGCTAATTATAGATAATTTTTAATCAACCTGTTCAGAGATGTTATTACACCTCTCTGGAGGAGATGGGCCTTCAATCCAGGCTTCCTGGTCCAGATGTAGGGGGCACTACTATTGTACCATGAGAGCTCCCAAAGAGCTAATCATATCCTTACTCTCGAAGCCCATCACTTCATCCAGATGTTTTCAAATGCAGTTTGGATTAAGTGAATAGTCCTTTGAGAACAAATAGTTCCACTCGTGTGTTGACCCATTAAATAATTCAGAGGATGCAGGTGGCAAGATCAGCATTTATTGCCCATCCGCAATTCCCCTTGAGGTGGTGGAGCCAAGCAATTCACTTTCAATTCCATTGCCCCTAGGTAACATGCCGAGCATCCAATACAACTGCAACTTGTATTTTAATGTTAAAGGAATTCAGTCTAAACCTAATGAAGCCTAGCAGGCTGCAGTGGATGTGTGTAAATCTCATGAACCTGAAAAGCCTCAGGATACAACCATCCACTGACAAAAATCACTTAACTGGTTTCGAATTTCCTCAACACAGGTATTAAACCAATGTCACTAACATTCCAATAAACCACGAGCTGTCCCAAAAATAAAAACAGAAAATACTCCACAAGCTGGATGGGACTTTAAGCAGCCATAATATTTTGGGTTTGCCTTTAATAATAACCAATATTAACTTGAGATATTGCTTAGAGTAAATTAATGTATTGCTGCAACAACATCCTTGTGCCCTCTGGTTCAGAGTAGACTGTAAAAGGTTATCATCACAGCAAGCTGCAGAGGGAAAGCTGTATAGAGTAGCAGGCTAGTAAAGGTTAGGCTGGAGCTTTGGGCAGATAGCAAACTGGTTCTGAAAACTCTTATGTGAAACAACAAGAAACACTGTTTATCCATTAAAGGAAGGGAAAAAGCTTATTAGTCCCCGCTTTTAACATTTGTTGATTAACACAGTAAACCCTTCGTCTTTTGTCATGCAAGTAATGAAATGGTACATGTGAGAAGTAGTGCCTGTGAGTAATCATTAAGACACAATTTTGCAGTGTCAAATGTACTTACTCACATTATCAGGAAGTAGTGTGTCACTGAGAAGAGAGGTCGTGTCATCGTGGTTTTATGACGTCACCCATGCCTCTGAGTCAGAAGATCATGGGACGCACTCCAGATTCAAATGCAAACTTTATGCTCATATTATAGTGCTGAAGAAGTGCTGTATATGCAAATGCCATCATAGGATGAGACAGGGATCTAAGATCCTTTCTGCTTCTTAATCGTGAAAATTCCCACTGAAAGGAGCAGGGTTGTTCTTGTTGATGTCCTCGTCAATGCGTATCACTCAACCAATATGGCCAGCAGAGATTATCTGGTAATTTATTTTATTACTGTCTAAGGGAGTTTGTCAAGTCTCCATGAAGTGATAGCATTTCAAAACGTACCTAATTTGCTGAAAAGAGATTCCTGTTGCCTTGAAATCACAAAAACAATTCTCCAGATGCAAAGTCTATTATTTTCTTGCTATTAAACATTTGAACTAATCTACAAAATGCAATCTTATTTTACAACAGTTAAGGTTGTGTATTGTGGAGTTAAGTGTTCTTGGGTCTGTTTTACTTTGATTGAAGAAGCTGAATTATTAAATAAAATTATCATACCAGTAAAAAGAAAAAATGATGATTTTGGATTCAGCCACATTGAGGAACTGATTAGGGAGATCACAAATGTTATCATTTGTCTTTGATAACTGATTTCAGGCATAGGGAAGAGGTGGAAGATAACATTACTGGCAGTCTTTCATGTTGAGAAGGAAATGAACGTGCAGAGATTCCTCCTCCATGATTGTTATGTTTACCAATCAGGTGAGGACAGGATCAGCCTTGACCTGTCAGGTCCCTGCCATGTGAAAACAAAATGTGAACATATGCTGCTAGACTTTCTAAGTGATGAATGACTTATGGATGGAGTTGTGGTGGAAACTGCCAGGAGCAATAAAATCATCTTTCAATTTAATTTCAGAAGAGAAAAGAAACATTCCAAGGGTGGTTGGGTTATGTAGTGAGAAAATAATCGCACACCTAATTATGTTAATGAACATGTTTCCATGGAACTGAATCAGGCTCTAATTAAAACCCACAAACTTTTCCCTGATGTCAACAAGGTCAACCATTAAAAATGAACAAAAACAAACTTTAAAGCAACACCTTGTTCTTTGTCAATGCTAAGCTGTAAAAAATTGAGTAGACCTTTTGTTTTAGGATTCAGTCACAGCATATTGAAATCCATCGAAGTTCATTCAAAGCATCTCAGTCCAAAGATATGCAGTTTAGGTGGATTGGCCTTGCTAAATTGCCCTATAGTATCCAGGAATGTGCAGGTTAGGTGGATTAGCCATGGTAAATGTAGGATTACATAGATGAGGGGTGGGGGGGCTGAGATTATAGGCGGGATCCTTTTCAGAGAGTCAGTGCAGACTCAATGGGCAGAATAGCCTCTTTGTACACTGGGGGATTCCGCAGATTCTCTTACTGCAATCCCCCACCAGAATCTGTACTTCACTTTAAAGATTTTGTTCATGGTTTCCTGAATTGGGGTCAATTTGACATTAGGTTTAGTGGTTTACCAATTCCTTTTTTTTTTACTCCATCCAAAACGTGAACATACCCAAGACTGGT
The DNA here is from genome assembly GCF_004010195.1 of Chiloscyllium plagiosum. NCBI lineage: Eukaryota > Metazoa > Chordata > Chondrichthyes > Orectolobiformes > Hemiscylliidae > Chiloscyllium > Chiloscyllium plagiosum. The sequence goes on along the minus strand of NC_057714.1, from coordinate 98,337,922 downwards.
AAGGTAGCCCCATGAAGGGGGAAAATCGGTTTTATATACAGAAAGAGAAATACCCTGCAAAAATCTGAGCATTAACACAATTTTTAAAAGATGATGGAATACAGGCATCACTAGCTAACTAGCATATATTGTCCACCCCTAGTTCCCCTTGGGAAAGTGGTGATGAGCTGCTTTCTTGAATCACTGTAGTCTGCTTGGTGTCAGTAGATCCACAATGCTGTTAATGAGGGAGTTCCAGACTTTTGACCCAATATTTGTGATGGAATGGTCCAGACTTTTGACCCAATATTCGTGATGGAATGGCAATATATTTCCAAGAGTGGGATGCTGGAAAAACACAGGAAGTCAGGCAGCATCCGAGGAGCAGGAAAATCAACGTTTTGGGCAAAAGCACTTTTCCAGCACCACACTCTTGACTCTAATTTCCAGCATCTGCAGTCCTCACTTTCACCTAATATATTTCCAAGTCAGGTCTGTACGTGGCTTTGAGGGGCACTTGTAAGTGATGGTCTTCCCATATGTGTTGCCCTTCTCCTGCTGAATGGTAGTGGTCATAGGGTTTGGAGGATGCTCTCTGTGGAGTCTAGGTTAATTTCTGACTATCAGTGGTGAAGGGAGAGAATGCTTATGGATGTCATGTCAATCGAGTGGGCTGCTTTGCTCTTGATGGTGCCAAGCTTGACTGTTGTTGAAGCTTTAGTCATCCAACATAGTGGGAAGTATTCCAGCATTTTCCTGCTTTGGGCCTTGTAGATGGTGGACAGGCTTTGGGGATTTGAAAAGTTATAGGCATAGATATGTATCCCACCACTCTCTGGTGCAATAATGATTTTCAAGCAAAATTTTAGCTTGAATATGACTTATGTCCAGAAACAAGCACACATAGAAACATTGGACAAACAGGCAGAAAACTAGCCACCAGGACACATGAACACTAACTAGCCACAAAAAGATATGACCCTCTCTCACTAGTATCCTCACATACGGGTGAGGAAGGACATCACTTCGACTGGGACAACACATTCATCCGAGGACAAGCCAAACAAAGACACGCACGAGAATTCCTAGAAGCATGGCATTCCAACCGGAACGCTATCAACAAACACATCGAGTTAGACTGCATCTACCACCCCCTGAGAAAAGGAACAGGAAGTGACTTCACCACAGAAAATAACATCACCAACCCAAAGAAACCCAAACATATAAATAGAAAGCAGGACTTATCGGCAGTGCTTCGCATGAGGTCCACTGACTATGTTACCTAGTAAGGTAATGAAACATCTGGAAATGAACCTTTCAGCTCAGTGAGCAAACCTACATCCCAAACCTCAACCTGAGCTACAAATCATCTCAAAACTCGCTACAAGCGCATACAGAATAAGGGAATTTTCAGAGCAATCTCTGCAATATTGCCATATCCTCAGCTTTTGTATCTTAACACTGCGATCTTCATTGCAAGGCTACTGTGATACTTGAAATCCAGTATACTGACCAATTCTCCAAGTGGCTGCCAATTTAACAACATAAATCTGTTTTGCTGCCCATATCTCATTCATTCTAAGTGAAACACCTTTGCTCCTATTCCCTTTCTTTAAACTTCTCCATAGTCTGTGAATTAAGGGTCTAATGGTGACCAAGAATCCATTGCCGATTGTCTGAAATACACCCATCTGGTTCACTAATATCCTTTAGAGAAGGAAACTGTCATTGTTTCCTGGTCTGGCCTACGTGTGACTCCAGACCCACAGAAATATGGCTGACTCTTAACTGCCCTCTGGGAGGGGCAATAAATGGCGGTCTGGCCAGTGATGCCCTCATCCCGCGAATGAATAAAGAAAATTTCCTAAACAAATTCAATACTGTTGATGTACTTGCTGGTGGTCAAGAAGCTTGCAATCTGACTTTCCTTTTCTTCTTTTAACGAGATACCCTGAATACCATACTGTATTATCTAATGGCATCAGTTGAGATAAGAAATTCAATGGGCACATGTATAAGAGGAAAAAAAACTAAGTAATTTCAAAATCATTGAATCATACAGTACCAAAAAGGCCCTTTAGCACATCGATTCCCCACTAACAAAAGCTATTTTAAATCTACGCTGGCCTAGTTTTGCAGCACTTGGCCCATATTCTTGAATGTTATGCCATTTTAAGTGCTCTTCCAAGTGCTTTTTTTTCCAAAGATTACACGGTTTCCAGTCTCAACTACTCTCCCAGATGGTGCATACTAGATTCCCACCTCTCTCTGGGTGAAAAGGTAGGGAGGAGGGACTTGGGGGAGGGGCATTGGAAATGCAATAGGTGGAAGGAGGTCAAGGTGAGGGTGATAGGCCGGAGTGGGGTGGGGGCGGAGAGGTCAGGAAGAAGATTGCAGGTTAGGAAGGCGGTGCTGAGTTCGAGGGATTTGACTGAGACAAGGTGGGGGGAGGGGAAATGAGGAAACTGGAGAAATCTGAGTTCATCCCTTGTGGTTGAA
>NC_057714.1:98256247-98335226 GCF_004010195.1 Chiloscyllium plagiosum | reverse complement strand
GCGGATGATGCGCTGTATATGGAGGTTGGTGGGGTGGTAGGTGAGGACCAGTGGGGTTTTGTCCTCCAGTGGTGGTTGAAGGGGTGGGGTTCAAGGGCGGAGGAGCGGGAAGTTGAAGAGATGCGGTGGAGGGCATCGTCGACCACGTCTGGGGGGAAATTGCGGTCTTTGAAGAAGGACGCCATCTGGGTTGTACGGTTTTGGAACTGGTCCTCCTGGGAGCAGATGCGGCAGAGACGAAGGAATTGGGAATATGGGATGGCGTTTTTACAGGGGGCAGGGTGGGAGGAGGTGTAGTCTAGACCGCATTTAGAATACTGTATACAGTTCTGGTCGCCACATTACCAAATGGATGTGGACGCTTTGGAGAGGGTGCAGAGAAGGTTTACGAGGATGTTGCCTGGTATGGAAGGTGCTAGCTATGAAGAAAGGTTGAGTAGGTTAGGATTGTTTTCATTAGAAAAAAGGAGATTGAGGGGGAACCTGATTGAGGTTCACAAAATCATGAAGGATATGGACAGGGTAGATGGCGATAAGCTTTTTCCAAGGGTGAAGGATTCAATAATGAGAGGTCAACGCTTTCAAGGTGAGAGGTGAAAAGTTTAAGGGGGATACATGCGGCAAGTACTTTATACAGAGGGTGGTAGGTGCTTGGAATGCGTTGCCAGCAGAAGTAGTAGAGGCAGGCACGGTAGATTCATTTAAGATGCATCTGGACAGATGCATGAGTTGACGGGGAGCAGAGGAATACAGATGCTTAGGAATTGGGTGACAGGTTTAGACAGTAGATTTGGATCGGCTCAAGCTTGGAGGGTGGAAGGGCCTGTTCCTGGGCTGTAAATTTTCTTTGTTCTTTGTTCTTATCTAGCATCTCTTTATAGCCAAACTACTCAGTCCCCATGCAATATCATGGTGAATCTCCTCTGCACCCCCCCAGGGACAATCACATCCTTCCTATATTGTTATGACAAATCTGCACACAATATTTCAGCTGTGGCCTAACTAAAGTTTGAACAGATCCTGCTTCTGCAATCTATGCCATGACTGACAAAGGCAAATGTCACATATACCTTCTTAACTACCCTATTAACTTGTTATAAAGGATCTAGTCAGAGTGAATAAAAAAAAGTGTCCCTTTGGCAGAAGGATCCAGAAATAGAGAATACTAATCTGAGGTGTTGGAAAAAGGGAGCAACTGTGACATGAGCAAAAAATGTTTTTTATTTAGAAACAGGCGAGACCACCAATTGTTATGATCTCAACAGAGACCACTAAAACGCTTATTTATTTTTTAGATAACAAAATCCAGAAATAATGAAACCACTGGATTTTACAGATTAAAACAAAATATTTTCACTAAATAAAAATCGAAGAACAAATATGCTGATAATCATTTTATATAGTTAACTTTGTTAAAAATACTGAAAGTATAAGGAACTCAATTATTTATTTTCTAAATTGAACAGCCTAACTCAAATTCTCTTCTCTATTTGGAAAACATGCCCAAAACTCAGGTCAGATACTTATCAAAATTTGGAAATTTCACCAATTGATCTGGAAACTGCTTAGAAGAATCATGTAATAAGTTGAGATTGTTTTGTGACTTCTGACAATTTATTTCGCGAATCTTCTTCAACTATCCTGTAGTTGTTTAACACTAGCAAAGCTAGTTTTTTTTATTTTATAAAACATAGGCACCTTACGTCAGAGCTCTCTTGGTCCGAATATTCTTTAGCTCTGGAGTCTTGTACCTAGAACTCCCTCCCCATTCTCGACTTGGCTGTCCTCAAAATCTAATTCACTGTTAGAAATCCTTCAGCTAACAAGAAGCTTTAACTCTTTTAATCATCACACTACATGTCAAATAAACTCTTTTGGAAAGAGATTTACCTTGCCATGCAAATTGTTCTAAAAGCAAACTCTGCCTGCAAAACCACATACGCTTGTAATTAACTTCCTTATTGACCCTTGGTTGTTTATTTCCCAGGCAACCTGATCATACAGGTGCTTTATTAGAAATCAGCTCTTGAAACAAAACCTATTTCTTAGAGGCTCACGGACCCCAACATAATAAATTGTAGCTTTAATCCCCCAAAAGCATTTGGGCTGTCACAATATGGCAGGTTAGGATCTCAAGTATATTGCCCAACAGTCACATGGAGGCACATTTAATCAAAGCCTTCAAAAGAAAAATGTATAAATATCTGAAGATAAAAAAAAATCCAGCCGCGTGAAGTAGGCAATGGAGTCAAGAAATGGTGGAGTGGAACAAGTGGAGTTGTTTTTGAGGAAAGTAAGCACTGTCCTGTGTTCTTGTGTTATCTGTAAGTAACACAGATGTAATGTAGATTCACTTCAAAAGTTCACAGAGATTTATTAACAGTTTAAACTACAACTTAGTTACTGATCTTGATGCGTCCAACCTCATGTGACATTGCATCTTTACCAAAAGCCATACGTAGTCCATCCACATTGTGGTATTTGGCTCCTCACCATAGCAAATAATATCATGACAGTTCAATGGCTTCCCTTTCATGTTGTAACCATTCCATTATATCATGTACGATATGCATACATTCATACATTGGTCTACTGCATAACTGTAACATGTTGCATGAACTTCCTTTTGGAAACAAATTAATTACATTTTTATTTTCCTTCTTCGAAAGAAAGAAGTATGAGGAAAAGTGAGAAAGGAAGGAAAAAGACAAAATTTTTCTAGAGCCTTTCACACCGTAGAGAGTTGACAGCATTTTAATGTGCTTTTCTACCCTCTCTTAGTACTGTACTATGGCTCATGTGTGTACAATATATTGAACTCCCCAGATGGAACTTAAACCCACAACCTTCTGATTCAGAGGCAAAAGAATTGCTGTTTTGCCAAAACTGGTAATTGCCATTTTCACATTAAGGAAAAACATAAAATATTATTAAATTGGAGCTTTATTACAACTAATTAGGTGCAATTAGTAGTTCCTTCCATTGAAGAACATAAAACACCAAAAGAACATGATGCGTCGCTTTATTTCAGATTTCAATTCCCAGGTGGCAGTCCATACAACCCTAAGGCATAAACTCCAGAATACAAATTATACCTATTATCAACAAATTTCAATTTTTGTAAATGCTCTATGAACAAAAAGTACCTTTCAAGCAAAATAATTGGGTTTCTTCAGTATGGTGCAAAGGGTTAGCTAATTTTTTTTTTTTTAACGTGCAGAAATCTAATCCTGCATGCTATTTACAACCATTTTACTTCATTAAGAAATTAATACACAATGCATCTGACCTGCTGGACTATACAATAACTTTAAAACAAAAAAGTTCTGTTGCCCAGTCAGAGAAACACAACTGATTTTACACTTACTGACAACAATTTCTAGTATAGTTTCTGGGCACAAATATACAAAAATCCACTGCAGCAAAACAAAAGCTGAGCAGATATATTCCCAATCAATGTAATAGAAATAAATAATAGAACAAAAAGATGTGTGGTTAGATTCATTGTGGGCGGCACGGTGGCACAGTGGTTAGCACTGCTGCCTCACAGCGCCAGAGACCCGGGTTCAATTCCCGCCTCAGGCGACTGACTGTGTGGAGTTTGCACGTTCTCCCCGTGTCTGCGTGGGTTTCCTCCGGGTGCTCCGGTTTCCTCCCACAGTCCAAAGATGTGCAGGGTCAGGTGAATTGGCCATACTAAATTGCCCATAGTGTTAGGTAAGGGGTAAATGTAGGGGTATGGGTGGGTTTCGCTTCGGCGGGTCGGTGTGGACTTGTTGGGCCGAAGGGCCTGTTTCCACACTGTAATCTAATCTAAATCTAATCTAATCTAATCTAAAAAAGATTCAAGCATTGTATTCACTGATCTGTTCAAACAGTCATGCATATTCTCCAGAAGAGCAATTATTCCATTGCATCTGAAGTAGAGTTGCTGCCACTTTGCCAACCGTCTTCAAAGTCATGGCTTCACAGCATACCAGAAGAATCACCATCACCCAGTCCTTTGATTGAGGGATGTAACTTTTGCTGCTCTCCCTCAACATTCTCAACAATAGAAAATATTCACTTGAACTTGAAGCAGTGAAGCCTGCACTCCTTTCAATAGAGATCACTCTGCTATAATGTGTGTTTCGTTAACCCGAATTTGCTATAACACGATTGACGAATTGGGGATGCTGTTTCTAAAGCATGAACTCTTTAAGTGTGTATTGGTTACTAATACGATTTCAACCCCATTAGTTTAACTGATACTGCTATCACGTGATTTTCTTCTAACACGGGATCAGAGCTACTGCATTATAGCAGAACTGACTGTACGCTGTGGAACTCCAGTACAACATCAGTATTTGTCCTTTCATAGGTATAATTACTGAGCCAGTGTTGTTTCAGTGCTTCCACAATGCTGTACTGGGTTTATTAACTGTACCTCAGCGCAAACGTCTCTCTGGACTCTTGGTAACAATAGCAATGTTTGATGGTTTCATATCATTACTCTTGTATGCCTGGCGATGTGAAACTTTCCAGTCAGCGCACATAATGAACACACTCTTGCTTTTATTCTATTTTCTGTTCAATGGCTATTTGAACAGGGAAATGGAGAAATACAGTTCAAATATAATACAGCATTTTCTTCAGTGTGTGAGGATGACATAATAAGTTAGTAATTAGCTTATCTTGACTTAACGGATCAAAGAACCTTTACTTAAAGAACAATGAAGATTAAGTATAATTTTCAATATGGACAAGAGGCAGAAAGCAAAGTAATTGAAGATTTCATATTAAATTATCTGGAAGTCCAAATGTACAAGCTACAGTCTGTATACCACTTCATCCAGTTGTGAAATTATTAGATTTAAACCAAAATAAGCATTGTTTTTTTTAAGAACAATCAGGAGAAATGCTGTTGAACTTTAAACTACATTATCAAATGACAGTGTCCAGCTCTGTTGTCCATATGCTAGGAAGGGCTGTCTTAGCACTGCAGAGAAGGTTTACATTACTAATGACTGATTCGTTGTTGTTTCAGTGTGTCTACAATGCAGCACTATGTTTATTGACTGTTGAATCAGAGAAGGTGAACTTGACTAATTCCTGGTATGAAGAGGTTATTTTATGAAGAAATATCACAGGCTTGACCTGTATTCATTGCAGTTCAGGAGAATGAAATGTGATCTTATGGTTTTTAAATTCATTCATGGGATGTGGGCATCACCTGCCAGGCCAGCATTTATTACACATCCTTAAATGCCCCAGAAGGCAGTTAAGAGTCAACCACATTCTTGTGGGTCTGCTGTCACATGTAGGCCTGAGCAGGTGGATCATTAATATCCTTCCCGCAAGGATATTAATGAACCAGATGAGTTTTTCTGACAATCCACCATCGCCTCATGATCATTAATAGACTCTTAATTCCAGACTTTTTTTTATTGGAATCAATTTCCACCAACTGCCACGGCCCATACATTTCTGTTAGTTAGTCGATTTCCCAGATCTATATTCCATCACCCCACATGTCAGAGGCAAAATTGTTTTCTTCAGTGGGGTTGGGGGGCAGTGGAGATGGTCATCCAGATGTGGTAGGCCGTCAACCCACATTATTAAAGGCTCAACATGGAATCAGTGGTATTTTCCAGTTGGCCTCCAGTTCTCCAAGAGGACCAGGATTGTATTACTGCCTGGAGATAGAATCCCTAGCTAAGTAAGTGCCTTTCCTTGGGAATCCCACTGTACATTGGGGATCCAGCTACTATTCCTTTTAGGATAGTTAAAAAAAATGGAATGAAGCCACCTGCATTTTGGGGTGCTGCAGTTTCACAAGTGAAAATAAGCTGATACCTATTGATTCGGCCTACAATTTTTCATTTCGACCTGCACATTTTACCTGCTCTCACTCCCTGGTTCTATATCTCTTCTTCATCAATCGTTACTTTAAACTTCTTCCTACTTCTAAAGTTGCAAGCTCTTCCATTATCTGGGGTTGAGTAACTGTACTAGTTACAGATCTTGAAATAGAGAGACAGACAGACAAACAGACAAAGAGCTTCAGGTATCCTTGCTGTTATCATTCCACATTGCTTTCTCTTTTTTGCTCAGATTCTGCTGCTTGTCACTGTGTAATTTCAAGAAAGGTAATTGGAAGCACTCTTTCACATTTCAGTACATACAGTTATGGTCAATTATCATGCAAGTGTAGAGAAGCTTTTTATTTGTCACTTCACTGAGTGTCAGTGCCTTGTGTACAAAATAGTTATTGAAAAGTTTCAATTTTGTATTCCATGTGGGTTGCCTAGACTTGATGAAGTTATAATAGCAGCCGTTTTAGCCAAGAACATATTTATCCATTATAGCATTAGGTATTAAAGTTAAATAATGAAAGCTAAACATTGATTGTCCATTTTCATTACAATCATAATGCTGTCTAAAACATTTAAATGTATGTTACAACCAAAAGAGTAAGAGGACTAGAGAACAGCAGTGCACACACTAATTTTCTTTGCAAAAATCAAAAGTCAACGGATCTTTTTCCTATTCTAGGATGTATGCTGATAATTCTGAATAGTGCTGGGGGATGCAACATTGCTGGTGGGGTGGAGGTTCACCTTTCAATGCGAATGTTAAATGAAGACTATATCTGCTTGGCTAGCTGAATGTAAAAGATTTAGTGGCATTATTCAGGGGTCAGGGTGACCCTCAATGCCTTGAGTTTTCCCTCAAACAACACAAAATGAGCTCTTGCTGCGTGCATACAGATTGCAGCATCAACCCAAGGACCAATAGTGATTAAACAGTGGTGGAAGTTTCTCACTTTCAATTAACTGATGTTTCTTTCATGACGCGAGGTCTGGGAACAGCCAAATTGTAATGCGTGCACACAGGTTTAATCGAAATTATAATGAACATTAACCCAAAGCATAACAATGCTCCCAATTTAATTGTGATTGGAATTAAACAAAATCTGACTCTGTGGCAACAAGATTGTTGACATAATAAATGGAACAATTTCAAACCACTGTTTTGTTGAGATGGGAACCAAAGGGACACACTGTTAGCGTAGGTTATGTCCATTTCAACCAGAGTTGGGTACTCAGGTTAGCAAGTAGTAAAAGTACTTGGTTCTCGAGCCTTAAATATATCTTACATTACTGATCAAAAAGAAGGTAATTCCAAGCAGTTATAGTTGAGGTTAAACAAGGTTCTACTGCCAAGATTGGGCAATCAATTCTTGCAATCTATTTGTTTCAAATTTTGCAGTGTACATTTCAAATCTTTTAGATTAGATTACTTACAGTGTGGAAACAGGCCCTTCGGCCCAACAAGTCCACACGGACCCGCCGAAGCGTAACCCACCCATTCCCCTACATTTACCCCTTTTCCTAACACTACGGGCAATTTAGCATGGCCAATTCACCTGACTTGCACATCTTTGGATTGTGGGAGGAAACCGGAGCACCCGGAGGAAACCCACGCAGACACGGGGAGAATGTGCAAACTCCACACAGTCAGTCACCTGAGTCGGGAATTGAACCCGGGTCTCTGGCGCTGTGAGGCAGAGGCTGTGAGGCTGTGCCGCCCACATGCATCACAGAGCAAGTATTTTTTAAAAACATATTTTACTATTTCAATTAAAATAGCAGTTTATCAATGTTGAGAAAAAAAATCTTAAACAGGTTACAGTGATAGAAATCTGTCCGAAGTCAGAATGCAAATCCCATGCCTGGTACTGGAGCACGCAATCGAGGTTGCAGCAGTGAATATATGCCACTCTGTTAAAAGGGGTCCTTTTTTTTTTACAAGATGCAAAGCAGACATCTATCCTCTTAGATGGACATGGCACTTCAAAGAAGAATTCTCCAACATTCTGCTGAATGTTCATCTCTCAACCAATACCATTGGACCAGACTATACAAATATTACTACATTGCTACTTTACATACATGCAAAGAATTGGTTAATTGCATTTCTTGTATTGTAGTGGTGTACACTTCAAATGTACTATAAATTCACTGTAAGGTGATGTAAGACTTCCTGAGGTATAGAAGGTGCTACATAAATACAAATCAACCGTTTTATTTCTTTCTCTCAAACATTTGGAATAATCTGAAAGACAAGACTACAGATAGAATTTCTCAGGCAATGCTTTTACATATGAAGTTGAAAATATATATGTTCATGCTCTAAATCAATGCAATACTACTGTTAGGATGTGTAAACTCTGTAAAATCAACAACCAATTTTGAAATAATCCATTCTTGATCTGGATTAAGAGCAAATATACAGCGAAGTGCTAATTTGTTTTGAAAGTGTTAATCCTGATACCAAAATGGTAATTAATCTTGTTAATAACATAAATGTTATATACATATGTATAAACATGAGTGTAAGGAGCACTTAGCCCCATGGGCCAGACTGCCATTTGGTGAGATCATGGCTGATCTGGTTGTAGCTTCAATTCTACTTTCCTGATTATTTTAGGAAATAATCTGGAGCTCTTTTTGTCTTTTGTATTTCCTTCACGAACAATTCTATTCCAGCTGAAACAGGATATTGCATACTGTGATAGCTAAAAAACCTTCAACTTCAAGAATTTACTTGCAGGGGGAAGCTGTTCTGTTGCCTAACTCCCCCTTTGCAATATCCTGCAGCTCTGTACCAGACCTTTCTTTTTTTTTGGCAGTAACTTGGATCTCTGAGCCAGACAGCCAATTTCTGCTTGCTTGTATCCTGAATCTGTGGACATTTGATTTCTCTGACATAGTAGTGTCTTCCATGGAGTTGTTAGCACCATTTTCAATCTGAGTGAGCAACCTTTTATTCTCAATCGGTGTTGAAATGTGTAGACTCTTTACTTCAACTTGTTAATTAGGTTGGATGCGTTATTGATGTAGCCAACATGTCACTTCCTCAATCTTACTACTTGGGATCCTTCTTGCTTGGCAAGATCTACGTCATCGGTACTGATTCTTCATAGCAAGATACAGGAATTAAGTGTTCTATTTCATCTATAATCTTCTCAGCATCTGAATCAGGCTGATGCCCAGCATGGCTGTCTGTTCACCAAGTTGTACTGCAGTCCAAATTACATCAGTTGAGGATTCAATGAGCTCCGGTGGGGTGGACTGCTCATTTGCTATCTCATCATGTCTGTTGCTTCATGAACTTAGCTAAATCTTGAGGTCTGACATTAGTTGGTTTTAGCAACAGAAAACATTTCTGCCAATCCTAACTTGCCAACATTATGAACAATGTCTTATTCCAAAAGATTATAGCTTGTCTCAATGGATTGTGTCCTTTGTTTGAGTCCTGCCACTAGTTTTGGAAGCCTAATGAAATCTTCTATCAACTGTCCCTGACCAATTGTTCAGTAACTAAAACTTATTAGACATGTAGTTTTTTTGACTGGCTATTCTTTGATTAGTTAGAAGCCTCTGTTCAAGGAACATCCAGTTATGGGATAACTAATTTGATTCCATCAACCATTTGAAAATGACTCGGGCACTGAACACATTCATGCTCAAGAGCGAAAATTATTGATTAAGAAATACATACCAGGTCTACACTATTTAGCATCCCTCATCTTAGAGAGTTACTTCAAGCATACATTTCATTTCAAATGCGCCACTTCCTGGACCATGTATTATAGTAAACAGTACCCCTTCTGATAATATAGTGATTATCACTTCTTGTCAAGGTTGAAAATAATGAGATGTCTTGTGACATAAATATCTTCTTGTAAAAAGGCTAGTTCTGGATCACCTATTTATTTTCAGAATATCACAGAAGCCCTACAGCGTGGAAGCAGGCCATTCATCTCAAGTCCACACTGACTCTCCCATCCAGACCCATTCCTGACTGTATCACTGCAACTCTGCATTTCCTGGCTAATCCACCTAACCTACACATCTCTGGACACTATGGGTGATTTAGTGTGACCAAGCCACCTAACCTGCACAGCTTTGGACTCCGGGAGGAAAACGGAGCACCGAGTGGAAACCCACATCGAGAATGGGAGAATGTGCAAACTCCACATAGACAGTCGCCTGAGGCTGGAATTGACCCTGGATCTACGGCACTGTGGGGTAGCAGTGCTAACCACTGAGCCACAATGCCTCCCCAATATGTTTGGCTTTTTTTCTATTATAGCCTGGTCTACGTCATGACACCTCTAAGAGTGTAGCTATTGGACGTTTGCTGCCTTAGATTGTGACCTACTTTTATTCCCTGCACAGTTTCTGAAAATGTCCTATTCGCTTTTAATAGCTGAGCATTGCTTGCACCTGAGAGTTTTTCTTACTCCATAACATTAACAATGAATGTTTGCAACTCTGCTCACTGTTTTCTCGTATGTCTGTTCTGAAGTTGTGTGTTTTTACAACTGAATGGTTTTAATCATCTGCTGGAATAAGGTCGATCTTCACTGCTTCGAGATTTGAATTTCACTCACCATTTAAATTGCTTCAAAGTTTGTGAGAAGATGTGAGAAAATTGCTTCCTCAAGATTCAAGTCTTCTTTAGCTATAATAAACCTGACCAAGATTCAGCAACAAGTTCAGCAAATGTGTCTCAAATTCTGATCCTAAAACCCCAATAATCACATTATCTACTAAAGGTCAATTATGGATTGCCCTGAATGCAGAACTTTATTTAATAATTCATGCTCTTTAAATAATTTTATTTGTTCTCAAGTTAATATAATTAGCAAAGGTTTTCAGTACTTCAGAAAGTTTTTTTTTAAACCTTAGCAAATGACAAAAGAATCAGCTATACTACTAATTGTATATCAAAGTATTTTAATTTGTTCTGCTTCTGGATTTGATATCTCATTTTGAGGTTTTTGTCCATCTTTGAAATTATTTTCTCTAAGGGGTACAATCATGTTCTATTTGGCTCACCTCTGAAATAAAATCTTCCATGCAATAGTATTTCTGATACCAGATTTGCCTAATGTAATTATTAAGTTGCCTTGCTTTAATGGCCTTTAATTTTACATGACAGTTGCTGCACTGGAAGTTTTTCCTGCATTGCTAATGTCAATACAGAGGATTTCCACATTGAGTAAAATGGCTGCTCTTTGTCTCTTGTGAGTAAATTGGAGAATCTGTGCATTTTACAAAACATCTCTGGATGAATCATTAATCACACTTAATCGACAGTTCCAGTTTCCTTAACTATTTTACTAAATGAATCCCATCTCTTTAACCATTCTTCCTTGATGATTTGCACTGTGTGGTTTGGGTAAATGTTTTCCATTTGACAATGGTTTAAGTATTATCTTATCTATATTATCACATCTTATCTATTCTGTACCCTTATAACATTCTTTTTCTTTAAGACGTAGTCTGTTTATGCTTCCAAAGTACCCCATTATTGCCTTAATTCCAGCTCTGTGACACTCCCAGCTCTGCAATCTCATTTTAAATCTTTTCTGTGGTCCATGGTTTTCCTTAATGCAGCCATGCACTGACTATAGTGGCAACACTCCATCTAAGTCACAACTACTTCAGTTCTCAGTTTCTCAGGTTGTAAACAGCGCTTTATCTCTCCACCACCTCTCCCCGCCTCCCCCCAAAGTTTTCACTTGCCCCAGGGATTTCCGCTTTACTCTCAAAGCCTCAGGTGCCAGTTCACTCAACAGCTGAACTTTGACTGGGACTGCATCTACAGATGATTGGCACCAAATGTGATCTGTACCTGTCTAGTTGTGATTAGTTTTGCTCCATCAAGTTGCTAGCTCATCCTCATCGTTGCACACTCTCACAAGGACTTAAAACCAGTTTTTTTTAAAGACAATGCCAGATTCTCCCTTGGGGATTTTTGCCACAGGTTCTCTTCAGGAAACGGGAGTGTTTGGCTCTTTCGCCTGCTGTCTGTTTTGAGCAGGCTTCTTAAAGCTGGGCCAGAGGAATCTTCAAATCATGACAGCTCCCAACATTTTGAATACTGCAGCTAAATGGACTCTGCCACCATGTTGTAAGACTAATCCTCACTGTAGCCCATCATATGTAAGATTCAAGTGATAGATTTGTTGCCACCATCCTCTTCAGTTCATAGTAACTTCTTGTTTAAACACTCAATCATAGAGATGTACAGCACAGAAACAGACCCTTCGGTCCAACACATCCATGCTGACCAGATATCCCAACCCAATCTGGTCCCACCTGCCAGCAGCCAGCCCATAACCTTTCAAACCCTTCCTATTCATATACCCATCTAGATGCCTTTTAAATGTTGCAAATGCATGAGACTCCACCACTTCCTCTGACAACTCATTGAACACAAGTACCACCCACTGCGTGAAAAGGTTGCCCCTTGGGTCTCTTTTATATCTTTCCCCTCTCACCCTAAACCTATGCCCTCTAGTTCTGGACTCCCCGACCCCAGGGAAAAGACTTTGTCTATTTATCCTATCCATGCCCCTCATGATTTTATAAACCTCTACAAGGTCACCCCTCAGCCTCCAACACTCCAAGGAAAACTCCATCCAACACTACAGCCAGTGAAATGGTCAGACACTTGGAGGATGAAATTAAATACAAATAAATGTGAAGTGATACACTTTGGTAGGATAACTGAGAAGAAACAATATAAACTAAAGAGTTCACTACTCTGACCCAAAGATGAGCATGTTATTAAGTAAACCAAGCCATCTCATTGAGTTCATTCCATTAGTCTCTGACCCTGCTTTCTGCTAAGTAGACTTCGGAATCAGACCAGAGAGTCTAAGAATTGGGACATCATGCTGAGGTTGTATAGGATGTTGGTGAGGCCACTTTTGGAGTGCTTTGTACAGTTTTGGTTGCCCTCCTTTGGAAGGATATCATTAAATTGGAGAGAGCTCTGAAAAGATTCTTCCAGGATGCTACCCAGACTGAAAGGTTACAGTTATAATTCTGGATTAGTGGTGTTGGAAAAGGACAGCAGTTCAGGCAGTCTCCGAGGAGCAGTAAAATCGATGTTTCGGGCAAAAGCCCTTCATCATGGCTACAGTTATAAGAAAAGGCTGGATTGGCTGGAACGTTTTTCACTGGAGAGTCATAGACTTATATGGAAATGGCCTGGTATGTTTGAAAAAAAAAACCCACCAAAGCATCTAATCTAGGTGGCAAATTTGACACGACTGCCTCACAGCGCCAGGGAACCGGGTTCAATTCCAGCCTTGGGTTATTGTTAGTGTGGAGATTGCATGTTCTCCCTGCATCTGTGTGGGTTTCCAGTGGGTGCTTCTGTTTCCTCCCACAGTCCAAAGATGTGCAGGCTAGGTGGTTTAGCCATGGTAAATATAGGGATAGGGTAGAATGCTTTTCGGAGGATCAGTGCAAAGCCAATGGGCCAAACAGCCTCAATTTACACCATGGGGATTCTACCCTGTTCTATGAGAAGAGGCAGTCGTCTTACAACAAGCTATCATTTACTGCATGGCAGAAATCAGGTACAGGCTACACTGGACTAACAGGCATCATTACTGAAATTGTGACCTTGATGTTAGGTCTCAAGCCTTCAATATTAGATTAGATTCCCTATAATTTGGAAAGCTTCCCCTTTGCTCCCCAAAGTCATATTGGACAGCACTAAAAACACACCTCAGAATCAAGTCTTTCAGATCCTAGTGTCTCCCATGAAGGCAAATATCCTCTCGCATCCACCTTGTCAAGTCTCCACAGTATCTGGTATGTGTACATTGGATCACTATCAACTCTTCTAAACTCTGATGAGGCAAAGAAACCTAAAAGTCAAGGAATGCTATTGAACAATAGTCCTGGTGTTGAAAACATCGACAAAAGACAGGATGGCACAAAAGTCACCGTGTGCCAAGTTGTCTAGTGTTATGGGTTGCCTTATGATACTTGAGATATTTACTGACGAGTAAGAAAACTCGCAACTCAAAATTACTTCCTTCGTAGAGTAGCATTTCATTTGATTGGGTGGCAGAGCATTAAGATACAACAATACTCCTAGTTCTAATCCAAAAGTGTCACAGGTCAACCCCCAGGCTGCCCAATGTTGGTATCCGCCAACACTGCACTGATATTTTATTACTACTTGGCCACAACTCTCGGTATAACACCTGTTTGCAGCAGCAATCAGGGTAAGTGGGAAAGTGCAAAAGAGTAAAGAAATATTAATTAAACGATACATGCATCAACTTCACTGTACATTGAAGAGAGAATGATCTCCAGCAAATCATTTCAGCTTTACATTTCACTGAAGAGAAAATGTTCAAAATGTTAAATTTTGAATTTCTAAACTTCTGAAATGTTGCATTGCCAGGGAATCCCAGACACGCAACCTACCTAGGATAGTACTTGGAAATGGTGCAACAATATCTGGACAGTAAAATACATGTTACCTTCATAATGCTTAGCTAAAGCCACTGATCTGACTGTACCTGTAGAACAAGAAGTTGACTGTTAGTGACTGTCAATCCTGAGACCCAGGTAATATTCTGGGAACCCAGGTTCAAAACCCATCATGGCAGATGGCGGAATCGGAATTAGAAGTCTAATGATGACTATAAATCCATTCTTAATTGTTGTAAAAACCCACCTGGTTCACTAATGTCCTTCAGAGAAGGAAACTGCTATCCTTACTTTGTCTGGACTACATGACTCCAGACACAGCAGTTTGGATGATTCAATTACCCTCTGGGGTGGGCAATAAATGCGAACCTAGTTAGTGATGCCCTCATCCCGCCAACGAATTTCTAAAAATGTTTCCCAGACGTTAAAGCTTTGCATAAATTAAAAGCAAAATTCCACTGTGGTCATGTGTACAGAAGTCCAATTATAGCCTTGCATTTCAACAAAAAGTCATTGGGTTAAAAAGTCAGCTATTTTATTAGTTATAGATAATCTAAGAGATAACCTGGCTTTTCATTTTTATTCATTCTGGAGAACATGAGCATCCCTGGCAAGGTCAATATTTATATTGGACAGAGGGCGCTTGAGAATATGGTGTTGAGCTGCCGTTTTGATCTACTGCAGTTTGTGGTGAAAGCACTGACACAGTGTTGAACTGAGCAGCGTACTTTCTACTCAAAGTGTATTAAATTGTGGAGGAGCTGGGCTTACATATAGGTCAGACTGAGTAAAGACTGCAGATTTCCTCCCCTGTAGGTTGTAGTGAACTAGTTTAGGGCAATCCAGTAGTTTAATGTTCATTTCATGATCACCATTGCTGAGATGTGCATTTATTCCCATTTAGTTAGTTAGTTGAAGTTAAATTTAAATTTGAATTTGTTTGAATTTAAACTCTCTTGACAGCTGCGGTAGGTCTTTGAACTCATTAGTGCAGGCTCTGGATCACTTGTCCAGTAATATTACCCCACGCCAGCAAATTGGAAAAGACTCTGGTCAGGAATGGTGTGACAGATGGAATGACCTTTTGCTTCCACTGTGCATTAAGTTTCTATTTGCTTCTAACCACAAAACCTGTGTAAACTGATGTTGTCATAGTCAAATATGGTATCTCTTTTTTACTCAGTCAGATCATACAAACTTTCTAAACGTTAACCCACACAATGTATGGATTCCCAGTGAAGCAGGTATGTGACAATTTATCAACAACCTACTAATATGACATCTCAAACTTATACAACTGGAGTCTCATGCTTGCTTAGATTACTAATACATTCTGTACATTGTTGACTGGTTAACTAAATGACTGACTGAATTAAATAACTGGCTAAATAAGTGCTGAATGATCAGAGAATGGGATGGAGACCTCTTATAACAGAACATCACATGTCATGGTGCCATTTAGCTGCCTTAGACATGCCTTTCTGAGATCTATGCAATAGTACAACACAAACAGCAATGTGATGAACAAACACATAACCAATTTTTGTTTGATAAGGCAAATGAAACCCAGATTGACTGTAGGCATTTTATGAGATAATGATAGTAGTCATGGTTATCTTTTCAGACTGGAAGAAGGCAAGGAAAATCGCTTGAAGCAAACGGATGAGGCTTTGGTTTAAGAACTCATCAAAAGTAGCAATTTTTGCAATGAAGTGTAGGTCCTTATCATATGTTTATCATCAAGGACAATATATGAACAGTGAAGAGGGTAGTGACAGACTTCAAGAGGACATAAGCTGTCTGGTGAAATGGTCAGTTACTTGGAGAATGAAATTTAATCCAAATGAATTTGAAGTGATACGTTTTGGTAGGGCAGCTGAGGAGAAACAAGATAACTTAAAGCATTCATTACTCTGACCTAAAGTTGAGTATGCCACTAAATAAACTAAGCTGTCTCATTGTGTTCATACATGTGTCTCTGAGCCTGCTTTATGATAGGTGGACTAAAGTCAAAATACTGGACTTGAAGCCATCTGGTAAAAGACAATGGACAGATCAACTAATAATTGGACTGTTTAGTACAAAACCAGAGACTTTTGGCTACAGTAGCTGAGACTGGAGAAAATGGGATGGCTCTCCTTCAAGCATGGTTGAAGGATATTTAATGAATTTTTGCAGAAGGGATTTTGGCAGAGCAAAGGAGGAGAAATGGCCTCAAGCAGAAGAGTAAGTAACCAAAGAGTGTAGTTTTAAGGTAGAATAAAGTAGAATAGCCACACAGGTGGTGAAAAGAATTTCTTTTCAAAAATGCACAGAGAATACTAAGAATATACGGCCGGCAAGGCAGATTCAGTTGTAACTTTCAAAAAGGAACTGGATAAATGCTTAAAAAGGAAAGAAATGTAGGAAAAGAGTAGGTGAATGAGTGGACTTCTCTTTCAAAGCATCAGCGTAGACGCAATGTACCAAATCACCACCTTCTGTGTTGTACGATTCCATGAAGTTCTTGTTAAACATGTACAGTGTCAGCACCCGGGCATAGATACATCTTCAGCCCATGGAACCTCATTCTATTCAACTAAAACCAGGCACTTTTGTTGTAAACTTGTTACACATGCCAAAAACAGATGCAAATACATTATATGATTTTGAAGACAGCTGTTATAAATGAATAGAGCTGAAACAAATTCACAATAAATGTGCAATATCTTCACATCACTTATAAATCAATACTGCTTCACCTGACTGGCAGTCAAGTCAGTATTCAAACTGTCACAAATTTAGATTTCTTTAAAGCAACTGGAATGTTCTTTTTTAAATGTTCTCTATTAACTATAGTCTGTCACTAGTCATTCAGTGCTCACTAATCCCTTACTTTATCATCTTTGACTTCCTATGCTTTCAGAGAATCACGTCCTAGTCAGGAATAAAACTCTAATATTAAAGATCCAGAATAGGTTGCTAATCTTCCTCAAAATACTCAATGACATTGATGGATGAAGGAAATACAATTTATTTAAAATATAAACTGCATATCAGGACTCCCACAAAGTAGCAAGAGATAAAATAGGGGAGATGAGTTCATAGCAACTTCCTGCTTTAACCCCAAAAAGAAGCACTCCCATCTAACTATACTATAGTATTACACCTCTCATGACAGTCAAATTAATGTGTGTTTAAAACCAGTTGTTGTCCAAGAGAACCTTCTGCTCACCAATCTGCACAATGAATCCCACGTGTAACACATGGTACATTTAGCAACATTCGGCTATTCTTCAAAAAGATGAGAAAGTTTCTTTGCTAAACAAACCTCGTATCATAGTTTAGTTTTCCCAATTAAGCTGTTCTCAGCAGTGAAGTAAAATGTTAAACTTGCTCTATCAAGTATACTCAACTGGATCCAAAATCTATTTATGGTAACTTGACAGGCCAAGGCGCCCTGTCAGAAACTGACAGAATACAAATTCTCTGAAGCGATTTCCCTATACTGACAGCTTACACTGTCAGTACGTCAATGAAGAAGCAGAACAGAAATTGTGCTCTTACTGGAGGAAAGCAATACTTTTTTTTTAGTATAACAGAAATGAGTCAAACAGCGCAGGCTACAATCAAATCATAGAACACAGAACGTTACAGAACAATACAGACCCTTCGGCCCTCAATGTTGTGCCATCCTATGAAATTTATCTAATGCCCATCGAACCAACACCACTCCATTATTATCCATATGTCTAATGCCCATTTAAATGCCCTTAACATCAGCAAGTCTACTACTGCTGCAGGCAGGCCATTCCACACCTCTACTACTCTGAGTAAACAAACTACCACTAATATCTGTCCTAAATCTATCACCCCTCAACTTAAAGCTGTGTCCCCTCATGTTAACCTACACCATCCAAAGAAAAAGGCTCTCATTGTCCAACCTATCTAACCCTCTTTTATCTTATATGTCTCGATTAAGTCACCTCTCAACTTTCTTCTCTCCAACAAAAACAGCCTCAGTTCCCTGAGCCTTTCCTTGTAAGACCTACCTTCCACACCAGGCAACATCCCAGTAGATGTCCTCTGAACTATTTCCAAAGCTTCCGCATCCTTCCTATAATGCGTTGACCAGAACTGCAGGCAATACTCCAGGTGCGGCCTTACTAGTGTCTTGAACAGCTGAAGCATGACCTCATGGCTCTGAAACTCAATCCCCCTAACAATAAACGCCAACATACCATATGCTTTCTTAACAACCATATCAGTCTGGGTGGAAACTTTCAGGGATTTATGCACCAGGACACCGAGATCTCTCTGTTCATCTACACTGCCAAGAATTTTACCATTAGCCCAGTACTCTGTATTCCTGTTACTTCTTCCAAAGTGAACTACCTCACACTTTTCCATATTAAACTCCATATGCCACTTCTCAGCCCAGCTCTGACAAACAGCAGTGGCCCCAAAACAGATCCTTGCAACACACCACGAGTAACTGAGCTCCAGGATGAACATTTCCCATCAACCACCACCCTCTGTCGTCTTTCAGCTAGCCAATTTCTGATCCAAACCACTAAATCACCCTCAATCCGAAACTCCTTATTTTGTGCAATAGCCTACCTTGTAGAACCTTATAAAATGCCTTACTGAAGTCCATATACACCACATCAACTGCCTTACCTTCATCCACCTTCTCAAAGAACTCAAAAAGGTTATTGAGGCATGACGTATTCTTCACAAAACCATGTTGACTATCCCTAATCAAATTATTCTCTTCTAGATGATTATAAGTCCTATCTCTTATAACCTTTACCAACACCTTACCCATAACCGAAGTAAGGCTCAGTGGCCTACAATTACCAGGGCTGTCCCGACTCCCCTTCTTAAAAGAAGGGAACAACATTTGCTAACCTCCGGTCTTCTGGCACTACTCCTGTCAACAATGATGACAAAGAATGAAGCCAAAGGTTCTGTAATCTCCTCCCTGGCTTCCCAGAGAATGAGGTTAAATCCTATTGGGCCAGGGGTCTTATCTATTTTCAGTTCTTGCAAAATTGCTAAAACCTCCTCTTTGTCAACCTCAATCCCATCTAATCTTACAGCCTGTATCTCCGTATTCTCACTAATATTGCCCTTTTCCAATGTGAATACTGACGAAAAATATTCAGTAAACGCTTCCTCTAGATCCTCAGATTCCACACACAACTTTCCATGACCATCTTTGATTGGCCCTAATCTTACTCTAATCATCCTTTTATTCCTGATGTACCTGTAGAAGGCCTTAGGGTTTTCTTTGATCCTATCCGCCAACAACTCATGTCCCCTCCTGGTTCTTCTTAGCCCTCTGTTTAGATCTTTTCTGGCTAACTTAGAACTCTCAAGCCTCCTGTCTGAGCCTTCACACCTTATCCTCACGTAAGCCTTCCTCTTCCTCTTGACCAGAGCTTCAACTTCATTAGTAAACCATGGCTTCCTCTCTCAACAAATACCTCCCTGCCTGGTAGATATACTTATTAAGGACCCGCAGTAGCTATTCCTTGAATAAGCTCCACATTTCAAGAGTGTCCATCCCCTGCAGTTTCTTTCCCCATCCTATGCATCCTAAATCGCATCATAATTGCCTTCTGCCCACCCCCGCTGTTCACATCTTTCCCTGCGGTATGTACTTATCCCTACCCATTGTTATTGTAAACATTACCAAATTATGGTCACTATTGCCAAAGTGCTCACCTACCTCCAAATCCAACAAGGTAACCATGACACTGACGTAAGCTTGGAAATGCAGTTTGGATTACTTGCATATTTGGGGATGACAGAGGGTTGAAAGATGAATTAGAAATATTAATTTATAAGTAAGTGATTCAGTATTCTTGTTCCAATGTTTTATAGTCTTTGCAGGTTCTACATACAGTAATTGCAGAATGAAGGTTTGCTGGAGCAGTAATCTTTGGTCTGTGCCTTCCAATATAGTACTTGTGGGCAACACGGTGGTACAGTGGTCAGCACTGCTGCCTCACAGCGCCTGAGACCCAGGTTCAATTCCCGCCTCAGGCGACTGACTGTGTGGAGTTTGCACATTCTCCCAGTGTCTGCGTGGGTTTCCTCCAGGTGCTCCGGTTTCCTCCCATAGTCCAAAGATGTGCAGGTTAGGTGAATTGGCCATGCTAAATTATCCATAGTGTCAGGTAAGGGGTAAATGTAGGGGTATGGATGGGTTGCGCTTCGGCGGGTCGGTGTGGACTTGTTGGGCCGAAGGGCCTGTTTCCACACTGTAATGTAATCTACTTTTTGTCTAATCAAATTAGAAATAATTATTTAAAGTCATGATGCTCCAAAATTATTTGTTCCATAAATCAGTGTGACACAAGGAAGCTTATAGAAAGAAATCTTTCATTTTACACTGTATGAACCAGGATTGTAATTTTTTTGTTTCTGACTGAGCCAGCTGGCATTTGTTTTTCCTTTCACATGTACTTCCTGTATTTACAGTTTTTTTAAAGAAAAATCTCTAAATCAGTAGCACACTCTTACGTAATGGTGCTTTTATTTCTCTAGGTTTTTGCCAATCACCCTATCAAAACCCTGGGTGAAAAGTAGAGGCCAGTAGACAAATCATGGAGTATTAAAGTTCAATTTCTTGCTTCATGGATTAATACCTGGATGTGTGCTAGTGGGCTATTTATTTTTTCAGAAGCAGAAGTTGTCACTTCATATCTTTGCACAGAAACAAATTGAGACATATAATCTTTATGTGAGCTCACATTCATCATCTAGATATGATACTACATCTATGTTACCAAAGATAAGTGAACAAGCTGATACCACACTGTTGTAGTGCAGCTAACATTTGCATCAATATGTATCGAATTAATTCTGGTAGGACTGAGACACAAGTCAAAGGGATGAGAGTTCCAAGCCCTCTCTCAAGCTTAAATTTAAAAAATGCAGGTCTATATTTCATAATAGAACTAAAGGAATGCTAATTTGCAAAGATGCTTCTTTCCAAATGATGGTGTTTTCTATTCAGGTGGATATATATTCTTCCTGAGGACATAGTAAACAACATGTTTCACTGCAGCATTCCAGAATGGTGAGCACATCACGGCAGATGGACAATCTAGAGAGACGGCAATTTAAGTTCAAAGTACATGGCACCCTTTGAACAAAAAATGGGAGCTCCCCACAATAAGTATTATTTTCCCAGCATCTTGATGAATATTCCTTCCTGAACCAAAACAGATTAACCAGTAGTATGTATCATCGTTCTTTGTGTGATACATCTGTCACCTGAGTCCGCACAGTAGCAGCCCACTCTGAAAACAGTAATGCTGGACTGGTAAAACGTTTGGAGATGGCCAAGGTTACAAAGGTTGCCAAATAAATGCAAGAGTTTTTTTTCTAATAAATGCATTTAAAGTAATATTCCTGGTCCATCGATAAAAGCTTTATTCAAAATAACACTTAATGGATTTAACTCTTAGTTGAAGGACCGATTTATGAATGATAAAACATCAATCCTTAAGATCATAATCATTATACTTCAAAAAGTGAGGGGAAGACTGTTCAAGTTTCCAGGGTTCCTATCAACTCACAATTAGCAAGTGCGCGTGAGGAGATACGCCTGCCTGAAAACTTCTTATCTTTTGAGCTCAAATCGCCATCTCTCTCGATTGTCTGCCATGATGTGTTCACCAGTTGTAGGATGCTGCAGTGAAACATGTCATTTACTAAGTCCCCAGGAAGAATATATATTCGAGCTTTTACAAGTTAAGTTTCATAATTACAGCACAAATAATTGAAAGCTACTAAGAACTAGGACATTTTAAATAAACAATTCATATTTGCTTCAGCTGTTTAATCTTGAGAGGGACATATATTATGATTTCTGGAGAGTCTAGAAGAGTTTGTCAGATTATTTCTCTGATGGATGGCTCCTTAAAATAACTAAACAAGTTCTATATATTGTCCAAAAATATTGTGCAACAAGTGGCAATTACAGTCTGAGCAGAATCATAAGTCTGTGCATGTTTGTGATTTTACTGGCTTTTCAGTGAGAATGTTCACTACCAAAATGGCTCATAAGGAAAAATCTCTATAGGCAAATCAGAGAAATAATTTCCATTATAACTTGGAAATAGTCATTTAGGAAAGATATCTCTTTTGAAAGCTATCTTGGGACAGTGCCTACTGTGGCAAGGTGGCTCAGTGGTTAGCACTGCTGTCTCACAGTACCAGGGACCTAGGTTTGAATCCACCCTGGGATGACTGTCTCAGTGGAGATTGTACATCCTCCTGGTGTCTGCATGGGTTTCCCTGAGTGCTCTGACTTCCTCCCACAGTCCAAAGATGTACAGGTTAGGTGGACTGGCCCTGGTAAATGGTCCCATAGTGTTCAGAGATGTGCAGTCTGGGTGGATTAGCCATAGCAAATCCAGGGTTATAGGGAGGGGGAGGGGATGCTCTTTGGAAGGTCAGTGTGGACTCGATGGGCCAAATGGCCAGCTTCCACACTGTAGGGATTCTAATATCAAAATATAATCTTGTACTTCAGTGTCCAAACTCCATCGATAAGCACTGAATTCAACATGTAAAGTCTTTTAAACCTTTCTTGACCAACCACAACTTTATTGGATCAGCGTTGGTGAACCATCAGTGTTTCAGAAATATGAAAGGGAGAGGTGAGCAGCGTAAGTGCAGACATGTTGAACTAATTACTATTCCAACCTCCAGACAAATTGTTTTTAACATCGTCTTACAATTAATTAGCCATGTTTGTACTGATTGCACTGGAGACAAAACCTATTTACAAGTAAAGGCAAATTAGCATGCAGGGATGTACATTTTCCAGTCATTTAATACCTATCATCGACATGAACTATAGCATTTATAAATGATTCTTTGTTTATACTTCAAGAGAAGCTCAGTGTACACATGCTGGAGGAGTGTGGAGAGGAGGAAACTGCTTTCGACTCATCCCATATCCTGAGGTGCTGCAACAGATACATCTTAGGTTATTAGACATTGCACAAGTTGTTTTATAGGGCCCAGAAAAGGACTCTCATTTTTCAGAGAATGGGTCCATTGCACGTGGGTAGGGGGTGGGGGGGTTGCATGCATCAACCTGCAGTTAAAAATGACATGGGTCTCGTAATGATGTCACAGTATCGTCAATGTAATTAGGACTCCACTTTCCTGGGACAGGTGCAAAAAGTAAAACAATAAAAGTAACCAGGTTAAAAATCAACAGTCAAAATGGGAGACCAAATAACTGTTTTTAAAGTGATGTATTGAATTCAGAAACCCAATTTTAACCCCCCGTCACTTGCACTATTGCAAGATCAAAACCACCACTTTAAGACTTCTTCAAGTTGGAACAAAAAGGGAAATGGAAATGAAGCAGAACCTGCCAGGTACATGGTAACTCAGGAGCATATTTATTCATTGCTTGACACGCAACACTGGCTTTGTGCAGGGAACCAATTTGATGAGTCAAACTGAAAATACTACAATTCGGTTGAAATCTAAAAGGGTACAAAGATTACATTGGATGTAAGCCTATAGGTTTTAGTTTAGCTAATTAGCTAATGCACATGCCTAACAAAAATCTAGTGACCTGCCTTGAAAATTCTAATGGAGTCAATTCAGTTAGACTTGTAAAACGATTCTGTAAAGGTAAGCACTGGAATTTTTATGGATTAGGATTACTCCCTTTTATTTGGATAATTCAGCAAGAGGTGTTATTGTAACAGACATTTTGTAGCAGGCTGGGTTCCTGGAAAACCCTGATATGAAAATTCCACTCAAACTTCATTTCAGCAATCCCTGGGGACAATTTCAGAGCAGCACAAACTTTCACATCATGATTATAAACACACACACACACGTGTGCAATAGTTCCCGAATGAGCTGATGATGCAATGGAATCACAGCATGCTGGAGGAACACTGTTGCAGAATCTTAATTCCAAAAAATATTGCTTTCGATTGGCAGCTTATCTGCTTCAGACAGATAGCAGGGACCCTTGTGAAAACTGACAGTGTCCAGGACCAACTGCACTTTTCTAGCTCGCTCCAGGGATCAGATATCAAACTGCAGTTTCAGTTCCAGAAAGCAGATGGGAGATACAGCAACAGATTTAATACAGTCACGAAGAAATAACAAAACTGACATCTAATGGGAATAGGAAAACTCCTGCATTCTTCTCATAGGAGCCCTTTGGAAAAGGTTGTTGGAAAAGGCAGCAAGGAACTTTATAGATAACCAAGGATCAGAAAATCACCATGAGCATTTTGTACTTAATTGTTTAATGTTAGCATTATAATAATTAAAACTCTCATTGACATACTGCTACAATAAAATATTCTCTTATATTCTCCAATCAACCCTTCTAAAACTACAGGGCAACCCCCGTATCTGCAGAATCGCTTTCCGCGGGCCGTTCATACTATAGGGAACCTTCCGGAACCAGGGACCAGGAAGCTGCTGGGAAGGTATATTTCCATTGAAATGAATAGATTCGCTCCAACCGCAGTTTTAGGTTTCCGCAGTAGGTCGTGGAACATATCCCCCTTGGGTACGGGGCAGGGGTGGGGGGGAATACTGGACTGCATCAAGATGAAATATAGCTCCTCCACTGTTCAGAGCCCTTCAGCGCCTCATCCAATTTGTCATTCCTCATGTATAATCCAACACAGAAAACTTCAGCAAGTAATTCAACTAGGCAGGTACTAAGACTAGCATATCAGCATTTTTTCCCCGGCACTTGCTTTCAACCATTGTATCTACATTGTCTAAAATTCTTTTATATACTGGTTAATGTTAATGTATAATGTTTCACTTGACCTTACTAAGGTACAGATGGACAATGCTGCATAGTCATGCTGCTCTCTTCTTCATCACTGTTGAAATCTGTACTATTAGGTTCCCAAAAAAAAAAACAATTCTTACCCAGTACCTCAAAGTTGTGAAAAACCTTTGCTCCCCATAATCTTGTCATTTTTAATCCCATCTCCTTTTGGCTGACTTTTAACTCCTTTTAGGCCCAACATTTCACCTTACTGCAATGCTCACATCCTATGGGTTAATTGCAATTGAAGCTAATCACTCAGAACAACTGCGCTGAATGGGATAAATCATTCCTGTGCTTGACACATAACTCTCAAAACAATTGTTCTATTCAGTTGTATATACTGTATTGTCAACCACTACCAGCTGGCGGTAACAATGAGCTACAAGTAACTTCAGTATATTAGGCAGTTTTACTAGACTATTGGGAGACCTGTAGATATATGTTTCACCCAGCATGGTCTGCTTTTTCCCAATTTATGACATCAACAGATTGGGTGAAACTCAATATAGTCTTCCATACTTAATCATTTCAGAGCCATTATCTTACACAACACATCGTTGACAGCAGGAGAACCAGGGAAACACTTTAGTAATCTCTTCAAAGCATTTCTAAAGAGTTCACAGATTTCTGGCTTGTAACCTTCCAAAATGGAGAAAGTTTATTGAGGAAGACACCGAACACAGTGAGAGATTTAAGTGGGAAGCATACAGAAATGAAGTTGAGACATTGGAGAGAGAGCACAAACCTCGAAACAACTCATTTGCCCAGC
Organism: Chiloscyllium plagiosum; assembly: GCF_004010195.1. Taxonomy (NCBI): domain Eukaryota; kingdom Metazoa; phylum Chordata; class Chondrichthyes; order Orectolobiformes; family Hemiscylliidae; genus Chiloscyllium; species Chiloscyllium plagiosum. Next base: position 98,309,335 of record NC_057714.1, on the reverse strand, counting down.
CTCATCTCCAACCCTACAGAGTCTGTAGATGTGCATTGATATCATTAGATATCAACCATCTCAGAACCCTTCGAACCAGAGAGGAACCAGCCAACCTTAATTCTGAGGGATTACCCATGTCGAAGAGAAGTTATAAATCAAACATATTGACAGTAGGGATGCTACAATTGTCTCCAACACCCAGAGATTAGAATGGTGAAGATCATGAAATTTCCTGCTCTCGATTGCTATCCAGATATCCTCACAACAGTTTAGTTGCCAGGTTAAGACTTGGGCTTTGTTAGAAGTCTGATGTTTACCATTAACACATATTAATAGTGTTGCTTGAAAAAATTGTGTCTCTGAACACAAAGTTTCACAGGCATTCAAAAGATGAAACAACATTCAGAAGAAAAGCACTAATGCAACTTTTCTGCTTTGGTAAAATATAGTCCAAGTTTTGTTTCATATTTATACAAGTATCTGGTTAGAGCTACTTACTCAGAGATTCTTCACACTTAAGTCGTTGATCTCCTAAACAAAGCAACTTAAGCCAAGCCCATATATATCAACCCACTCTCCCATTCTGAAAACAATTAACTGGATTCTATAGATTCTATGACTTGAGGTAGTGTGATACTTTAAAAAGTAGTTCTGAACAACTCAGGTGAGCTTTTTATTTTAGATTATACCCAAAGTATTTACACTTCAACAAAGGACACATACCCAAAGTTTCTAACCCTACACCCCCAGAAGCATTTCTGTGTTAAACTAGATTCTGTACCTGCTGCTTACAAGCTGGTTTGGGATGAGTATTTTACATAACTATATTCACAACGGCCCCCTTGGTCAACTGCAGGGAAGATGCCATGCTTTCTACTCAAAGAATTAAACACATTCAAAATCAAATTGGGATGTTTCCTGTGTGTATCAAGTCATCCATTCTGTGTGGTGATGGAACTAAGCAATCTGATCACCAGATGATTATTCCATTGATCATTTACTCATATGATAAACATTTGTTTTTCAAATACAACAGCTAAGTTGAGGCACTACTAGAACTGGAGAAAATAAATGATAATTGGTTTAAGAGGAGGGGTGATGAGTCTCATTATTTACAACATGTTTTAGTTAGCTGTTGCCATGGACTCCTATAAAGCAGGAAGGGCTTGTTTCAGTGTAATTGCATCTACAATAGCAAGATTTGTACATGTGAATAATGAAATGACTCTTCTCTGGTGTTAACTACTGGAAAGTTCTTACCTCGGGTTACGTAATTCCCAGTGCAATTAGGCATGCAGACAAAGTCGTAGTGAGTGTTGGTGAAAGTCATAATGGACTAAATAGATTGGAGAAGGAAGAACTGTTTACTTTGGGGAAAAGAAGCTTGCAAAATTATTTCATAAAGGTATTCAAAATCATGAGAGATCTGGACATAGTAGACAGGAAAAAAAATGTTTATATTCACGGAAGAATCAAGAGCAAGAGGGCACAGATTTAAAGTTATCACCAAAAAGGAAAGTAAAGATGACAGGAGGGAAAGTTTTTGATTAACTGAGTAGTTATTGAATTGAAAGACACTGCCACAGAGAGCTTTGGAGCCAGACGTGATCAAGGCGTTCAAAGAGGGAACTGAATTGAAAAGAATGTGCAAGGCTACATGGAGAAGGGAGCAGAGTACCATGAGGTGGACTGTTCCTTCAAACAAACCAAAGAACAGAAAAGCTGGAAATCAGAAATAAAAACAATAACTGTGAGAAAAACTCAGCAAGTCCGGCCACATCTGTGGAGACAAAGCAGAATTAATGTTTCAAGTCCAACAACCGTTCTTTAGAACTGCTTGTAGCTAGCAAAAGGTCAGTATATATGCTAAAGAAGGGGTGAGGAAGGAGTAAACAATAGGTGGAGATGGAGTCCAGAGACAGAGAGAGAACAGCAATTGGGGCAGACAAAGGAATGGGTAAAGGTCAGCCTGGGAGAATGAATAGCTGTTTAGGGAGTCCAAGGTAGCTGACAATGGTTGTTTGTGGTAGCAGCCCATGTGATGACAAGGCCTGGTGCGTGGGGTAAGGACATTATTGAACTTAATATTGAGTGCTGAAGGCTGCCGGGTCCCCAAGTGAAAAATGAGATGCTGTTCTTTCAGCTTGCGCCTCATTTTGCTGGAGCATTGCAACAAGCCTGAGACAGAGAAGTTGCCCAGGAAAGGTAGTGGTGTAGTAAAGTGACAGGCAACTGGAAGCTCAAGGTCATTTTTGCGAACAGAACGTAGGTGTTCTGTGAAGCAGTCACCCAGCCTGCATTTTGTCACCTCAATATAGAGGAGACCACATTGTGAACAGCGAATATGGTAAACTAGATTGAGTGAAGTGCAAATAAATCACTGCTTTGCTTGAAAGGTGTGTCTGGGGTCTTGGATAGTGAGGAGGGAGGAAGTAAGTGGGCAGATGTTACACATTCTGCAATTGCATGGGAAAGTGGTATGGGAGTGTGGGGTGGTATTGGGAGTGGACCAAGGTGTCCCAGAGGGAACAGTACTTGCAGAAGGGAGAGCAATGTGTGTCCAGTGGTTGCATCCCACTGCAGGTGGCATAAATAGTGACTAATAATGCTTTAGATGTCAATGCTGGTGGGGTGTTAAGTGAGGATCAAGGAAACCCTATTGGTGTTTTTGGAGTGAAGAGAAGGGGTGAGAGCATAAGTGCAGGACGTGGGTTGCACACGGCTAAAGCCCTGTCAACCACAGTGGTGAGGCATCCTTGGTTGAGGAACAATGTGGACATTTCAGGGAAGAAATGTTTTAGAAACTGGCATCACTGGAACAAATGCGACAGAGATTGAAGAATTAGGTGAATGGATGGAGTCTTCCAGGCTGGTCTTGACCTATTCCTTTGCCCAATCGCTTCTTCTGGGCTTCCTCTCCACCTATAGTTTACTCCCTCCCTACCCCCCTCACCCCACTTTCAAATATGTATACCAACCTCTTCTGAGTTACCATCAGTTCTGAAGATGCACTGGACCTGAAATGTTAGCTTTGTTTTGTCTCCACAGATGCAGTCAGAACTGTTGAGTTTTCCCAGCAATTTCTGTTTTTAACTCCTTCAAAAGGGCCATTGCATCATTGGCGTGTTGCATTTCCTCCTACTGAGCGACAACTCTTTTGTGTTTCAATGCTATTTCACAGGAGCAAAGTAGCATCAAACTGTAGCACAGGTAGCTCATTAATTCAGTCCACCATCCGTTCAGCATCTCATTAACAGAGCAATTCAAAACGGTATAAAAAACAAAATTGAAAACTCAGTGGATTGAGAAGCACCTACAAACAGAAGAACAGAGTTGACCCTTGGACTCCAATGATTTTTCCGAGGAAATGAAGAGAGGCAGAAATGTGATGGGTTTTATCTTGCTGATAGTACAAAATACATGATCAGGAAGAGATTAGACAGAAAGAAACATTCAGTAACAAAGATGTTATGAGTAAATCAAAGTGGGAGTCATAACTGGAGGAGTGATGGCCTAGTGGTGTAATCGTTGGGCTGTTAATCCAGTGACCAAAGTAATGCCCTGGGGACACAGGTCTAATGATAACCATGAATCCATTGTCAATTGTCAGAAAAAAATCACCAATGTCCTTTCAGGAAGGAAACTAACATCCTTATCAGCTCTGGCCAAATATGACTCCAGAACCACAGCAATGTGGTTGACTTTTAACTGCCCTCTGGCCATTAAAGGATGGGCAATAAATGCCGGCCCAGCCAATGATGCCCTCATGCCATGAATGAATTAAGAAAAAATGGTTGTAGTAAAGAATGGCAGAACAAAGGATGGCTATATGTGAAAGCAAAAAATGAAACCAAGATACAGACTGGCACTTGACAAAACTACACAAATTAAAATGGTTGGCAGAGCTTACAGTCTGACATTGTTGATTCAATGTTGAGTCCAAAGGGTGTTCTTTTTCTGAGAGATATAATCCCCACATCCCATCATGAATACAGTTTCACAATCTTGACATTACCATGGTGAATAATCACTTTTGAACACCCTTTCTAGAATATGATGTGTGAAAGCTGACATGTAATTTAGCTGAGGGCTAATTAATGCTATACCCAAATTTATCACCAATTTATACTTCTCATACTCTATGTCCCATGAATAGCTTTATTTACTTGTAATTTAAAAATGAGCCTGTCCCACCACACTGGCCAGTGTCTTTCTATTAACGTTGTTCTTCCTCACAAAACATCACACCTTTTCACACAAATGTCACATATCATCTCACACTTCTCCATTTTAAATTATACTTGCCATCTATTTGTCATTCTAAGCTGCATTATAATAAGTTACTAAAACTCTTTTTTCCATCTCTTCAGCAAATAATGATGTTCTTTCTGCCCAACTTAGAATTATAGAATTCCAACAGTGTGGAGGCATGCCATTCGGCCCACTGAGTCCACACCGACTCTCCGAAGAGCATCTCGCCCAGACCACCCCCCTATCCTAGCCCTGCATTTTCCATGGCTAATCCACATAACCTGCACATCTTTGGACTGTGGGAGGAAACCAGAGCATCTGAAGGAAACCAACGCATACACAGAGAATGTGTACCTTTCACACAGAAATTCATCCGAGGTCGACTCAAAGCTGGGTACTTTGCGCCGTGAGACAGCAGTGCTAACCAATGAGCCCCTGTGCCATCCCTCTTGATTGAAACATTGTTTTCTCTCACAAAAACATCAGTCCACCCACTGACCCTAAAGTCTACTTATTTTATTTAAATTCACAAACTTGCAACTTTAAATGCTATCACTTACTCATCATTCTGTCCACATTGCTAAATTTCCTCTCTCAATAATCTTTCACTTAACCAACATATTGAGAGCATAATTGCAAATGACTTGAGTGTAGACAAATAGTACTCCTGCCAATGAACTACATCAAAAAAACCCAGAAATTATAGTAACCTGTGAACTTAGATTAATTAACTGCTCCTACTTTCGATGAAAGAATTTGCACAATTCTTCATAAGAACAATAATTGTCTGAGGCAAAGTAATATAATAGATGTTCACAAAATATTGTGGTGTTTATGGGGAGCTAAACTGGAGATTCTGGAAAACAAATCACAACTTTTTGTCTATTTTAATGAACTTTTAAACCACGGCTTCACAAATGCTTTAGTGCTATCAGGTTTAATTTGAAACAACTAGAACGCACAAATATGCTTAGTTGAAAGCTTCATGCCAAATTTCTGTTACCCAGCCAGAATGAACTTTTAGCACTAAACACATCTTTCAAGCCATCAGAAAAGCAGCAGGGCAATTATGCTTGAAATGTCTGCATCAGTCCAAATGCAAAAACCTCCTTAAGTCAGCATCAAATGGAAACCTTCGCTTGCTTATGTTATTATCAAAATCAACCAAACTCTGAGTGACATAAAACTCTAAAATGTAGTTTGCTGCTGTTACTTAAAAGAAAAATCAAGTGGAGGCAGACAAAGGGAGACCCATGTGAGGGGAACAAAAGGTTGGAAACACACAGAAACTCAGTCAGCATGCATGGAGACATTACAAAAAGCAATAACTTGGGGTCTTTCTTGACAACTGAAGATGTAATACAAATAAGAAAAAAAAAGTGGGCAGGCAAGAAAGAACAAACCTAAGAAATAGAGATGCTGCTGGAATTCTAGTTAAAACCTTGAAACTTCCTTGATTATGCTGTAACTATCCCATGTGAACCTCAGTAGTTTAAGGCGGCAGCTCAAAACCATCTTCTCAATATCAGTTAGGGATTAACAATAAATGCTGCCTTAGTTAGCAACATTCCCATCCCATGAATGAATTAAAAAAATGCATCCAGATCTGATATTTTCCACATTTCTGATTTATACAACAAGATGGAGTTGTGCAAGAATTCTGCAGTGGTTACAGCTATCAATTCTATGACAGATGTTTTTACGATAAGTACATCAGTGGGAGTTACACCAATTGAGATCTCCCGAATCTCGCAGCCCTGCCTTAGGACTAGTGTGCCAGCTCTGTCCTTTGGGAATCAGACAGTTTGGTCAGGACTTATCCAGCCAAACCACTTCTGGTGATGGAAACTTGGTATGTCCCGCATTTAAATTATATTCTGTGACCCTGATATCTTTGGTAAATCTTTCAAGTTCCCAAATTCACCACAGTTCTCACAGCAAAGATATATCCCAGTGAGGAAGATAGATTTTAGGAAGGGGATAAACCATTCATGTTAATCCAGACAACATCAAGCTGAAAACAAAACGTGGCAAAGTTTGATGGTAAGTCAGAGAATGGAGAAAGTTTTCAAAGCCAACAAAGGATGACCAAAAGAAAATAGAGAGAGAAAATAAACTGTGAAGGCAAGTAACATAAAAACAGATAATAAAGCTTTTTTTATATATGTATGATAGATAATAAAAATGAAGAAGCTGTGAACATAGGTCCTTAGAGAACAAGGCTGGGAAAATAATAATGGGATACCAGGAAATGGCAGAAGAATTGAAGAAATGTTTTGCATGAGACCTTACAATAGAGTAGACAAATGGCATTCCAAAATTACAAAATAGTCAAGAGGTTAAAGTTAATGGGGGCATGGGGAGTGGGAGGAAATAAAACATGATAAATATTGCTGGAGAAGAAATAGTATGGAAATAATGGGCCTACAGATCAATAATCTAATGGGTTACCCACTATGATATTAAAAGTAGCTACAGAGATAGTGGATTCACTGCTAGTAATCTTTCAGAATCCAATAATTCTCCGAAAAGTCCAAGAGGATTGGAAAACTGTGAACATAACATTCTTTTACAAATAGGGAGACAGACTATCGGCCAGTAAGCTTAGCATTTGGTTTTGGGAAAATGCTACAGTCTATTATTAAAGAGGTTATAGCAGAGCATTTTAGAAATACATTATATAATCAACCACAGTCAGCTTCATGGAGTAATGACTGCATTACATTGAAAACCTAACAAGCAAGATAGATAAAGGAGAATTAATAGATGTAATGTAAGTATGTAAGTTAGCTCGCCGAGTTTGAAGGTTTGATTTCAAACATTTCATCACCATATTAGGTAACATCATCAGTGAGTCTCTCCGGAGAAGTGCTGGTGGTATGTCCCACCCCTCGATTTATAGGTCTTGGTTTCTTAGGGTGGGTGATGTCATTTTCAGTTTCTTTTCAATGGAATGTAGTTGGATGTCCAAATGGTATTCATAAGGTACTGTGCACAAAGCATCTTAATAAGAAAATGGCCTCTGCAGTTGGTGGTAATATATTAGCATGGATCAAGGATTGGCTATTAGAAGACATGTTTGGAATTGAGGGGCATTTTACAGATAGCAACTTGTAACTAGTTGAGTTGCACAGGGGTAGGGTCACAACTACTTACAACATATTCATAATTTGGATGACAACAATGAATATATCATCACCAAGCATGCAGGTAACATAAGTGTTAGTGGGATGGCAAGTAGTGAGGATGACACAAGAACTCTACAGTGGAATAAGACAGGGCAAAAAAGCTTGGCAAATAGAATATTATGTGGGAAAGTGAGAGCTTATGGAATTTGGTAGAAGAGCTTAATATCACTTAAATGAGGAAAGCTGCAGATTTGAGTATCCTCATACACAAATCACAAAATGGTAGCATCCAATTTCAGTGGGTAACAAGGAAGGCAAATGAAATGCTGACCATTATTTCAAAGGGAAAGAATGATGAAAATAGGGAGATCTGGTTAAAACAGTGAAAGGCACGAGTCAGAGCACAGCTGGAGTAATGTGCAAAGTTTTGTTTCCTTATTTAAGGAAAGATACATTGGCATTGAAGGAAGTCCAGAGAAGGTTCCCTCAGTTGATCCCGGGTATGGAGGGAATTTCTTATGAGGAGAAGTTGGGGCTGTATCATTGGAGTTAAGACGACTGACAGAAGACCATATTACAACATACTAAACTCTTAGGGGACTTGACAAGGTGGATGCGAAGAGGAGAAAGCGAGGACTACAGGGGGGCTGACAGATAAATGGGAGGGGGTGGGGCTTGGGGGGGAAGGTATCTGAGAATGCAGTAGGTGGATGAAGGTGGGGGGTGATGGTGATAGGTTAGAGTGGATGAGAAGAGATAGTTTCCCATTGCGGGAGAAGCTAGGACAGGAAGACATAATCTCAGAGTAAAGGGTAGCCTACAGATGAGGAAGATGTTTCTTCTCTCTAAGGGTGGCCAATCTGTGGAATTCCTTACCACAGAGGTGAGGCCATTAAGAATATTTAAGGCTGAGATAGATAGAGTTTTAATCAGAAAGGAAATTAAGGGTTATGGGAATAAGGCAGTAAAGTGAAGTTGAATGTTATCAGATCAATCATGATTGCATTAAATAATGGAGCAGATTCAGTGAGCTCAGAGGTATGAATGGGGACATTTAAATAATGAGCAACCACGACAACTATAGTAACCTAATTTTCAGCTTTTGAGTGTCTGAGCTTGGTTTTGTGTCCCACTAAAATCTGATGCTGTTAGGGTAGAAATTCAAGGATTTTGACCAGGATTGGTGGTGAAGGAATGACAATATAGTTCCAAGTCAGAGTAATGTTTGGCTCCCAAGCATACTTCCAATACAATTTTCTCAAATATGTACCAGGTTGGCTCACAGGTTGAATGTTACACTCCTGTGTTGGCAGATTTGAACATGAGGGAAACTTGTAAAATCAAGCATGTTGCCTGCCTGTCTGGTACCGATATCTATGAATTTTCTTTTTGAAATTGACAGCAATGAATGCTTCCACTCATCCCTGAGCTTAGAGGGACCCTGCCATTTTTCCTTCCAATCCTGGCTTCAAAAATCCAACCCCTCAAGCTCCCTTGCTGGGGCCATGGTCCAGAAAAATCTCCCACCACTTACTTTGAGGTCCAGCTCCAACAGTGATCTCGACTGGAGGCTACCAAATTGCCCTATAGGATTTCAACAAATCAGGGACTTTAAAATACAATGTATACACATACAACAATCTTTCAAGCTTGCTCAGATTTTCTCAAAAACAATTTGAAAAGTTACAGTAACATGTCACAACATTCTTCAGTCCTTAATTTTGCAAATGGAATGTAAAAGAAAATTCCATCCCAACCTCAGTATCTTTGCACCATTTGCTACACTGAGAAAAGAATAACACATGGGTTCAGGGAGGGCAGTCAATTTTGAACCAACTTTATTTAAACCTCCTTAGTAATGAGGGCAGCAAAACAAAGTAAATATACCACATGCATGGTCTGAAATTTTTCTGAATGCATGTGCCTTTCTAACTCTTTCCTTCAAAAGAAGTCTTATATAGTACACTGAAAATCAGTCGATCCTTACAATTTATGCTGGTTTGATGTTCAGCCACCAAACTGCAAAAATGTTTGAATTGTTATTTTTGTTAAATTTTGTTATATCCGTGACCATCACCATCCTTATACCAGAGGAAACTCAAGCAGTGTGCCTCAATGAGTATGCCCGGTGGCTCTGACCTCTATAATTATGGAGTGCTTCAAGAGGTTAGTTATAACTCATAACTCTAGCCTCCCAGCCTGCCTCAATCCCTTGCAATTCATCTACTGTCGCAACAGGTCCATGGCAGATGCCATCGCCTCGGTCCTACACTCATCCCTAGAACATCTGTATAACAACGATACCTATATCAGGCTCCTGCTCATTGACTACAGCTCCACCTTCAACACCATAATTCCAATCAAATTCATCTCCAAACCGAGATCTAGGTCTCTGAAACTGGATCCTCAACTTCCTGATCCACAGACCGCAATCAGTGAGAATAAGCAACAGCACCTCTTCAACGACTACCTTTAACATCGATGCCCCACAAGGCTGTGTACTCAGCCTCTTACTGTACTCCCTGTAGACTCACAACTGTGTGGCAAATTTTTGCCCTAGCTTCATCTACAAATTTGCTGATGACACCATTGTAGGCTAGATCTCAAATAATGATGAGACAGAATACAGGAAAGAGATAGAGTGCTTGGTGGCATGGAGTAAAGATAACAATCTCTCCCTCAACATCAGCAAAACAAAAGAGCTGGTTATTGACTTCAGGAAGCAAAGAGAAGGGCACGCCCCTATCTACATCAATGGAGTAGACATGGTTGGGAGCGTCAAGTTCCTAGGAGTGATGATCATCAACAATCTCTCCTGGTTCACCCACTTTGATGTGATGGTCAAGGAAGCACACCAATGTCGCTACTTCCTCAGGAGGCTAAGGCATGTCCAGAAAGACACTTACCAATTTTTATAGATGCATCATAGAAAGCATTCTATCCAGATGCATCGTGACTTGGTATGGCAACTGCTCTGCCCAGGACCGTTAGAAGCCACAGGGGGTTGTGAACACAGCCCAGTCCATCACATAAGCCAACCTTCCATCCACTGATTCCACCTATATTTCTCGCTGTCTCTGAAAGGCAGCCAACATAATTAAAGACCCTTCCACTCTGGTTATAATTTCTCCCAACCTCTTCTGTCGGACAGACGATACACAGCTTAAACACATATACCAACAGATTCAAGAATGGCTTCTTCCCTGCTGTTATTAGACTTCTGAATGGACCTCTCAAACTTCAAATTTAATGTTGACCTTGCTCTTTGTGCACATTCTTTGCAGCTGTAACATTGTATTCCTCGCTCTGTTCTGTTACCCTTTGTACGATCTCATCTGCCGGTACTCCTCACAAAACAAGACTTTTCACTGTACCTGTGACAATTATAAATCAAATCCAAAAAAAATCCATGGCCATGCGATTTAGAAAGGCTAAGATTAGGTACAAGAGAAAGTCAGTCAAAAAAAAACTACAGTCACTTGAAAGACACATTTGATGAATTAGAACAGTTTGCAAAACACTGTCCAGGCAGAAAATCTTTTCATTTAACTTGTACTGTAGCAGTGTCAGGTGATCACACTTCCTAACTTGTGGATTGCACATTGGGAATCAGTTTATAATATATAATCAATCATTAAATAGTGGAGAATTATGTAGTCAGAGTGTCATACAGCATGGAAACAGACCTTTCAGTCCATGCCAAACATAATCCCAAACTAACCAGTCCCACCACCTGCTCTTGGCCCATATCCCTCCAAACTTTTCTAATTCATGTGTAAAAGACATTTGGATGGATACGTTGTAATTGTATCCACATCCACCACTTCCCCAGGAGCTTCATTTGCAAACCACCCTCTGCATAAAAAAGTTGACTCTCATGACTTTTTAAAATTTCATTCCTCTCAACTTAACAATGTGCCCCCTAGTCTTGAAATTCCCCATTCAGGGGAAAAGACAACTGCTATTAACTCCATCTATACCTCTCAATACCTTATAAACTTTTAAGGTCACCTCTCAACCTCCTATGCTCCAGAGGAAAAATGTCCCAGCCTATCCAGCCGCTCCTTATAACTCAAACCCTCCACTTCTGGCAACATCCTGTAAAACCTTTTCTGAACCTCCTCCAGCTTAATAAAATCCTTCCTACAACAGGACAAGCAGAACTGGACACAGTACTCTGAAGAGGCCTCACCAATATCCTGTACAATCTTAACATGACTTCCTAACTTCTATACTCAATGGTCTGAGCAATGAAGGCAACCATGCCAAACGCCTGTTTAACTTCTCGTCCAGGTGATACAAACTTCAAAGAATATGACCTAAACCCCTTGGTCACTCCATTCTACAACACGACCCAAAACCCTCCCATTAATTGTATACATGGAGATACTGGTGTTGGACTGGCGTGTACAAAGTTAAAAATTACATAACACCAGGTTATAGTCCAACAGGTTTAATTGGAAGCACACTAGCTTTCAGAGCAACCCTCCTTCATCAGGTGGTAGTCACCTGATGAAGGAGCATCGCTCTGAAAGCTAGTGTGCTTCCAATTAAACCTGTTGGACTATAACCTGGTGTTGTGTAATTTTTAACATTAATTGTATAAATTGCTTGTTGTACCAAAATGCAGATTGAATTTCATCTGCCATTTTTCAGTCCATTGTCCCATTTGAATTGGCCAGGAATGACTGTAAACCCCAAATCCAGCACAACAACATCACATGTCACCAAGAATCTTTCCTCTGGTGGTGCATTTTCAAAATTGTCAAATGACATTTGCCTTGCAAAGTTTCTGAACGCCCACATCATCACTGGATCTTGCATCTGAATGAGATTTCATTGAAGATAAATGACCATGGAACTGCAGAGTACTAAAATGCTCTTTGTGCAGAATTAAGTAATTGCCCTTTTGTGAGCAAAATTGGAAAAGCAGTGATCTTTGGACACGCATTTATTCCAAAAGTCTTGCGAATGGTTAAAACCTGCTGACTTTGTGAAGGTTAGACTGAACTTCACATTATTGGTTCAGCAATGTAAGTACTGTTGTCAATTTTTTTTCTGTATTGCTACCCTGCATCAAGTCCCACTCACCGACAAAATTTGCTTTATACAAGTAACCCTGCAGGCTCGATCAAGTGAATCAGTGCTGTAAGAATGCACTGATACATAATAAGCAATTCTTGTTTAGAGCAAATTACCTTGACAACTCTGCAATGAATTATGGTGACTATCAGTTTAGATGTAATATGAAATTCCTATATCATCATTTAGATATGCTAAATTAGTTTGTAATTTCAAAGAGGAGATCATCAGCAAACATTATACCAGAGCTAACAAATCATGAATAACAGTTTTTAATGTGGAGAAAGAAATGGAGCCTAGAGAACTCATGGAAATAAATGTTGGTGTTTTGAAAACAGTTCACGTTACAGAAAAGGAAGGGTTGGAGGTCTTAAGAAATATAAAAGGTAAATAAATCTCCTGGACTGATCTAGTATATCCCAGGACATTGTGGGAAGTTATAGAGGAAATTTTGGGGCCCCTTGCAGAAATATTTGCATCATCTATAACTACAGGTGAGGTGCCAAGATTACTACAGATTGCCTTTGTTTAAAAAAAGTTAAAAATCACACAACACCAAGTTATAGTCCAACAGGTTTAATTGGAAGCACGAGCTTTTGGAGCACTGCTCCTTGATCAGGTGGTTGTTCACCTGATGAAGAAACAGCGCCCTGAAAGCCAAGGTTTCCAAATAAACTTGAGGACAGGCAAAATCAACATCAGGATGAAGGGCTTTTGCCCGAAACGTCGATTTTGCCTGTCCTCAGATGCTGTCTGAATTGCTGTGCTCTTCCAGCACCACTGATCCAGAATCTGGTTTCCAGCATCTGCAGTCATTGTTTTTACTTCCAAATAAACTTGTTGAACTAAAACCTGGTATTGTGAGATTTTTAATTTTGTCCATTACAGTCCAACACCAGCACCTCCAAGACATCGTTTAAGAAAGAGTGCAAGGAGAAGCCTGGAAATTATAAACAATGAGTCTGACTTCTGTGGTGGGTTCTGTTGGAGTGACTCTGGAAGATCAGATTTATATGCATATGCAAGGAATGATTAGGGATAGTCAGCATAGTTGTACATGAGGGACGTAATGTGTCATAAACTTAATTGAGTTTGAGGAAGTAACCAAGAAAATTGATGACAGCAGAATGGTAGACGTTGTTTAACTGGACTTTTGTAAAGCCTTTGACAAGGTTCTACATGAGGGACTAATTAGTAAAACAAGATCAGATTAGATTCCCTACAGGCCCTTTGGCCCAACAAGTCCACACTGACCCTCCGAAAAGTAACACACCCAGACCTATTCACCTACTCCCTACTAATACACCAATCACTAAGAGCAATTTAGCACGGCCAATTCACCTGACCCGCACATTTTTGGACTGTGGGAGGAAACCGGAGCACCTGGAGGAAACCCACGCAGAAACAGGGAGAATATGTAAACTCCACACAGACAGTCACCGAAGGCTGGAATCGAACCCACGTCCCTGATGCTGCAAGGCAGCAGTGCTAACCACTAAGCCACTGTGCCACCGCAGATCACATGGGATTCAGGGCAAACTTGCCAATTGGATAAAAAATGGTCTTAACCAGGAGATTGAACGGTGGCGGAGGGTTGATATTCAGACTGGAGGCTTGATACAAGCTCCACAGGGATCGGTGCTAGGTCCACTTTTGTTTGTCATTTATAGAAATGATTCAGATGAAAACATAGAAGGCATGGTTAGTAAGTTTTCAGATGACACCAAAATTATATGTATAGTGGACAGTGAAGGTTATCTAAGATTACGAGATCTTGATCGATTGGGTCAAGGAGTGGCAGATGGAGTTTAATTTGGATAAATGCAGGATATTACATTTTGGTAAAACAGGCAAGGGCAGAACTTATACAATTAAAAGTAGGACCTTGGACAGTGTTGTAGAACAGAGGCACCTGTAGTGTTCAGGTACATAATTCTTTGAAGTTTGCATCACATGGGTGGTTAAGAAGGTCTTTAGCACGCTTGCCTTCATTGCTCAGACCTTTTACTACAGGAGTTGGAACGTCATATTGAGGTTGTAGAGGACATTGGTATGGCCTCCTCTGGCATAGTGTCCAGTTCTGATCACTCTGTAACAGGAAGGAAATCATTAAGCTGAAGAGAGCTCAGAGAAGATAGGATGTTGCAGGGAGTGAAGGGTTTGTGTTATAAGGAGAGCCTGGAACGTTTTTTCAGGGAGACAGCGAGGTCTGGAGATCAGAGTTGAGAGTGTGTTGCTGGAAAAGTACAGCAGGTCAGGCAGCATCCGAGGAGCAAGAAAATCAACATTTCAGGCCAGAGCCCATCAGGAACCTTTTTCACTGGAGCGAATGAGGTTATGGGGTGACTTTACAGCCATTTTTAAAAACATGAGTGGTATAGATAACGTGAAGAAGGGCTTATGCTCCTGCTCCTTGGATGCTGCCTGACCTGCTACGCTTTTCCAGCAACACATTTTCAGCTCTGATCTCCGGCATCTGCAGTCCTCACTTTCTCCTAGAAAACGTGAATGGCAGGTACCTTTTCGCTAGGATGGGGGATTTCAAGACTGGGTCTCATCTTTAAAGTGAGAGGAGAAAGATTTAAAAATAAAAGAGGGGCAACTTTTTTTTATTCACAGTGGTTCGTATGTAGAATGAACTTCCAGAGAAGTGATTAATGCTGGTATTGTTAAAAAGTTTGAAAGACATTTGGATAAGTTCAGTAATAGGAAAGGTTTGGAAGTGTATGGGCCAAGTGCAGGGAGGTGGAACTACTTTTAAGTTTGGCATTATGGTCGGCATGGATTGGTTGGAGAGAAGGGTCTGTTTTCGTGCTGTATGATTCTATTTAAAGAAGTTATCCAGAGAATCCAGAATGTAGGTGATTACTAAAATTAACACTCTCCTGGGGATGGAAGTTGTTACACAAGTTTACCATTGGATATAACGCATTTTATAAATAACAGATAAATACATGGACCTTAGTTAGCTAACGTATTCCAAATGAAAGCATTCTTTCTCACATGGTAGGAAGAAAGAGGCTGAGATCTATTTGTAATGACACTTGACAGGATAAAAGCAGACAGAAATCAGTAAGCAGTCTGCCCACTCAACCTCACAGAGAATGTTGATAGGTATGGAAGTATTTTTCAGAAGAAAAAATGAATGAACTGGCTTTTAACACTAATGATAATGTGCTCAGCGCGTTGTCTTTTTTATGGATGATATGAAGTCCATAATCCTTTCTACCCAGTCCATTTCACTTGGCCACATGCCAACTGCATTTTGTGGAGCAGTGAAGTGATCTGTTCTCAGACATCTAACAAAGTCTTTCTGAGCCACATACTTCCATGAAGGGGATCAGTAGCTACCACATAAATTTCCCACATAGCAGGTGCAATTATAATATGAGACGCAATCTGGGATGTGAGGATATCATTGTGGTTTACTGAAACTCTTTCACCATTTAAGGGAGGCAATGGCCTAGTGGTATTATCACTGGACTATTAATTCAGAGGCCCAGGTAATGTTCTAGGGAACTGAGTTCAAATCCTGCCATGGCAGATGGTGGAATTTGAATGCAATAAATATCTGGCTTTATGAGTCTAATGATGTTGATTGTTGGAAAAACAATTGTCTTCAGGGAAGGAACTACTATCCTTACCTGGTTTCGCCCACATGTGACTCCAAAACCCACAGCAATGTGGCTCATTCTTAACTGCCTTCAGGGCAATAAATGCTGGCCTAGCCAGTGATGCTCTCATCCCATGATTAAATTTTAAAATACATGGTCAGCTTATCCACTTCCCAAAATCTTTCTTCCTCATGGGGATGTATCTTTGCTGTGAGAACTGTGGTGAATTTGGGAATTTGAAAGTTTTACGAATGATATCAGTGTCACAGAATGTAATTCAAATGGGGAACACAAGAAATGTCCATCACCAAAAGTGCTTTGGTTGGATAAGTCCTTGCCAAACTGAGCCTCAAAGGGCAGAGCTGGCACACAGGCCCAATCTGGCAGCCCTGCCTTAGGACCAATCTCAGGTGGTAAAGGTACCCCCACTGATGTACCTATTGTAAATACATCTGTCAATTATAGAATCGATAAGTGCAACCACCGAAGGATCCTTGAAGCTGCACAACTCAATGTTGCATAAATCAGAAACGTGGGAAATATCAGATCACCATGGCAGATGGTGGAATTTGAATTTAATAAGAAACAAAAATCTGGAATTAAGAGTTTAATGATGAACATAAATCCATTGTCGATTGTTGGAAAAAAAACATCTGGTTCACTAATGTCTTTTAGGGATGGAAACTGCCATCCTTAACTGGTCTAGCCAACATGTGACTCCAGACCCAGAGTAATGTGGTTGACTCTTTACTGCCCTCTGGACAATTAGGGATAGGCAATAAATGATGGTTTAGCCAGGGATGTCCACATCCCATGAATTTTTTAAAAATTCTGCAGACGGTAAAAGATTCAGTGCATTTTTAGATTGTTTTGCAGCTATACAGCTGATTAAACATTGTAGTTTTTTTTTAATCATTTTGTCACTATTGGTCAGCTTTGAAAATCAACCTTGTTTGGTATGATGCAGATTTCAGCATGATTTATTGCTTTGAAATTTATGTTTTATTGCTTTTTGTTTAAATTGTATGGCAAAAGAAGAAGTTATGTTCAATAATAAGGTTAACAATCCATCTATCGACATCAAATTAGTTGTTAAAAATCCTCTCTCACTCTTTTTGGAGATGATTGTTCAATAGAATGAGAAATAGGATATCACAAAGTAAGCAGGTGCTCAACTGTGTGATGAACCTCTGAAACTTAGCAACAGGATTGATTTTGGTAAATAGTTTTCAATGAAAAGAATGATCAGTTGGGCAAATCAGAAGTTGTTTTGAAGTGTAACTTTTTCCAAGCTGAATGGGATTTTTGTCTCTTTTCTAAATATAGGTATTTCAATAGATGAATTGGAGACCTTGTACACTGCCCAGTGGATATGTTTTAAGAATGAACATGGAACACTACCATGTTGAACTTAAGTACATGAACTTGTCTGTAACGCTCAAAATGCCATTTGGTTCATAATGGCCTCAGCAGCCAATTACCTGTAATAGAGAATCCCTACTTCAATCTGTCATGATTTTGATTGATTTATAAATGTTACGAGTCTGGTATTTACCTTCCTGGTGTGGGAGCAATACTGAATGCATACCAGTCTGCAATGTCTCTGAAGTTCAATGACAAGATGAAATGAAGCATTTTTGTTTCATGGTTCTGGGAGAAGAGGAGAAAATACAATATTCGGCTGTCAGTGCTACAATTAGTTCGCACAATATAGCTGTCGAACAAGCTTTCCTCAGGTACCTATTGCTTTAGCAACATTAGAGTTTGCTCAGGAAGCTCCAGGGGAAGTTGCCTACATTTAAAGTTGCTGTGTCAGCTCAAGATATTTTTCTGTCTCTCTCCAACATCCCGTGGCTCAGCATTCTAGTCTGAGTCAGATGTTGTGGTTTCAAGACTTACTCATGGTTTGAACACTCAGATCAAAACAGCGCACCATTGAGCGACTGGTGCACTGTCATCTTCCGTAGACGTGGCATTAAATTGAGGTTGCACAGCGATGGCTCCAACCACCCCCACCCCCTACCACCATCATCAAACCTCTTCCCTCCTGCCGTGAATCAGTGAGGAACAGTTTTTGTGCCCTGGCAGGAAAGAATCTATCAGCAGTAAGCACAAGAAAATCTGCCTGTGAACACAGAGGCAGTGAGCAATTAATGCTGACAATGAGGAAGTTGTTGGGGAGCCAGATCCATCTTTTACCCAAGGGCTGTGCCTTTTAGCAGGACTTTTGCTGCAGCTACAGGTGTACCCCTTGTAGTGGGCCATGGATTATGTCTTTTTGGTGATGGGTGGGGAAAGGCACCAATAAATGGGTGGGGTTGGAATCGGAGCAACTTGCAAGGATGGGTGGGGGAGAAGGCTGCAATAAGGGAATGGGTCAGATAAGGTGGCTACAAAAAGTGTGGGAGATGGAGGCTATTAAAAAAAAACACATGGGGGTGAAGGCTCCAAGCGTGGGGAAGTAAGTCTGTAAGGGAGGAAAGCGAAGTTGAAAGTGAAAGAGAATAGTTTTAAGCCTAACAACAAAATAATACTCAGAAAATTTGGAGACAGAAAAACTTGAAATTGTTGACATAATGGATTCCTTACAAATAATATTAAATTTTTCTTTAATAATAAGTTCAGGAGCTACGATATGGGGAAAGCGTAGTGAATGCTATTGTAATGAAAACTGTGCATCAGTTGTTAAATTTGTAAATATTTAAATGGAGGAAAAATGATGGCTTTTTGAATGTAGAAGTGTTAGTTTTTCGAGAGAAAATCTTTTGATAACTTATGCTTGTGGTCTTGTGCTTTTTAAATTATCTGGAAAATTAATGCTTCCTATGTGTTTTGAAGCTTTAAATATAACAAAGGTATTTTAGAGGAGTTCTTCTAATTCTGGCTCTATTCATGCAATTATTAGTGCACTGGAGTGTATGAGGAATTCATATCCCTGCTATCTACAACAGCAAAAGGGGAAATTTATTTTCTAAGGGTAGGTAATGCCCTCTTGGTGTTATCATTAGACTGTTATCCCAGGTACTTAGATAGTGTTACAAGAACCTGGGTTCAAATCCTGCCACAGCTGATGATGGAATTTGAATTCAATAAAAATCTGGAATTAATGATCTAATGACCACAAATCCATTGTTGATCGTCAGGAAAACCAATAAAAATCTGGCTCACTAATGTCCTTTCGGGAAGGAAATCCACTGTCCATACTTGGTCTCGCCAATGTGTAACTCCAGATTCACAACAATGTTGTTAACTCTAAATTACCCTCTGGATAGTTAAAGATGAGCAATAAATGCTGGCCTGGTTAGTGACACCCACAATGCTCCCAAATAAACAATAACTTTTAAAAATACACTCCACGTATCAACACAAAAACTGTATTGTTACCATGTGACACCTAATAAATAAGTTAGTGAGAAAGAAAACCAAAACAGTAGTCACTAAAATTAAAATGTTGCACTGAGAATCAAACATCAATCGAGAAAATAATGAAGAACCACTTTTCAAAGAAAACATGCTTTCTGCTCTGAGGGGCAAAAAAGAGCCTACAACACAATTTTGAAGAACATAGCATTATTTTTTGTGTTTTACTTTAGTCTCTTACTTTAAAGACATAGAACATAGAACAATACAGCGCAGTACAGGCCCTTCGGCCCTCGATGTTGCGTCGATCCAAGCCCACCTAACCTACACTAGCCCACTATCCTCCATATGCCTATCCAATGCCCGCTTAAATGCTCATAATGAGGGAGAGTCCACCACTGCTACTGGCAGGGCATTCCATGAACTCACGACTCGCTGAGTAAAGAACCTACCCCTAACATCTGTCCTATACCTACCCCCCCTTAATTTAAAGCTAGCCCCCTTGTAATAGCTGACTCCATATGCAGAAAAAGATTCTCACTGTCAACCCTATCTAAACCCCTAATCATCTTGTAAAATGTGCAGTATGCTAATAAAGCTATTTTTAGATGTAAAGTACTAGAATGATGTGTTTGGGAGATAATGCAAGGTCAATGACTTTATCAAGATTGCAGTATAATACTTTACATTGTACAGGGAAATATGTCATGTAGCCAGTGCCAAGATGGCTGACAAATGTTGCAACCATTATCCGTGCATGTGCAGAGGTGTCATTGACATCACATCACCGTGAAAGAGCCTTCTTGTCAAAACGCATTTGCCTATGTGCTGTGGGAGCCCCTTTCATTTTCCAAAACACATGGACCACTGTCATAGTCATAGGGTCAGAGATGTACAGCACGGAAACAGACCCTTCGGTCCAACTCATCCATGCCGACTAGATATCCCAACTCAATCTTGTCCCACCTGCCAGCACCCGGCCCATATCCCTCCAAACCCTTCCTATTCATATACCTAAACCTATGCCTCTAGTTCTGGACTCCCCGACCCCAGGGAAAAGACTTTGTCTATTTATCCTTTCCATGCCCTCATGATTTTGTAAACCTCTATAAGATCACCCCTCAGCCTCTGACACTCCAGAGAAAACAGCCCTAACCTATTCAACCTCTCCCTATAGCTCAAATCCTCCAACCCTGGCAACATCCTTGTAAATCTTTTCTGAACCTTTCAAGTTTTACAACATCTTTCCGATAGGAAGGAGACCAGAATTACACGCAATATTCCAAAAATGGCCTAACAAACATCCTGTACGGCCGCAACATGACCTCCCAACTCCAGTAATCAATACTCTGACCAATAAAGGAAAGCATACCAAATGCCTTCTTCACTATGCTAGCTTGGGGCTTTTATGAGGCACAATCAAGATTGACCCTCATTGCCTCAGTTTCTTCAGGATTAAATCTTTTGTTTATGTTGGAACATTGGTACACTTTCTTCTGCAATATTTTAAAGATGTTCCAAGTATCTCAAATTGAGACAGTGACCAGTAGGCCACAAAGACTCAAGACTCGGCAAAAATCCAATATCCTTCTGAACTGAATTTATTTCAATGTTTTAAATTTTGTACTGAAATGCTTTTAGATGTTGAGGTAGTACAATGGCTTGGAGAGGGGATCAGTTTACTCATCAAGGTGGGATAAAGGGGCCATTTTCAGGATAGCAACCTATAACTAGTGGTGGACCACAGAAATTAGTGTTGTGACTACAATTATTTACAAAATATAATTGACTCAAATGAAGAAAGTTAATGTACTATAGCCAAATATGTGGATGACACAGAAATAGGTAGGAAGGAAAGTGGTGAGGAAGGCAAAGTCTGCAGAGTTATAAAGACATCTTAAGCAAATGGGCAAAAATTTGGCAGATTGAATATAATGTAGGAAGAGTGCTACTCCTTCCTCAGGTAGCTACCTGATGAATGAGCAGTGCTCCAAAAGTTTGTACTTTAAAATTAACCTGTTGGACTATAACCTGGTGTTGTGTCATTTTTAACTTTGCTACAGGAAGGATATAATTAAATTGGAGAGGTGCAGAAATGATTTACAAAGATATTACTGAGTGTGGAGGGTTTGAGTTATAAGGAAAGGCTGGATATGCTGGGACCTTTTTCACTGGAGCACAGGAGGTTGAGAGGTGACCTTATCGAGGTTTATAAAATTGAGGGACATGAATAAGGTGAACAAAGGTCTTTTCTCTAGGATAGGCGAGTTCAAAACTAGAGGGCATACTTTTAAGGTGAGAGAAGAAAGATTTAAACAGGATCTAATGACAACTTTTCCCACATGAAGGTGGTTCTTTTGTGGAATGAACTACCAGAGGTGGTGATAGATACAGGTACAGTTACAACATTTAACAGATATTTAGATAGGTACATGAACAGAAAAGGTTCAAAACCATATGGGACAAAATGCAGGCAAATAGGACTGGTTTAGTTTAGGAAATTTGGTTATCATGGACGCATTGGACCAAAGGGTCTACTTCCGTGCTGCACAATTCTATCATTTCCATTCAGCCCTTCAAGTCTGATGTGCCATTCAATCATGGTGTTATGTTTCTCAACTCCTTTCTCCTACCTTCTCCCCACAACCCATGTTCTCCTTATTAATCAACAACCTCTATTCAAGTATGTTCAAGGATTTTGTTCATCAGACCCTCCTGCAGGCCAGACCAGAAACAACTATTTTCTCTCCACAGATACTGCCAGGCCTGTTGAATTTCTCCAGCAATTTTGTTTTCGTTTCAGACTTCCAGGATCTGCAGTTCTTTGTGTTGTTATAATGAAGGTAATTAATGGGGTTTCAATCTAACGGGCTGCTTTAACTTAGACGGTATCAAATTTTTCAAGTGTTGCTCGAGCTGCACTCATCCAGACTAGTGGCGAGTATTCCATCCCACTTCTTGTGCCATATCAATGTTAAACAGGCTTTGGAGATACAAGCACAAATTACTCAGTGCAGAACTCTTAATTTCTGACCTATCTTGGAGCTATAATACTTACATGATTCGCCAGTTTAGTTTCTGGCCAATGCTAACTCCAAGGACGTTGGTGGTGCTAGATTCTGTGACAGTAATACTACTGAATATCAAAGAGCAATGGTTAGATTTTCTCTTGATGAACACAGTCACTGCATAACACTTGCACTTATCAGTCCAAACCGAGATATTGTCCAGGTCTTGCTGCACCACAATATGGATTGTTTCAATATCTCAATAGTCACACATGGTGTTGAACATTATGCAACCATAAGTGAACATCCCCATTTATGACCTTACGATAAAGCAGCTTAAGGTTGGCCAAGGATGCTAGCCTGAGGAATTCTTGCAGAGATGCCCTGGGCCCTACGTGATTGACCTCCAACAGCGACAACCATCTTCTTTGTTCTCGGTATGATTCCAACAATTTTCCTGATGCCCACTGACACCACGTTGCCACAGCTCTGTAACACACACATCCAAATTCTGTCCTGATGTCAAGGACTGATAGGATGGTAAATTAGCCCAGTTGGATTTGTCCCACATTTTGGGCAGAATATATCTGAGTCATTTTGCTGGGCAATGAATGAAGATTCAAGTGATTAGATTCAGTATGGCACTTTGTGAGTGAATATAAGCTTTGCAGTATCTGGTACCTTCTGCCGTTCTGACTCTGAGTCAAATTAGTTGAGGTCTGACAGGCATGACAATAGGAACCTCATGGATCACTCAGTTGGCACTTCTGGTTGAAGATGGACTGGGGTTAGAGGGAACAGATCTCATTGAAACTTAGAGAATACTGAGGGGGCTGGGGAAGTGGATGTGGAGAGGATGCTTCCACTAGTAGGACAGATTAAGAGCAGAGGACGGAGTCTCAGAGAAGGCACAACCCTTTGGAATTGTGACAGGGAGAGTGTGGTGAATCGTTGGAACTCATTACCAGAGAAGGCACTGTAGCCAAGTTACTGTGTGTATTGAAGTCAAAGATAGACAGGTTCTTGATTAGTGAGGAGATCAAAGGTTACAGGGAGAAGGCAGGACAATGGGGTTGAGAAACATATCAGCCACAATCAAATGGCAGAGAAACCTCAATGGGGTGAATTGCCTAATTCTGCTCCTATATCTTATGATCTGTTTATGAAATTACAACATTTTCTTTTAAATCCTACGTAGGCAAATAAAAATAAAGAGAGCAAATATGAAAAAAATCCTAGGAAAATATTTTCTGCTGAGTTTTAATATATTGCAATAACCTTTTTATTTCATATATTATTGGAAATTCATTTTACATATGTATTTTGATACACACCTTACTGGAGACTCTGAACAGCTGATTTGCAAACATTGTGTACAATAGTCATCAGACCTCTGACACAAGTAAGGAGCGTGACTTAATTGACTTACAAGACTTTCCACAATGTGGCAGTTTCACCTCTTGGTGCGTTGGCAAGATCAAATGGAACCAGTATTGCTGTATGATTAAGATGATTCCATTGAACAAGGCAAGTTAAAAGCTACATATACACCTGTCGTAAGACTACACAATTAGGAGTGTAAAGATTATTAGTATCAGGAGAAACACAATTCACTAAAGGATTTTTCTGTGATAACAGCTTTGGTATACATTCTATTTAATTACTGAGAGACATATTATATGCTAGGAAGCCAGACAAGACGTGTTTATTCACAAAAATTAATGAATGCAAGAAGTTATCAAGAAACCGTAGACAGCATGAATCGATTAAAGACATTTTTCGATGTATTTCTGAAGGGAGGGATGAGCAGACCTTTAAGACAACAGGTAGTTTGAAGTTGTGGTTTATCAAAAAGGGTTGATTTAATCATCCACTGTTATTCAAAATCATATTCTTTCACCAACAATAACACCGGGTGTAAAAGGCTCTGAGCTTTTGCATTCAGATTTTCACACACATTAATAAAAATGAAACAGGATTTGCAGAATATTTAAAAATGTCAACAGTTGGCAGTTTTAAAAAAATGTTTTTGACGTAGCTATCTTGAATTTGAGAAATAGAAGTCATAAATTCAGTGAATTAACATAACAGTATTAACAAAGGCTCTCAAATGAATACAAACAGATCCTACTTGATTTTAGATTGCAGTCATTCAAATTAAGTGATTTCCTCTTAATTAAGTGTTTAAAAGTGACAAATTTTGAATTATATTCATAAATTCATTTCAAATTGCACTCCATTATTTGAAGACTTCAACAATATCATAAAATAGATTTCTCCTTTGTTCGCATCAAAATAGCTGTGATGTTAATTGCTAAAATAGATCCTTTATAGTCATTAACTTGAATGCTACATTCAACTTATCTTCTGCCAAATACAATACAAAACAAACAATCAGCTCCTGTGGAACCTGTAATACGTGAAACATACATTTGCAACAGTCAGAAAACCACAATCATAAAGACACAAAAGGAGGTTATTACATCCATCAAGTCCATGCTGGCTCTCTGTGGAACAATCCTGTCAATTCATCCCTCTTTTACCACTATCGCCATGCAAGTTTATTGCTCTCAATCACCCATCCAATTTCAATTTGAAATCATTATTTCTGCTTCTACCTATGTCACTAAGTGTCTCTTTATACATTTTTCAAAACAATTAAAACCATTTTAAGCAAATAAAACCAAATTTAAATAGAGGCAGCTGTTCGAAGGGGCTTTAGAACAAAAATCAAATGTTCAAACTAGAATTACAAAACAAAGTAAAATTTGATTGCAGAGTGAAGCCTTTACTAACTTTCCAGATGTATGGATTACTTGGGCAAGTGGTCATAAGTGGCAATTTGAAAATTCTAAAACTTATTAAAACCTTGTTGGTTGTTTTAGCAGTTTCAGCTGTTCTAGCTCCTGTACTCAATCAATGCCCTCCACCTGCCTGTACTTAACCCCAACTGATGCAATTAACACATTTATAGTCACTTCCCAGTGCAGAACTCAAGCTGGAAAAAATACATTTTGTCAAAACTTTTTGTCTTGAACTCATTAAGACATTTTCCAAAAATACAACTGTAAAAGGGAACAACATGTCTATACTTTGAGAAGACAGTGCTGAATAGTTGGGAAGTGAACTCACATTGATAAGATATTGCCACAAAGAATGCATCTATGAGATGCTTGACAGTTAACTGCTAAACTTAAACCAGTTAACTCCAATTGTCCAAGACATTGCCACTTTACATTGATACTATGAATTCTGATAAGCACGTAATGAAAAGCTTCAACAAAAATGTTATTGCTAAAAAAAAATGTACAATATTGATGCAATGCCTATGGAATGGTATTTTGCAAAGGTTATTAAACAATTGCTAAAACAATAAAATATAATTAATTGCACAAGAGTTTAAATAAGTTGCTGAATTCTGAACAAACTACATATTTTTCAGAAGCAAAGGAATATGATAAAGATAAGACAATGAAATTCAGGAATTCTCAAATGGAAAAAAGAATTGACCAAAACTAATCACACAGATCAGGCATGTTTTGGAAGACTTGAAGCCTTACTTGCTAATGAATGATCACTTGCTCAAGAAATCCATAGATTTGGAAAATTAGGAGTATAAATCTCTGGCTGACAAGATTAAAACTGTCAAATTGTTTAGTTAACAATGAAACATATGTATTTATCATTTTATAAGGGATAGAAAAAAGGCATAATAAGTGGGTAATCAAACAGTTACTTTGGAATTTGAATAAAGTTTGACCAACCTTGATGCTTATAAACTTGACTTATTCTAACAAATTCACAGCAAAGCGAGCTACTTTGGTAATTCAGCATTTGTTCATGTTCAGACAAAGCACACAACAATCAATTGGTCATGTATCCTCTGAGAGGACGCATATTTGCAGAAATCTGGAACTCCATGAAATAACTGTTCAGTGTATTCCATTCATGGAACAGCTTTTCTGTGATGTATGTGTAATAAGCACAGATCTATTTACAATCCAAAGCTATGGGATGCACAATAGGTTCAAATACATTACACTGGAAATATTTTGCTTACAGGAACATTTCCTGTAGATAAGAAGGGTGTGTAATACCCAGAAACTAGCAGATAAGCCAGGATTGATTCCGTATCAGATCAAATTAACTAAAGACTGAAGATTATGTGAAAGCTGCTCAAAACACCATACATTATGAACACAAAACACAACTTTGATTACACTTTTACTTCAAAGTAAACTCACTTGCAAGGAGAATTTAACATTACTAGTTAAATATCATGAATCTACTTAAAGGTTCATCTGCTGGTGCAGACTTTTTAAAAATGAATTATCTAATCTGCATTATTTCTTCAACTGTAAAGACTAATTTTTTTTCATTCCTTAATCAATTCTTAACGTGAGCTTCAAAATTGAAATTTGTCACAGAACTAATTAAAGCTCCACCTCGAAGACACACAGGGTCTCAAAGTTGCACCAGATTTTCACATGGTGCCATTGCTGTAATGTACGAGAAACACTTCTTTTTTTGTTTCATTCCCTTTTGCACTGGATCTTGTGATGCATAGGTGCAGGTAGCAATGTTATGAATTTGTTTTGTTATTCCTGACATCATAACCAGGACTATGTGCATTTCTGCCTTGTCTCTTCCTACCATTTCCTGTGCAACCACAATTAAAATTCGAATTCCCAGCTGCAAAATACATTCAGCTTAGCAGAAGGAAAGCTTTTCATTAGTAAAACCCACCATTAGCTGACAATGCTACACCTATGGGCAGTCTATGAAACAGCCTCCTTGTCAAATAGGGAAGCTCTGCATCATGGCCAAAACCTTCATGCCCAATTATGTTGCTACTGACACAAGACTTGGGACCACAAAGATCACATGGGTGTTTTTTCAAAGTTAAATTTCCCTTATAAACATTACAGTGGTATCACCTCATTCACATGAGCACCATAATTACTTGTTGAGATTAGCTTAGTCAGAGAGCCAAACATACAATCACATTTCATGGTTGGCGTGCATTCATGGTTTCAAGACAATTGTGGAATAAACAACATTATACTTTAGCTTGTGCTCATGTCCAGTCTTTTACTCACCACTCAGAGACATGGACGAACCTCCAAGCTCAGCTGGCATTCTGATCTATACATTGCAAAGGACATTATTCAAAAGTAATCTCAGCTGGAATAATAGAAATGTTTCAGTGAATGCAAAGCTCTGTTAGGACACTGCCACCCAACACTGAGATGGACATACATTTGGACAGTGCAAACACTACCTCATTTTCTTACTTTCATTGACTGTCCCTATCATCCCCAGGTCGTTCAACTTTCCACCTCCATGCCCACAACCTAACTCCATAAATCCCTTCACCACTGATTCACCCGAGCCAGTCCTCAGTCACCATGCAACAGGGTATTTCCTCACCCTGGTGCCATAAAGTTAAAGGCAAACTTTAAAAAACTGCTCAAAGCCAATGGAAGAACATCACTTTTAAACTGGAGAACAGTGTGAACAAGATTTTTGTGCTTCACTGACTTTTTCCTGAAGGTAAGACAATATTTTTAAAAAGTTTTGCTCTAATATGAACATTTAAAACATTAAAAAAATTCCGGATGCTGGAATCCAAAGTAGACAGGCAGAACACAGCAAGCCAGGCAGCAACAGAGACTGGGGAAGTCGACATTTTGGCTGGAACCCTTCTTCAGGGCTGGGGGTGGTAATAGCTGACTCCATACGTGGAAAAAGGTTCTCATGGTCAACCCTATCTAAACCCCGAATCATCTTGTACACCTCAATCAAGTCACCCCTAAACCTTCTTTTCTCCAATGAAAACAGCCCCAACTGCCTCAGCCTTTCCTCATATGATCTTCTTACCATACCAGGCAACATCCTGGTAAACCTCCTCTGCACCCGTTCCAGTGCCTCCACATCCTTCCTATAGTATGGCGACCAAAACTGCACACAATCTATGTTGTGGTTCTGTTTGCCGAGCTGGGAATTTGTGTTGCAGACGTTTCGTCCCCTGTCTAGGTGACATCCTCAGTGCTTGGGAGCCTCCTGTGAAGCGCTTCTGTGATGTTTCCTCCAGCATTTATAGTGGTTTGTCTCTGCCACTTCCGGTTGTCAGTTTCAGCTGTCCGCTGCAGTGGCTGGTATATTGGGTCCAGGTCGATGTGTTTGTTGATAGAATCTGTGGATGAGTGCCATGCCTCTAGGAAGGCAAGCAAGGACTGCACAAAACACTACATTGGACAAACAGGAAGACAGCTAACGATCTGTATCCATGAACACCAACTAGCCACGAAACGACACGACCAGCTATCCTTAGTAGCCACACACGCGGATGACAAGCAACATGAGTCCGACTGGGACAACACTACTATTATAGGGCAAGCCAAACAGAGAACAGCCAGGGAACTCCTAAAGGCATGGCATTCATCCACAGATTCAATCAATAAGCACATCGACCTGGACCCAATATACCGGCCACTGCAGCGGACAGCTGGAACTGACAACCGGAAGCGGCAGAGACAAACCACTATAAATGCCGGAGGAAACATCACAGAAGCGCTTCACAGGAGGCTCCCAAACACTGAGGATGTCACCTAGTCAGGGGACGAAACGTCTGCAACACAAATTCCCAGCTCGGCGAACAGAACCACAACAACGAGCACCCGAGCTACAAATCTTCTCACAAACTTTGAACTTTAATCTATCTATACATTTTGCAGATTCTTTGTACCCACATCACAACTTGCTCTCCTACCTCTCTTTGTATCATTTATAAATACAATGAAGTGTGTCCCTTCACGCATGTCAACAAAATAGATCACGAATAGATGACAGCACAGCATTGATCACATGGCACTGCACGAGTTAGCTTCCTGGCCTGAAATTGTCCATTTATACCAATTCTTTTATCTCGCTGTTTGCCAGCAAGTCTTCCATCCATATGTCAGCCCCAAAACCATGAACCTTTGTCTTTGTAGCAATTTTTTATGCTAACATCCTACTGAATACCTTTTAGAAACACAAATACAGATCCACTGATACCCCTTAACTCTGCTCATTACATCCTCAAAGAACTCAATAGATTTGTGAAATACTACGTCATTTATGCCTGACTTCACTATGATTTTCTAAGTGTTCTGCCACTTCCTCATCATTAATTGGCATTTTTCTAATGGCAGATGTTCCTTTCTTAAATAAAGGCATCACATTTGCAGTTTTCCAATCACCAGGGCATTTTAATGCTTCAAGTTCCTCCCTCTCTTCTGCCTCCTGATTTTCTACTATTCTTACAATGTTCCTAGTGAATTCTACGGTAAAAACAGATACAAAGTACACATTTAATGCTTCTGCTATTTCCTTATTCATTATTATTAATTTTTTAATCTCACTCTCTAAGGGACCAATAGTCAGTTTACCTTATTTTTAATGCATTTGCAGAATACTTTGCCAAGTGCTTTTATATTTCTTGCTAGTGTTCTCTCAGATTCTAATATCCCCCTTGTGTTTCTGGTCATCCATTGTCGGTTTCTAAAATGTTTTCAGTCTTCAAGTCTATCACTAATCTGTGCAATTGGCCTACCTCAAAATGATTCCCCACTCGCCCTCCCCAGCCATAGTCGTTTCTGACTTAGGCTTCAACCAGGCTTCCAATGCACTACTGAAGGATTGCTGCACTACTGGAAGATCGTTTTTAGATGAATTAATCAGATCCTCCACTACAGAACGTCTACCACCTCAATAGCCCTTTGAAAGAACTATCCACTTAACCTAACTCCACTGCCATTTTACTGTTTGTTTTCTTTTTCAAGTATTTATCTGCACTATTGGCTTTGACTTGGCAGAACATATGCTGACTTTATTATACACTTTTTTTTGCTGAACTTTAAAGCTCTAGAAAATAGATATTGCTGAATATTGGTCATTCGCTCAGCATCCTTCAATAATACGATTTAAATTGCAAATAATGAATCAAAATGCATGCTCAGCTCATACTATAGAAAAGCATTTTTCACAGCAAAATGGCCAGCTGGCATGTATCACCATGATATGCTTTTCAGATTTTAATTCCTTCATTCCACAAACTATCAATTGCTAGCAGTCTTGAAGGAAATTATTAATGTTATTGTAAATGCTTACGTTATCTTTTAAGACAAAATGATTATAATTTTTAATCTTGATCAAAAAACAAAAATCAACTGCCAAATCAAAAATTGAACTCAGTTACTTATAGCTGTGGAATGGCATTGATTTTCTATTTGTTGCTGACCTACACATTGCAGAAAATGTGTTGCTGGAAAAGCGCAGCAGGTCAGGCAGCATCCAAGGAACAGGAGAATCGACGTTTCGGGCATGAGCCCTTCTTCAGGAATGAGGAAAGTGTATCCAGCAGGCTAAGATAAAAGATAGGGAGGAGGGACTTGGGGGAGTCCCTCCTCCCTACCTTTTATCTCAGCCTGCTGGACACACTTTCCTCATTCCTAAATAAGGGCTCATGCCCGAAACGTTGATTCTCCTGTTCCTTGGATGCTGCCTGACCTGCTGCGCTTTTCCAGCAACACATTTTCAGCTCTGATCTGCAGCAGCTGCAGTCCTCACTTTCTCCTCGAAGACCTACACATTGCAGCCAAGTAACAGTAGCAGATGAACAGTTCTTTTAAAAGTAAAATGATGACAAAAGATTGCTTCCATAATAGTAGGCTAATCTAACTACTTCTGGGCTCTACCTTCAATGACTGCTTCTGCTCAAGATGAGAAGCAATTTGGTAAATTCTTTGCAGCAGCATCACAAAGCCCCATTCAGATTTTTGTTGCACCACATTTATTTTTGCACATGCACCATTTTGATAAAACTTTCAGCACGGACAATACCGTGGCTTAGACCAAGGGTTCTCATCCATTTTTGCTTCTGAGCCGTCTCAATGTTATAAAAATTTCATGGAGCCACATAACGTAAATATGGAACATAAAACAATATAGAATCGGTGCTGGGTCCACTACTTTTCACCATTTATATAAATGATTTGGATGTGAGCATAAGAGGTACAGTTAGTAAGTTTGCCAATGACGCCAAAATTGGAGGTGTAGTGGACAGCAAAGGTGGTTACCTCAGACTACAATGGGACCTTGACCAGATGAGCCAATGGGCTGAGGAATGACAGATGGAGTTTAATTTCGATAAATGTGAGGTGCTGCGTTTTTGGGAAAGCAAATCTTAGCAGGCCTTATACAGGTAAGGTCCTGGGGAGTGTTGCTGAGAAAAAGAGACCTTGGAGTGCAAGTTCATAGATCCTTGAAAGTAGAGTCGCAGGTAGATAGGATAGTGAAGGTGGCATTTGGTATGCTTGCTTTTATTGGTCAGAGTGTTGAGTACAGGAGTTGAGAGGTCATGTTGCAGCTGTACAAGAAATTAGTTGGGCCACTTTTGGACTATTGTGTGCAATTCTGGTGTTGTGAAACTTGAAAGGGTTCAGAAAAGATTTATGAGGATGTTGCCAACGTTGGAAGATTTGAGCTATATGGAGAGGTTGAATGGATTAGGTTAGATTACCTACAGTGTGGAAACAGGCCCTTCGGCCCAACAAGTCCACACCAACCCTCCGAAGAGTATCCCACCCAGCCCAACTAATGCACCTGATGCTATGGGACAATTTATCACAGCCAATTAACCTGGCCTGCACATCTTTGGATTGTGGGAGGAAATAGCAGCACCCAAAGGAAACCCATGCAGACACTGGGAGAATGTGCAAACTCCACACAGTCACCCAAGGCAGGAATTGAACACCGGGTCCCTGGCACTGTGAGGCAGTAGTGCTAATCACTGAGCCACCGTGCCACCCCTGGGGGTGGGGCTGTTTTCACTGGAGCACTGGAGGCTAAGGGATAACCTTGTAGAGGTTTATAAAACCATGAAGGGCATGGATAGGATAAATAGACAAAGTCTTTTCCCTGGGGTGGGGGAGTCCAGAACTAGAGGGCATAGGTTTAGGGTGAGAGGGGAAACATTTAAGAGAGACCTAAGGGACAACCTTTTCACGCAGAGGGTGGTGCATGTATGGAATGAGCTGCCAGAGGAAACGGTGGAGGCTGGTACAATTGCAACATTTAAAAGGCATCTGGACCAGTACATGAATAAGAAGTGTTTGGAGGGATATGGGCTGGGTGCTGGCAGGTGGGACTAAAATTGGGTTGGACTATCTGGTCGGCATGGACGAGTTGGACCAACGGGTCTGTTTCTGTGCTGTACATCTCTACGACTCTATGACTATGACCAAACCCTTTGGTCCACTTATGCTTATGCTGACCAATTCTAAACTGATCCCATCTGCCCGCACATGGTCCGTATCCTTCTATTCTCTACCTGCCTGAAATTTTCTTTTAAACTTTACTGTTGTATTTGCTTCTACCACCGCCCCTGGCAGCTCTTTCCAGGCACTTATTGTCCTCTGTGTAAAGAACGTGCCTCTTACATCTCCCTCACCTTAAAATCTCTGCCCCCACATATGTGACATTTCCTCTCTGGTGAAAGAGACTCTGACTATCCACCCTATCCATACCCCTCATAACTTAATATACTTCTATTGCTCTCAGCCTTCAACACTCTAGCAAAAGCGATCCTCCAATCAAACCTCTTATTATTCCTAATTCACTCCAATTTGGGTAACATCCTGGTAATTTTTTTTTTGCATCCTTTCCAAAGCTTCCACATCCTTCCTATAGGGCAGCAACTAGAATTGCACACAGTACTCCTTATGTGGCCTGATCAAAGTCTTGTCCAGCTGCAAATGACTTGCCAATTTTTTTATGCCATGCCCTGATTGATCAAGGCAAGCATGTTATATTTCTTTTTTCTCTACTTGTGTTGCCACTTTCAGGAAGTTATGGACTTGCACCCCAAAATCCCTCTGTATAGCCATGTTCCTACAGCTCTGAGCATTTACTGTACACTTGCCTCTTGCATTTGACCTTTCAAAATGCATCACCTCACACTTGGCTCGATTAAACTCTATCTACCATTTCTCCATCCAACAGCATGCCAATCTACATCATGCTTCATCCTTTGATATGCTTCTGTACTATCCTCAATTCCACCAGTTTTTATGTCATCGGCAAACTTACTAATCAGATCACTGACAATTTCATTCAACTAATTTATATATATTACAAACAGAGATCCCAGCACTGATCCTTGTGGAACACCAATGGTCATAGACATCCAGTCAGAAAAACACCTCTCTACAATACCATCTGCCTTCTATGGCCAAGCCAAGCCAAGCCAAACCTTTATCCAAACTTGCCAAATCACCGTGGATTCTATGCGATTTGAACTTCTGGACCAGACTGCCATGAGGGACTTTGTCAAAAGAAACTGCCAAAATCCTCACGCAGAGGGTGGTTTGTGTATGAAATGAGCTGCCAGAGGAAGTGGTGGAGGCTGATACAATTGCAACATTTAAGAGGCATTTGGATAAGTATATGAATAGGAAGGGTTTGGAGAGATATGGGCCAGGTGCTGGAAGGTGGGACAAGATTGGTTTGGGATATCTGGTCAGCATGGATGGGTTGGACCGAAAGGTCTGTTTCCATGCTGTACATCTCTATGACTCTATGTAGACAACAATTTTTTTTTTATCCCCCTATTATTAAGTAGTTTTAATGGCTAAAGAAAAATTGAAATTATATTTTGTGTGTTCAAGGAAAAGCATGCTTCATCACTTTTAGAGCTCCACTGGCAGCCTGGGTTGTGCCACACACAGGTATGGAAGTCTGTTCTGTTTACTTGTATTTTAATAAGATTTTAAACACTTGAGCGCATATTGAAAAGGTAGAGGAAAGAAGTTCTGCTTTTGTTTATCAATGTAGAGTGAATGACACAGAAGGGAACATAACATGGAAAGTCAGTGTGGTGCATGCCAGAGAGTGAAGGACTGCTAGACAATGTGTTAAGCTGTCATTTAACTGGTGCATTCTTCATGACAACTCCTCTACAAATCAGAGTCTACTTGACAAACAATCAGCATTCTCCTTTCATACACTAAATATAGTTTTCCCTTAAGTATTTTTTGCTAATTGTCATAATACATATGAATAACTGAATTAGGAAAATTATTGGGTTAAACTGTTTGTGTTTCAAATTCCACACTCCTTTCAATCCCTGATGATCTTTGATTCACAGGTCTAAAAATAATCGATTATCTGTCTTAAAAATATTCAATGACCCTTCCAAAGCAGAGCTCAGAGTCACACAAGCCTCAGAAATAATATCTCTTCATTGGACACAATAATTGTCCCCTAATTTAGCAGGAAACATTCTTTCCATGTTCAACTTGTCAAGACCATTCAGGATTTTGAGTACCAGAATTGGCTAAAGGGGCCAAAAGTCTACTTTTGATCCTATGCTGTATGTTTGTATTGTGTTAAATATCTGCCACAGTGTTTATATTGATCTATCCTCTAGCCTAGTGTGTCAGTTCACCGCAACTAGCTCAGTTTCCTTTTTTTTTTAAATTCACTCATGGGACAAGGGTATCGTTCACTGGCCAGCATTTATTACCCATCTCTAGTTGCCTTTTATGAGGTGGTGGCGAGCTGACATTGAATTGCTGCTGTCCACATGTGTAGGTGGACCCACAATGCCCATACATACTGTTATTTAAGTTTAAAATATTAGTTTTAGACACAATGTTCCCTATCAAATGAATATGAAATTGAATAAAACTATGGTTGCTCTAAGATCTGAACTAATCCTGTCACATCACATAATACCAAATCTAATTAACCTGCTCTTTGGTCAGTTCTAGAATGTGTTGTTCTAAGAAACTACCTTAAAACATATTCGAAGAACTCCCCATCCAGAATATTTCCACAAATTTGTCAAGTTTAAATGAAGACTTCACCTGACAAAGGAGCAGCGCTGTGAAAGCTTGTGATTTCAAATAAACCTGTTGGACCATAACCTGGTGTCATGTGACTTTTGACTTTGTCCAAGGGGATACAGATCCATTAGGAATAATCAAAAGGAAATCAGAATAATATTGGAAAGGAAAACATTCACAGTAATTGGGGGAAATTGGATGAGATTACTTGAACGGTTCTACCAAAAAGCCCGACATGATTAAACAGATAAAGTTCCTTTTATGACAGATCATTCCACAGTTCTTAATCACAATTAGATGACTAATGTTCTGCACCATTCTTGAGTTCATGAATCTTACTTGCTAAATCAACAAATCAAATGATCAGCCAAATGAACAGCTCCCATAGACTGTCAGCAAATGGGATCTGTGGCAGATTCCCCAAAACTGCAAGCACTCAATGATCTCCACAGTATCACTGGAATGAAGGTGGGAAAGGTTATTCGTTCCCAGCTCTAATTGCATAGTTCTTCATCCATTTAATTACCTGTATTGGTGAAGATTTAGCTGTAATTTTGTTTCCAAAAGAAAGAAATGGCTACATGGTATTCATGGTATTTGATGCACTACTCACCATATCATATTTCTGGTCCTGTAAGGAAACAGTCAACTTTTATTGCACTGAAAAAAGCAGAAAATAATGCTTTTTTTCAATACATTTACACTAACAGCTTTGTGATTTCTGTTAATTTTAGGGGAAGATAGTGGCATATGCTATTGAATTAATAATCAGACTTCCCTCTGGCAACCTGAGTTCAAACCACTGGCAACTTGGGCTCAAACCACAGAACACCAGCTGGTGGAATTTAAGTTAAAACCAATTTATCTTTGGAATAAAAAGCAAATATCAGTCATGGTCAGCACGACAATCATCAACAAATGTTGAAAATAAACCCACAAATTTAACACTGCCTTTTAAAGAAGGAAATCTGCTATTCTTACCCGGTCTGGCCTACATGAGTCCAAAATATCTCAGCAATGTGTTTGACTCTAAACTATTCTCAAAAATAATCTATAAAATCATCTGGTTTAAGGGCAGGTAGGAATAAGTATTAAATGTTTACTTTGCCAGTGATACTCATCGCCCAGGAAAGAATAAAAGAATCATAAATATAAGTCAGTCACAATTAAGTCCAATTAGGAACTCGGGAGAAACTTTACACAAAGTATTTAAAATGTGAATTGGTTAGTACTAGTTTCAAATTCATTCATGAGATGTGGGCATAATTGGCTGGACCAGCATTTATTGCCCATTTGTAGTTTCCCCTCAAGAAGGAGGTAGTGAGCTGCCTTCTTGAACTCCTGCAGTAAATTTGGTATAGGTAAACTCACAATACCATTAGGGAAAGAGTTCCTGTACCCTGACCTCGTGTCACCGAAGGAATGACACTATATTTCCAAGTCAGAAGGGTGCCTCGCTTGGAAGGGAACTTGCAGGTGGCAGTATTTGCATGTATCTGCTGCCCTGTCCTTCTACATGGAAGTGGTTATGGGTTTGAAAGGAATTTCTGCAGTGCATCTTGTAGATGGTACACTGCTGCTACAGAGTATCAGTGGTGGAAGGAGTGGATACCTGTAGATGTGATGCCAATCAAACAGGTTGCTCTACCCTGGAAGATATCAAGCTTCTTAAGTGATGTTGGAGATGCATTCATCCTGACAAGTGGGGAGTATTCCATCACATTTTTGACTTGTACCATATAGATGATGGACAGGCTTTAGAGTGTATAAAGGCGAGTTACTCGCTGTGGAATTCCTTGTTTCTGACCTGCTCTTTGTAGCTCTGTTATTTATATGTCTAGTCCAGTTCAGGTTTCTGATCAACAGTAACCCCAGGCTGTTGATTGTAGGGGATTCAGCAATAATAATGCCAGTGAATGACAAGAGGCAATGGTTGGATTCTCTTTTCTTGGATATAGTCATTGCCTGGCACTTGTGTGGGGCTAATGTTACTTGCCACTTGTCAGCTCAAACCTGAATGTCATCCAGGTCTTGGCTTTGACCCGAGTTGGGCCATTCAACCAACCTTAAAACTTGCACACCTTCACCATTTAGATGACAGAATTAGGCAAATGTCCAGATTTTAATCCTAATTGCATAACATGTTTATCATCAGAATGCTGATAGACAAATCCAGTCAAATGAATTTTATTTTCTCCTCTCATTTACTCATCTGTTTTTCTAGGGGTAAACTAACAGATGGCCGAGCATCTGCTTAAATGACCAACATATATAAAATTCAATGCCCTTAATATGCTTGCAAAGTCATGTATATTATATAACACATTTTAAAAAATACAAAGATGTGTAGATTTTAAAAAGTATTCTAAGACACTCCTTAGTTCAGCAATCAAAATTGAAAAACCACAGAAATCATCTGCCTTCACCCCCTCTCTTCCCTCCCACAACAGCAATAGGGTTGCCCTTGTCCTTACCTACCATCTTACTAGCATCTACATCCAGAAGATCATCAGCCGTTATTTCCGCCATCCCAGCAAGATGCCACCGCTAGACACATACTCCCCTCCACCCACTTGTTTGCCTTTCGCAGAGACCATTCCCTCTAGCACACCCTGGTCCACTCTTCCTTCACTCCCAGCACTGCGCCCCCCCCCCCCACCCCCCAACATCAAAACATTAAATTCATTTTTGATTGGATTTTGGTATCTGGGGTATAATTTAAACTGATTGGCCAATTTTGAATTTGTTTTTGTTCCATGGCAACGCAACTCCAGCTATTTGTAACACTAGGTTGAAACATTTTTACCTTGTTCAGCACTCTGTGCTTTCAGTCAGGCCTTGCTCATTTAGTCTCTCTCAAAGCTACAATATACACCTACATAACAGTAGCCCAGACCCTAACTTTGTGAGCTGTTTTAAGCAGGAGTAAAGTGGGTATTCCAGGAGTGATCCAGCTGGTCAAACCACTTAGTTTTAAACAAAAAAGTTATTTACAAGATTATTGAATGAAACACAAACAACAGAAAACAGAATACTGAATAACGTAACCTATCCAAAACCCAAAAGGATCATCCCAACTTCATAATGCTGTTCCAAATACTTACATCAATCCCCACAAACTCCCTTGGCATAAAAGGCAAAATCAAACACAAGTTCTTACAGGAGAGATGTCAGAGAGACAGTATAAGCCTGGACCTGCTTCTTTGCATCTAGCATCTTTTTTTTCCAACTACTGCTAAAACCAAAACCAAACCAGAGAAAAGCTGAGCTGGGCGAAATTGCCTTTCATTGTGCCAGTTTTTTTAAACCTTGAAAGCCTTCTACCTGAGGCAGTATCTGTCAGTTATTACCAAATTGGTGCTAAAATCCAACGCCCTAGACTTTTCCTAGTCTGTATTGTTTATAACCTCTCTGAAAATAAAGCCAAGGACAGCATAACCTTGTTTTGGAGTAGCTTTGTCACACTACCAATCATTCACTCCTTACTCCCCACCCCCCAACCCTCTCTTCTGCTTATAAACTGACATTTTCCTAGTTACCATCAGCTCTGAAGGAATGGACACCAGACCCGCAATGATAACTTTGTTTTCTATTCACAGATGCTGCCAGACCTGCTGGGCTTTTCCAGTAACTTCTATTTTTGTTTCCAACAACACTCAGGTAGATGGTCAACAAAGACAAAGACAAAACAGTCCTTTTGATTGACATCCTACACACCACATTAAACATTCATTCTCTGAACCACTGATAGACCATGATTGTAACGTATATCCTTAAAAACTGTGACTTGCCAACTCAGCCAACAGTGCATTACAAATCAAGAACAAGGTATGGAAAAAGTTAAACATCACACAACAGGTCCAACAGGTTTACTGGAAAGTACTAGATTTCAGAGTGCTGCTCCTTCATCAGGTAACTAGTGGGGCAGGATCATAAAACACAGAATTTATAGCAAAATATTAGTGTCATACAACTGAAAGAATATATTGAACAAACCTAGGTTGTTGTTAAGCCTTTCAACTTTTAGAATGGGTTACAGGTTTCGGTTCATCCAGAACTTCTTTTAAGTCATATTCTCGAGGTCACTTAAAGTTTTATTATAAGAAAAGTGTCATCGCTGCTCAGACAATGTATTAAAGGTGTGAGGGTGGAGTTTGACTGTATCCCAATCTTGAGTCAGACTGGTTCTATTTCCAAAGTAAGAATTTATAAAATGTTATCTAGATTGACTGCCTGCATGTTGTGTGGCTTTTCAGCATGTATTCAAAATACTGGAAATCCTTTCATAATAGTATTGCGGGTGTATCTACACGACATGGATCTCTGACTTGCATCTTCTCAAAAGGAATTAAGGATGAGCAAAATGCTGGTATTGTCAACGTCCAAACCATACTATATAATTTAACATTTATTTTGTTCTTGGGCTGTGAGCATTGGTGGCTAGGCCAGCCTTTATCACCCATTCCTAATTGGTTA
The DNA here is from genome assembly GCF_004010195.1 of Chiloscyllium plagiosum. Lineage (NCBI taxonomy): Eukaryota > Metazoa > Chordata > Chondrichthyes > Orectolobiformes > Hemiscylliidae > Chiloscyllium > Chiloscyllium plagiosum. The sequence continues at coordinate 98,269,544 of NC_057714.1, read as the reverse complement.
GAGGGCAGTTAAAAGTCATCAGTTCTGTGGGTCTGGAGTTACATGTAGACCAGACCAGCTAAGGATGACAGATTTCCTGCCCTAAAGGGTATTACTAAGCCATTGTTTAGGACAATCAACACTGGTTACACAGTTACCATCAGACCAGCTTTTCATTCCATATTTTAATTCAATTCAATTCAGGATTCACCATCTGTCATGGTCTGGTTTGAATCGATGCCTCCAGAACATTACCCTAGGGTTCTGGGTTACTAGTCCAATGACATTACAACTACTTCACAGCCTCTCCCAATGTGCACCATTAAAAGGGAATGTCAAACTGCTGTTAATTCAGCAAAATATGATTAGTCAGTTTACAGTAGCATTGAGATTAGACGTACTATACTTATCCTCTTTGATAATTGTGTACGGACTGATCTTCAAGTGAAGAACATACAGTTTTGTTCTGCCAATTTGTCATGTGATCGAAACATTTGAACAGAACAGAATCCATTGCATGAACTAAAAGAAGAGTAAAATTACCCTCGACAATTGAGTGGTTGAGAGAGTGGGTGAGTGGGTGAAACTGAAAATTAATTCACCTTAAACTGGAGATCATCAGCTGAACTGTCCAAAAAGAATAACATTAGCTATTTATTATCTGCACTACTTTCTGAAAAGGAAGGGAAAACAAAGCCAAGAGACAGCCCCTCTTTCAAAAAAAAACGAGCTGATGGGATTGCCAACAGACTGAAGGGAAAGTTTATTTTTAGATTGGCAAAAACAGATCATTCTGAATGATGAAGTACTTCCATCACTGCAGACAAAACACCCTGTATTCCTGTTTCAATACATGTTGTTCAAACAGGAAGCTAGAGGCAAGATCCTCACTAATTATTGTGAATGAGGAAATTGTATAACTACTTTTATTTCAGATGAAGCAAAAACTTGTTTGTTGGATTTATTTTGACCAACACGTGAAGAAGGGAAGGAATAATTTCCTAACAGTAGTCATTAAGCCAATGGTTGCTTTTCAATTGTAGATTTATTGTGAAATGAGAATTGGCTTGAGGTAACCAACTGTACAAATATGATGTGTTTGCACTTTTTAAAATGTTTTTAATCTGTATGAAAATCCAATCAGCTTAGCAAAATATTTGAAAACAATCATGATAAGAAAATCAACAGGCATAGATTTTTTTGGTTTTTGGCACAAAGATTAAATGAAAATAGAGATCAAATTTTTTAATAAAACAAATTATCCAACTATTTAGACTTTCTGCCTCCAAAACAGATCCAACACTTATTGAATTTAGTTGTTGAAAATTATCAGATTTAATGATTAATAATTTTCCAAGAAATGCAACACAGCAAACTTAACTTTTTGAAAAAATGGCCAAATCATGGGAGCAGAATAGCTAAAAGAACTTCGAGCATCTACTTTGTTAAATTCATGGGATGAGGGAGTCTCTGGCTTAGCCAGCATTTATTGCCCATCCCTAATTGACCAGAGGGTAGTTAAGAGTCAATTACATTGTTGTGGGTCTGGAGTCACATGTAAGCCAGACCAGATAAGGATGGTAGCTTCCTTCCTTCAAGGACATTAGTGAACCAGATGAGTTTCTCTGAGCATTTATAATGGGTTCACAGTCATCTGCCTGACCTGCTGTGCTGTTCCAGCAATAAAGTTTCAACTTTGTGATCCAGCATCTGCAGACCTCACTTTCTCCTCACAGTCATCATTACACTTTGAGTTCCAGGTTTATATTGAATTCAAATTTCACCATCTGGTGTGAAGGGATTTGAAGCCAGGTTCCCAGAACATTACCTGGTTTTCTGGATTAACAGTATAGCAATGATACCATTAGGCCATTGCCATATCATTATCAGATCAGCTTTAATCTCTTTGAATGGCAGAGCAGGCTTGATGGGTCAAACACCCAACTTCTGCTTCTATATCTTATTGCCTTAACCTCCCCTCAAAAAACCTCCACCCACTTGCTTTACAAGAATATTATCTACCTCCACCTTAAAAATATTTGAGGATTTTGCTTCCATCATCCTTCTAGGAAAAGAGATCCAAAGACCCCTTCTCCAACACTTGGTTTTTAACTCTAGTTCTAGACTTTTATGCAAGAGAAAGATGTCCTTTCCACATCTACCCTCTCAAGACTCGTTAGGACCTTCTAAGTTTCAACGAAGTCACCTCTTATTCTTCTATGTTCTAGTGAATACAAGACGAGTCTGACTAACTTTTCTTCAAGGCAGCCAGCTCAATCCTGCTATTGGTAAACCTTCTCTAAACTGCTTCTAGCACACTTACATCATTTTTTAAATAGGGTGATCAATACTGTACATAGTACTCAAAATATCATCTCACTGGTACATTGTATAATTGCTTCCTACTTTTGCATTTAATTTCCCTCAAAGCAAATGCCATTCTATTGACTTTACTAATTACTCACTGTCCCTGCATACTAGCCTTTTGAAATTGATGCACCAGGATGTCCAGATCCCTCTGCATAGTACATTTTTAGATTGTTCCTATCAAAACAAACAATTTTACACTTTCCAACATTAAAATCTGCTTGCCAAATCTTTTTACATGCATTTAAATATATTTCTTTGTAAGCTATGTACTTTCCACACCTTAGTGTCATCAGCAAATTTGACTAACATACCTTCAGTCCCTTTTATAAATCATAAACAATTCAAGTTCCAGCATCTACCCATGTAGCAAACCATTCATTATGTCTTGCCCAACCAGAATGACTAATGTATGCCTACTTTCTATTTACTGTTTGTCAGGTAATCTTCTATCCATGCTAATATTTTTGCCTCCTTCACCATGACTTTTATTTTCCACATGGCCCTTTGACATGGCAACTTATCAAATCCCTTCTGGAAGGCAAAGTAAAGTACATCCATCTTTATCACCTTTGTCCACAATATGTGTCACAAACTAAACAGATTTCCCTTTCACAAAACCATGTTGACTCTGCCTGATTATCTTGAACTTATCTAAGCACCCTACTATAACTTCTTTAATAACTTCCACCATTTTCTCATGATGGGTTTTCTGTCTTTGTTTTTTTGAATAAAGGAGTTGTACCAGAGCATGCAACTGGTACATTGTCACCATGTACATGATAAGAAAATCAACAAGCATAGATTTTTTTGGTTTTTGGCACAAAGATTAAACCAATTTTTTAAATACAACAAATTATCCAAATGTTTAGACTTTCTCAGTTCTAGAATCATAGAGTCAGAGATGTACAGCACAGAAACAGACCCTTCAGTTCAACTCATCCAATCTGACCAAATATCCTAACCTGATCTAGACCCATTTTCCAGCACTTGGCCCATATCCCTCCAAACCTCTCCTATTCATATAGCCATCCAAATGCCTTTTAAATGCTGTAATTGTACCAGCATCCACCACTTCCTCTCTTTAACACACGCACCACCCTCTGTGTGAAAAGGTTGCCGCTTAGGGCCCTTGTAAATCTTTCCCCTAAAACCCTAAACCTTTAGTTCTGGACTTCCCCACCCCAGGAAAAAGACCATGTCTATTTATCCTATCCATGCCCCTCATGATTTTATAAACCAGTACAAGGTCACCTCTCAACCTCCGATACTCCAAGGAAAACAGCCCCAGCCTATTCAACTCTCCCTCTCGCTCAAATCCTCCAGCGCTGGCAACGCCTTTGTAAATCTTTTCTGAATCTTTTCAAGTTTCACAACATCTTTCCGATAGGAAGGAGACTAGAATTGTGCGCAATATTCCAAAAGAGGCCTAACCAATGTCCTCTACACCCTCAACATGACCTCCCAATTCCTGTACTCAATACTCTGACCAATAAAGGAAAGCAGACCAAATGCCTTTTTCACTCTCCTATCGACCTGCACCTCCACTTTCAAGGAACTATGAACCTGCACTCCAAGGTCTCTTTGTTCAGCAACACACCCAGGACCTTACCATTAAGTGTACAGTCATGCTCTGATTTGCCTTTCCAAAATGCAGCACCTCGCATTTATCTGAATTAAACTCCATTTGCCACTCCTCAGCCCATCTGACCAAGGTCCCATTGTACCCTGAGGTAACCTTCTTCACTGTTCACTACATCTCCAATTTTGCTGTCATCTGCAAACTTACTAACTACACCTCTTATGTTCAAATCCAAATCATTTATGTAAATAATGAAAAGCAGTGGACCCAGCACCAATCCTTATGGTACACCACTGGTCACAGGCCTCCAGTCTGAAAAGCAACCCTCCACCACCACCCTCTGTCTTCTACCTTTGAGCCAATTGCTAGTTTCTGTAATCTCTCCATTTAATTTATATGTTGCTTTTATAGTATTCCAGTCCAAGAGGAAAAGTATACGTTTTCCCACATTGTACTCCATCTACCAATTTTTTGCCAATCATTTAACTGATCTATATCCCTTTGCAGATGCCTTGTGGATACTTCATATGTTATTCTCCTACCTATCTCTGTCCTATCAAGTCAGCATATTTAGAAACCATTTATCTGGGGCTTGTTTAACTCAAGTTATTATTGTTGATAGCGAATAGTTGTACTTCTGTGTCTTGCCATCTAAAATATGACCCATTTATCCTGACTCTCTTCTTCCTGTCAGATTAGCTTTATCCTTGCTGTTATGTTATTCCGCATGCCCTCAGCTCTTATTTTATATGGCAATCTTCGATTTGGAACCCTCTCAAATACTTTAAAATCAAAGTTCACCATATAGAAGGGGTGCCTTTTATCCACGCTACTTATTACTTTGACAGTACAGCAGAAATACTTTAACAATGTGAAAAACTGACCTGAAAGATTAAAACCTCCTTTTTCAGGAAGACATCAAACATATTGTACATTCCTGATGAAGCCTCTCAGAGGTTAAGTTGAGACAGCCCACAAACTTCCAGAAAACTGATTAATTTGATCCTGCAAGCACGAACACCCTTGCATGTGGTAACAATTGCAGATCACACACTGGACCCCTCATCTACTTCTCAGAAACCATTGAACTAGACTGAAAGTAAGGCATCCTTGATCTTGTTCCTCAGATATATCACTCGATTATTTAGGGATTTGTTCTCACTAAATTTTACAAAATTGATCAATCATTACTTTAAACTGTTTTACAATGAGTACCTGTAGATACTTAGTATGTGACAAAATTTGAGGGAGCCAAATTGGAGAGTTCCTAACAATTCTATAGAAAGGCAGATATGCGAATTTAAGACACTGAGAAACCAGTTGATAGTAGATTAACTCAAGTGCAAAAAGCATATGGGATATACGGTACATTAAACTTGAACAAACTGTTATAGGCATGTGAGCAATCACCTCTCTTTTTTCCTTCACTGGTTGCAACAATTTGTTTTCAGCACACAAATATTACACACATCAACTGATGATACAATTAATGAGATCAAAATGAAGGAGGCAATTAAAAGGTTTCCTTGAGTGAAAAAGGGGAATTTTATTACTTTCCCAGAGAAATAATGAAAAAGACAAACACAGGTTTTTTTTAGGAAAAGTGATACGGAAGAGAAAATCAAGGCAAAGCAGTTTAAAGTCTTAAAGTCTTTGAAGCGTTAGATTTTAAACCTGAGCCCACAGTTGATCAACTGTTCACTCCTATCTGCAACATAGCAGGAGCTGTCAGTGTCTTTGAGTTATTGGTGAATGGTGGTTTTCCAAAATTATTTTTAACTCCTTCTCACGATGAGAGAAACAGGGAAGAAGAGTTTTCCAGTTCTTCTTTACAAATCCATTTGGTCTTCTCTCTGCTCTGCTGCTGAAAATAGCTCAGTGTGTATCTTGGAGTCGAGCTATGTTGTCTTTCCAGCCTGACTGAATAGCAAGAAAGATGTTTACCATCTAACATGTGAAATTATCTCACACGTATGAATTATAAAGAGAAATGAATTTCTTATCATTGCTTAGTTTCAAATCCTTCAAATACAGACCATTTTGTTTATTGCAAATGGGCCCTACAAAGCTTGCCTCAATCTGTTGTCAGGTGATACTACAGCCACATTAGTCCATGTTCATTCCATTTCCAAAAATAATTTTTATTCACGTAATGTCCCACGTACAATGGATCAGATGACAAGTTCAATGAGCTAGCCCATTTTTATCACCATTTTAATATTGATTATTGATTACTTCAATTCAAAACTTACCATTGGATTAGGATTCAAGGTATTCTTAACACCATATCAAATCCTACAACTGATTTTGTTTGGTAGCAGCTTTGAAACTGTAAAGGACATTTGATCTAGCTTCAACCATTCTGTGTATTTTTTTCTATATCTTCGTATTTCAGCAGCAGCAGCTGTCCCTCAGGACTTCAGGGCAATGTCTACGCAGGTTCATGAGTTTATGCCTTGGGTCTCAATGTGACTGAATGGGCCAATTCCTAATCCATCAGTCTTTGGGTGCATGGGCTGGACATCCTTCATGGTATTTGGACCCAGACTGCATGACTTATTTTCTTTTCTCTCGTCTGCCCTAAAGCTGTCTCGTCATGAAGGCATTTGACTCAGTGAGATGTACTTCATTAGAACAGATTTTAGAATTCCTACAGTGTGGAAACAGGCCTTTTGGCCCAACAAGTCCACATCGACCATCAGAAGAGTATCTCATCCAGAACCATTTCCCTAATCTATTACTTTACATTTTCCCTCAACTTATGCACCTAACCGATACATCCCTGAACACTATGGACAATTTAATTTGATCAGTCTAAAAGTTTAAGTTCTAAATTGGAGAAAGGTATTAGGCAAAGACTTTCAAAAGCTGATTGGCGGCAAAGGTTCACGGGTAAACAGACTCCTGGAAAACGGAAGCCTTCAGAAATAAGATAACGAGAGTCCGGAGAAAGTATATTCTGTTAGGGTGAAAGGAAAGGCTAATAAGTACAGGGAATGCTGGATGACTAAAGAAATTAAGGGTTTGGTTAAGAAAAAGAAGGAAGCAAATGTCAGGCATAGACAGGATAGATCGAGTGAATCCTTAGAAGAGTATAAAGGCAGTAGGAGTATACTTAAGAGGGAAATTAGGAGGGCAATAAAGAGGACATGAGATAGCTTTGGCAAATAGAATTAAGGAGAATCCAAAGAGGTTTTACAAATATATTAAGGGCAAAAGGGTAACTAGAGAGACAATAGGGCCCCCACAAAGATCAGCAAGGCGGCCTTTATGTGGAGCCGCAGAAAATGGGGGAGATACTAAACAAGTACTTTGCATCAGTATTTACTGTGGAAAACAACATGGAAAATATAGACTGTAGGGAAATAGATGGTGATATCTTGCAAAATATCCAGATTACAGAGGAGGAAGTGCTGGATATCTTGAAACGGTTAAAAGCGGATAAATCCCCAGGACCTGATCAGGTGTACCCTAGAACTCTGTGGGAGGCTCGGGAAGTGATTGCTGGGCCTCTTTCTTAAACGTTTGTATCATCGATAGTCACAGGTGAGGTGCCAGAAGACGAGGTTGGCTAACATGGTGCCACTGTTTAAGAAATGTGGTAAGGAAATGCCAGGGAACTATAGACCAGTGAGCCTGACATCGGTAGTGGGCAAGTTATTGGAGGGAATCCTGAGGGACAAGATGTACATGTATTTAGAAAGGCAAGTTCTGATTAGCGATAGTCAATAGGGCTTTGTGCGTGGGAAATCATGTCTCACAAAATTGATTGAGTTTTTTGAAGAAGTAACAAAGTGGATTGATGAGGGCAGAGGTAGTTGTGATCTATATGGACTTCAGTAAGGCATTTGACAAGGTTCCCCATGGGAGACTGGTTAGCAAGGTTAGATCTCACGGAATACAGGGAGAACTAGCTATTTGGATATAGAACTGGCTCAAAGGTAGAAGACAGAGGGTGGTGGTGGAGGGTTGTTTTTCAGACTGGAGGCCTGTGACCAGTACAGTGCCACAAGGATCAGTGCTGGGTCCACTTCTGTTCATCACTCATATCAATTATTTGGATGTGAACACAAGAGGTATAGCTAGTAAGTTTGCAGATGACACCAAAATTGGAGGTGGAGTGGACAGTGAAGAAGATTACCTCAGATTACAACGGAATCTTGACCAGATGGGCCAATGGGCTGAGGAGTGGCAGATAGAGTTTAATCCAGATAAATGCGAGGTGCTGCATTTTGGGAAAGCAAATCTTAGCAGGACTTATACACTTAATGGGAAAGTCCTAGGGAATGTTGCTGAACAAAGAGACCTTGGAGTGCAGGTTCATAGCTCCTTGAAAGTGGAGTTGCAGGTAGATAGGATAGTGAAGATGGCGGTTGGTATGCTTTCCTTGATTGCGCAGAGCATTGAGTACAGGAGTTGGGAGGTCATGTTGTGACTGTACTGGACATTGGTTAGACCACTGTTGGAATATTGCATGCAATTCTGGTCTCCTTCCTATCAGAAAGATGTGAAACTTGAAATGGTTCAGAAAAGATTTACAAGGATTTTGCCAGGGTTGGAGGATTTCAGTTATAGGGAGAGGCTGAACAGGCTGGGGCTGTTTTCCCTGGAGTGTCTGAGGCTGACCTTATAGAGGTTTATAAAATCATGAAGGGCATGGAGAGGATAATAGACAAAATCTTTTCCCTGGGGTTGGGGAGTCCAGAACTAGACGGCATAGGTTTAGGTGAGTGGGGAAAGATATAAAAGAGACCTTACAGGCAACATTTTCACAGAGAGGGTGCTACATGTATGGAATGAGCTGCCAGAGGAAGTGGTGGAGGCTGGTACAATTGCGACATTTAAGAGGCATTTGGATGGGTATGTGAATAGGAAGGGTTTGGAGGGATATGGACCGAGTGCTGGCAAGTGGGACTAGATTGGGTTGGGATATCTGGTCGGCATGGACGGGTTGGACCGAAGGGTCTGTTTCCATGTTGTACATCTCTATGACTCTATGACCTAACCTGCACATTTTTGGACTGTAGGAAGAAACCGGAGAACCTGAAGGAAACCCATGCAGATACAGGGAAAATGTACAAATACCAACAGAAGTCACCCATGCTGGACTCGAACCAGAGTCCGTGGCACTGTGAGGTAGCAGTGCTAACCACTGAACCACCATGCTGCAGCTTGATGCATATGCTACTGTCTTATTTTCAGTGACTGTCAACAAGGTTTATGTGTTATAAGGAAATCTCTCTCTCAATGGTTGGATTCTTGGATTTCAGAGAAAGTAATGAAAGCTCGGTCCTTGAATTGAGATTGAGATAAACAGGTTTTTGACTGACAAGGGTTTCAAATATTATCAGAGTAAAGAAAATTCAGACAGGAAATCTTAGTTAAGTCTGATCAGCCACAATCTTGTTGAATGTCAGAACATTTTCAAGGGGCTGACTGGCCTCCTCCTATTTCTTTTGTTATGTCCCTCCAGTCATTTCCATCAATGCTATAATGCTTCATGGAAATATTTGCGCATCTTTGAAACTTTTCTGTGCCCTCCGTTGGAAATATTCAGGCATTAATAATTTGGGGTTTATTCCCTATTTTCTTATATCTACAGAACAATGTTTTTACAGATCAGTAAGTGTCAGGCTAGTTGTTCTCTCATTCTATGATGGTATTTCAATAACTAAAGATGGAATTTGGATAGGAGTACACAGTTCACATGTGTGTATATTCTAGAAGGGGCCAATTTAAAAAAAAATTTACTCTGAACATCATTCAGCCCAAGAACATTATTAGCCCCATGGAGTCAATGCCTGCTATTTTCAAATAACTCATTGAAAATGGAAGCACCCCATTATTAATGTCACCTGCTGTTAAAGTAAGATCTATTGCTATTGCCTTTAATAGAATGAAAATCAATGGTTGCTATAGAAACAAATCCAGGTGAAGATACAATCTTTGAAGGAAAACCATTCTTGATCACATCAGTCATTATTCTCAATACTCAATCAAGTTAGATTTATGTGGTTATTACATTCTACGCTCACTTTAACATATGCTTTTTTTCCCCCCTTAAACTCCATATTCAACTGCATACAAACTGAAGGAATTAGTTATAAAATGAGTGCACCACAGCAGCTGTATGTCATAGTCATAATGACATAGCAGAATGGCACATCACAAGTATCCTGCATAATAATTTCCCACAACCAAAGGGTTGCCTAATAGCAAGCAAGATGAAAAAGGCAAAATGCTATGTGTCCCTCTCTTTTCAAAGCACAACACACAGTTTAAATAAAATGTCAACACATTTGAATTCACATACATTTAACATGTTTGTCCATCTCTCCAATGTCCTGCAATATTAACTGCGCTTCCACTTTTTAGTCAATAAAAGAAGTTCCAGAAGAGAAGGCTTTTTAGGTGTCAAAGAAGGCATCCCCATGAACTTAAGGAACACATCTGAGGTATAAGTGAGCTGAGTTAGCAACCTTGTTTAATGGTCTCATAGAGAAACATTAAATAAAGGAAATAGCATCAAATGATTGCACAAATGTTTTGCCAAAAACAAAACCAATAACAGGTGTGCCAGATGAAATAAGGAAATTGAACAGGGAGACAGGTGGTTATCACTGAGGTTTGAATGTCTTAAGGGTAAAACAGTTGAATCTTTCTTTCCGCTATTCAGGGCTTGGACATTAACATAGTTGATGCTTTTCTGGTGTGTGAAATAAATATTTATGTTCTTTTGTTAAAAATACATTGACAACCTCTTGCGAATACTGTTCAGTGACTGACCACTACATGAAACAAAACATAAACCTACGGTCTATCAAGCAAGGCCTTATTCTGGGATCTGACTTGTGCAATGTTGCTATCTGCTGGGATCACCACAGTCACCCACACTGTGTAAAAGCAGAATAAAAAAATGCTTTGTGAATATCACAAGGGTATTTTTATGCAACTTGATAGTTTTTATTCCTGCATATTGGCAGCGATTTGTAGACATTTCTAAAACTGCTTTGCAAAATGGCCACAAAAATGCTTAAGATTTAAGGTCTCGCACAAAGTATCAACGTATACGTGAACCTAACAGTCAAAGATGAAATACGAGCTCTTGCAGTAGATTAGACACTTTAATGGATGCCACTAATATTTTAGAAATACTGCAAAAAAAAAGGGTAGTCCAGACAATAGTTAGTAATTGACCACTTCTTATATAATTTTTATCTGTGGCATACTGGGTCAAATATTTGGGCTCAATGAAAGGAAGAATTCAGCATTTCCTGCTTTACAACCACCACAGGCATTTATTTTTAGAAAGAGGCCTTTGTGAACTGTCGCTGATGGAACAGGGTGCCCCAAGTCATATGAAGCGAAGACATGAGCTATTTTGATCAAATTGAAATTCTTCCAACCTCAGTGAACAAAACCCTACCACCAAGCCCATGATTCACCCCCCTCACACTTTACTCCTGGAATATCAGGCTGTTTGTTCCTTTATTTTCAGCCTGGAGCTAACTGAATGCATACCACCTCACCAAAAGGGGGAATAAAACTGCACATGAAATACTGGCTGACAAACAATGTCATGTTGGGCAGCATGTTTATTTTATTGCTCACAGAAAACCATGTTCAAAGCCATTAAAAATCAAATCAGTTTCTCCTGGCATCAACCATCTTCACTGGCAGCAAATGGCTTGTCATTTATCCTGAGCTGAAAAGTGAAGTAAAAGCTTTTGCTTATCCTGGAGTATCACGAGTTTGAGGAACGAATCGCAGCGCAAATTGACAAGTGCATATATATACAGTGTTACAAAGGCAGAGCAGGTAGAACAGCTTTCCTGCCAAAGGGCTGTGGCAAACATTCAATTCGCCCACAACAACAAGCCTGCCCAGTACCATACATCACTCATGATGATGGTGAGTTTTGGGAATAAAAAAAGATGATTATTTCGTGTAATTGACGCCAGAGTAAACCACAGCCATGGGAGCAATTAGGAGTACATGAGTAATAAGTGTGTTCCCGCATGAGGTTTATTTTGCACAGCATAATGGGATCTTTCATGTCTACTTATGATGGAAAAGAACAGATAAGGAAAAGAGAAGTTAAACCAAGATCCAATTTGGACTTCAAATGGAGAGAAAAAGATTTCCTCACATAAATCAACAACAGAGAATTTCTCCCAGTCTTGCCTCTGGTGAGAAGTTACTAACCTCAAACACCACCTGTTTTCACTGCACAGAGGCCGCTTTGACTGCTGGCTATTACAGATTTTCTGCAGTTGCCTCTCAACCAACAATCTCAAAACAAACAATAGCAATTTATATTCCACTTGTTGCAAGGTGGATGACAGTTTTGGTTGCAGTACAACAGTGAATCTCATAGAGGTCTGAGCAATGTGGTAGGATCAGACAAGAAATCCAACAAGACCCATTTCAATGTCTAAAGCAACTCACTACATTTTTCATGCTTTACATAAAAACATAGAAAATACAAACAGGAATAGGCCATTCAGCCTTTCAAGTTTGTTTTGCTGTTCAATATGATCATGACTGACCATCCAGTTCAGTACTCTGTTCCCAGTTTTGCTCCATACCTTTGGATCCCTTTAATCCCAAGAACCACAACTAACTCAGAATTGAAAGCATTCCATGCTTTGGCCATAACCACTTTCTGGAGCAGAGAATTTCACAGGTTTATCACTCCCTGGGTGAAGATATTTAGTCATAGAGTCATAGAGATGTAGAGCATGGAAACAGACCTTTCGGTCCAACCCGTCCATGCCGACCAGATATCCCAACTCAATCTAGTCCCACCTGCCAGCACCCAGCCCATATCCCTCCAAACCCTTCCTAATCATATACCCATCCAAATGCCTCTTAAATGTTGCAATTGTACCAGCCTCCACCACATCCTCTGGCAGCTCGTTCTATACATGTACCATACTGTGCGTGGAAAGGCTGCCCCTTCGGTCTCTTTTATGTCTTTTCCCTCTCACCCTAAACCTATGCCCTCTAGTTCTGGACCCCAACTCAAGTGAAAAGACTTTGTCAATTTATCCTATCCATGCGCCTCATAACTTTGTAAACCTCTATGAGATCACCGCTCAGCCACCAACGCTCCAGGGAAAATAGCCTGTTCAACCTCTCCCTATAGCTCAAATCCTCCAACCCTGGCAACATCTTTATAAATCTTTTCTGAACAACCATTTCAAGTTTCACAACATCTTTCCATTAAGGAGACCAGAATTGCACACAGAATTGCAACAATGGCCTAACCAATGTCCTGTACAGCCACAACATGACCTCCCAACTCCTGTACTCAATATTCTGACCAATAGAGGAAAGCATACCAAACACCTTCTTCAATATCCTATC
>NC_057714.1:98216978-98256242 GCF_004010195.1 Chiloscyllium plagiosum | reverse complement strand
CCCATCTGGTCAAGATCCTGTTGTAATCTGAGGTAACCCTCTTTGCTGTCCACTACACCTCCAATTTTGGTGTCATCTGCAAACTTACTAACTGTACCTCTTATGCTCGCATCCAAATCATTTATGTAAATGACAAAAACTAGAGGACCCAGCATCGATCCTTGTGGCACTCGACTGGTCACAGGCCTCCAGTCTGAAAAACAACCCTCCACCACCACCCTCTGTCTACTACCTTTCAGTCAGTTCTGAATCCACATGGCTAGTTCTCCCTATATTCCTTGAGATCTATTCTTGCTAATCAGTCTCCCATGGGGAACCTTGTTGAACGCCTTTCTGAAGCCCATATAGATCACATCTACCGCTCTGCCCTCATCAATCCTCTTTGTTACTTCCTCAACAAACTCAATCAAGTTTGTGAGACATGATTTCCCATGCATAAAGTGATGTTGACTATCCTGGATCAGTCCTTGCCTTTCCAAATACATGTACATCCTGTCCCTCAGGATTCCCTCCAACAACTTGCCCACCACTGACGTCAGGCTCACTGGTCTATGGTTCCATTCTTTGTCCATACCACCCTTCTTAAACAGTGGCACCACGTTAGCCAACCTCCAGTCTTCCAGCACCTCACCTGTGACTACTGGTGATGCAAATATCTCAGCAATCTCAGCCCAGCAATCACTGCTCTAGCTTCCCACGGAGTTCTCAGGTACACCTGATCAGGTCCTGGCGATTTATCCACCTTTAACTGTTTCAAGGCATCCAGCACTTACACCTCTGTAATCTGGACATTTTGCAAGATGTCACCATCTATTTCCCTACTGTCTATATCTTCCATATCCTTTTCCACAGTAAATACTGATGCAAAATACTCATTCAGCATCTCCCCCATTTTCTGCGGCTCCACACAAAGGCCGCCTTGCTGATCTTTGAGGGGCACTATTCTCTCTCTAGTTACCCTTTTGTCCTTAATGTATTTGTAACAACTCTTTGAATTCTCCTTAATTCGATTTGCCAAAGCTATCTCATGTCCCCTTTTTGCCCTCATGACTTCCCTCTTACATATACTCCTACTTCCTTTACTCATCTAAGGATTCACTTGATCTATCCTGTCTACACCTGACATATGCTTCCTTCTTTTTCTTAACCAAACCCTCAATTTCTTTAATCATCCAGCATTCCCTATACCTACCAGCCTTTCCATTCACCCTAACAGGAAGATACTTTCTCTGGATTCTCGTTATCTCATTTCTGAACACTTGCCATTTTCCAGCCATCCCTTATTTATCCTTATCTCAATCCTGAATGGCCTGCACCCTTCCTGATGGAGGGCTTATGCCAGAAATATCGACTCTGCTGCTCCTCAGATGTTGCCTGACCTGCTGTGCTTTTCCAGCATGACTCTGATCTCCAGCATCTGGAGTCCTCACTTTCTCCTACACCATATCCTTAGAATGTGACACACAGGTATCAGTTGTTGTGGGGTTGGTGCAAGTTGAGCTGGAGATGAGAATTCCAATTAGATTAGAATCCCTACAGTGTGGAAACAGGCCCTTCCGCACAATAAGTCCACACTGACACTCCGAAGAGTAACCCACCCAGAGCCATTCCCCTACATTTACCCATGACTAATTCACCTAACACTATGGACAATTTAGTGTGAAAACAGAATATAGAATCAGATGTGAGAAACACCATGGGGATGGAGTAGGTAGACAATGAGGTGGGTTTGCTAAGATAGGGCGAGAAATGTCAGATGGGCTCCTGGTGAGAATCCCTCCAAAAATTTCAACACAACTCACTTCATCAAAAAATGTTAGAGTCATTCCTGTGTCTAAACAATAACTTAGTGACTGAAAAGCACATTAGAATGGTCTGGGGACATGAACGGCACTATGCAAAACTTGTTCTTTCCTTTGAATAAACAGGTCATCAATTCAAAGCAAGGGCTTAATCCAACCAGGAAACAAATGTCAATGTATCACTATGATCAGGAAAATGGTGAAGATATTCCATGATGAGTTCTGCTCCTCATCAGGTTGTGCCAGGCACCTACAGTCTACCAAATGCAGGCACAAATTCATACTTAAATATTCTGTGGTTACTAATTAGTGGCTGTCCTCCATGGGTGAGACACGTGTTAGAATTTCAGAATTCACCATGATGGCTCAGTGGTTAGCACTACTGCCTCACAGCACCAGGAACCCAGGTTCAATTCCAGCCTTAGGCGACTATCTACATGGAGTTTGCACATTCTCCCAGTGTCAGGTTTCCTCCGGGTGCTCCAGTTTCCTCCCACAGTCCAAAGATGTGCAGGTTAGGTGGACTGGCCATGGTAGATTGCCCCATACTGACCAAGGATGTGCAGGCTACATGGATTAGCCATTGGAAATGCAGGGTTACAGGGGTAGGGTGGGGGAGATAGGTCTAGGTGGGATGCTCTTCTGAGAGTCAGTGCGGACCCAATGGGCTGCATGGCCTGCTTCCACACTGTCGGGATTCTATGATTTTATCAACTAAGTAATCACTTTGGTAGGTACTAGGATCTGTTACCTGGAATCAGGCAGACACATTGGGCTTTGAGTGATGGTTCATTTGTTTGGTGCAATAATGCAATGAAAGATCTATCTTGAGGGCTGAGATTATTCACACAGAACATTTAAAGCACAGGAGGTGGCCACTCAGCCCAATATGGCCGTGATGGATCTCTGATAATCCCACACATCCACACTACCCCTATAGCCCTATGTTTTATTCTTCAGATTCATATCCAATGTTTTTGAAAAGTCATAAATGAAAATGCCTCCACCACACGATCAGGTGGTGGAGGCATTACACATCCTAACCATTCAGTGCAAAAGCACTTTTCCTAACACAATCATTGCTCCTTTTGCCAATCAATTCACATTGGTGTCCTCTGATTATAAATTCTTCTGTCAGTGGGCTGTTTCTCCTTACCTCCACTACCTAAGCCCTGCATGATATTGACAACTGCTTTCAAATATGCTATTACTTTTCTCTTCTCCAAAGCAAACAGCCCTCACACTCTAATCGATGCATGAAACGAAGTCTTTCAGTGTTGCATCTTCTCTAAACCCTTCACAAATGTTTGAAAATGTGGTACCCAAAATTTAATACAGTACTCCACTTGAAGCAGAACTAATTTCCCATAACAGTTTTGCTAAACTTCCTTGATTTGCCACTCCAAGACTCTTATTTATTATTCCCAGAATCTTATATACCTTTGAAACCACCATCTCAACCTGTCTTATCACCTCCAACAATCTGCGCACTTCTACCCAAATATCTCCTGCAAAATTACAGCTCTGCCTCACTAACAGCACTGTGGTGGAACATATACCATGTAATCTCAAGGAGATCAAGAAGGCAGCTCACCACCAATTTCTCAAGGGGAATTCAGAATGGCAATAAATTATGGACTTTGTCGGCAATGTCCTATTCCCATGACTTAATGAGAAAGACTTCATGTAATTGGTTTGTTTTAGAGGGGCCAAAAAAAATCAAACTTAAAAGCTGGCATGCCACGGTACACAAATACTTAGAACATATGAATTGGAAAGCAAAAACACTACTCAGGACGTTAAATAAAAATCTTCATGCTTATGGTTAAAATTGCCACCTCAATCCTCCAACGTGGTATCATCTTACAACATACTTAAACTTCCTTATTATCCTATATATAGTGTACCCAGGAATGGTAAACTGTGATAATTACCATATAGAATCTCCCTTGTTATGGTTAAAATGCATCATTAATTGCTAAGCCAAGAAATAAAATAATTTTTAAAATATGGAATTTTAACCAGAAGAATAAGATGTATCAATGTGCTTATGGTTCAAGCAACTTGTAAAATGACCCCTTGTTAATCTGAACGTGTGGCTATATTTTCTTAACATGACAGGTATCAACCACAGAAGCTAATACAAACAAATAACTAAATACTTCCGTCTTCAGCTGCTAATTTTATACATGTATGTAATATAGAGACTTGCCATGAACATTAAAAAAGAAAAAGAACTGTAATTTATGTTTCAGTGGTTAAAGAGATAAAGATTTAGAGCCAAGATAGGAGCAAAATGCAAAATAAACATTTTTGCAAATTTTGAAAGGGGCCTCAGAAAGATGAAGTGATTGAATGGAAAAATCTTTCTTCAGCATTCTGTTTTAATTCTCTATAATCTATTTCATAACCTTGCTTCAGAATAGTGTGTCATAAAATAAATCACTAAGCTATTAATCCTATGGGTTAAAAATTGTTCAAAAATTTGTAAGAAATGATCGAGAACCACCTCAGTTCTTAAAAGTGGAAAGAGCTTCAAGACCACATTGCAATTTCCTTTTTAGTTAACTGTTGACCAATATAACCAAGATATTTCTGACAGAATTAGATAAAATAGGCATTCAGCCCATCGGGCCAGTCCTGTTGACTCTATGACCTACAACAATCCTCGTCCTTGCACTACATCATCACTTGCTTCAAATATTTGTCAATTTGACTTCAAAAAATGCAATGATCTTTGCCTCAATCACATATTCATTGTTCCCTTAATTGTCAATCTAACATGGATAACTTCAATGTCTATCCTATAAAAGGCCATCCAAAACTGCCCAGAGTATTCTTATCACAGTCTAACTAATATTTCATTAAAATTTGTCATTTCATAATTCTGAGAGCAAGAAAACAAAACTTTGCTTTGTTAGTAAACAAGTTGGAAATGCAAACAAATGCTACACACTGTGAGAATCTTGGAAAAGCCAACAGCAAAATGATCCTTGCCCCTTCCAAACTTGCCAAATGGCATATTAAGGCGAAAGCTTTCAGCAGATATATTGATAACGCTAACGGATCACTCTTCACTCCACTTATAACTGATATAAAATATCTTAACAATTATCCAATTCTTTTCTAAAATGATGTATGCACTGTTTCAACAGCAACTTTGTAACAAAGAATTCCTGATCAATTCTGTGAAGATCTTTAAAATTTAACTCTAGCTATTTTGTCAAATGAGTGCAGGCATTAACTGAGTGATCGAAATGAGCCTCATCACTATTTTCTTGTCATAATCCTCCATTGTCTCTCCAATGCAATGCCCTTAACTTTCTCAGTTCCACTGAAAATAGCTTTACATCCCAGAGTTTTCATCAGAACCATAAGCCATCAGTCTCTGGTAGCAGCAAACTCATATGTTTTCAGTTCCTTTTATACCCTTTCCATAATGAGCTGTCAAAATTATGTGCAGCCAACTGCAACCAAAGATTTTATACAAATTCAAGATCACCTCCTTACTTTAATAGTTTGTGTCTCAAGGTAAAAAATTAACATTCTTTTTCATGGAATCTCTACTTACAAGTGACCTGTAAGTGTTTAATTGTTGGTTTATGTGCACATCAACACTTTCCTACATCTCTCAAGACCTTAAACATCTTACCAAAGTAAGATTTCGTCACAGAGTTACAAATTGCCATTTACAACACAAGCAGTCAGCCATCAAACCCTTGTTGATTCCCCAGTGAGCAATCCCATACAATCCCTGTAGGAAGTTTATTTCCTTCAAATGCCCATCCATGTTCCTTTTGAAATCATTGATTGTTTCCATTTTCACCACCCTCACGGGCAGCAGGTTCCCAGCCATCAATACTTGTTATTCCTCACAGTCCGCTAGAGCTCTTTCTCAAAATCGTAATTCTGTGTCCTCTCATCCTTGAACATCATCCAATGGGAAGTATTTCCTCAAGTTTACCTAATCTGAGCTTGCCACACTGTTGTATAGATATATCAAGTTTCCCCTCTATTTCCTTTGATCCAAGATAAGCAATCATAGCCTTTCCAGCCCCACTCATCCTTCAGCTCTGAAACGATTCTGGTCATCAGTACTTTCAACCTATATGCTCTTTGCAATCAACTACATCAACAATGAAAGCGCCCTTCGTGACTTTGCTGCTGTGCAATATTGCACAATTCTGTTCATTATTGGCCATCTCTTGTCATCAAGCTTTGGTATTGTGCCCTCGACTATTGTCTATTTTTAAGATCCAGGAATTAAAATACATCTTCTGGAAAGTAATTTTCTAAAAATGAAAGAACACAAACAAGCAAAGAAGCAAAAGACTTGAATAGCAAATAATTTGATGGATGGATGGTAAAAGAACGAGCAAAGTTCATGAGCCATTCAATTCACATATGATGTGAATTACAAGCAGAATGAAGTTGGAATGTCATTTCATGGCAATGTGTCTAAATATTAAGAGTGACGACTTAAAACCAGCTTATTTTGGCATAACGACAATCACATTCTTCAATACCTTTCACCAGCCTTCAATTTAACAATGCATAACTTCTGCTGTCCATGCGTTAAAATTTTGCACAGCTGAGTTGGGCCTAATTTCAAGAGCAAAATATTATGCAAAGGGTTAGACAGTCAGATAGCACAAAAGTCCATTGAGTCTATAACCAACCTTTTTACAACAATCCCACTTCCCAGCACACGGCCAATTGTCCCAAATGTTTTGACATTTCAAGTGCTCACCAGCATAGTTTTTAAAAAGTTGTGAGACTTCTCACCTCAGCTACCCTCCCAAGTAGTGTATTCCATATTCCCATTACCCTCTGGGTGAAAGATCCTTCCTCAAATTCCCTCTAACTGTCCTGCCTTTCAACTTAAAATTATGCCCCCTCCCTGTTGACCCTTCAACTCAAGGGAACAGCCGCTTCCTATCCATCTGTGCACTTGTTATGGACCAGGCCAAACCCCCTCAAAACATTTCAAGAAAGTGGTCCAGACCCTAACTTTGCCAGTTGTTTTAAGTGTAACACAGGTATTCCAAGAAGGATCCAGCTGGTCAAACGACTTAGTTTTAAACAAAACAGAATTTATTTACAAAATTATCGAATGAAACACAAAGGAGAACAGAACACCGAATAACTTAACCTACCCATAAACCCAACAGATCATCCCAA
The DNA here is from genome assembly GCF_004010195.1 of Chiloscyllium plagiosum. Lineage (NCBI taxonomy): Eukaryota > Metazoa > Chordata > Chondrichthyes > Orectolobiformes > Hemiscylliidae > Chiloscyllium > Chiloscyllium plagiosum. Next base: position 98,249,259 of record NC_057714.1, on the reverse strand, counting down.
CTTACCGATGCTTTTCCCAATAATTGCAACAATCCCCATAAACACTCCTTGGCACAAAAGATAAAATCAAACAAGGTCTTACATGAGAAAAGCCAGAGAGAAAGGAGAATCAGCCTGGACCTGCTGATCTTTGGGTCCAACAGCTTTTGACAACTCTACTGCTAAAAACCAAACCAAAGCTGAGCTGGGAGAACTGGCCACTCCCCTTTCATTGTAAAAGTGTTTTTTTTTTAACTTGAAGGCCTCTTGCCTGAAGCAGTTTCTGTCAGCTATAATCAAATTGATCCTGAAATCTTTCAACCCAGACTTTTCAGAGTCTGTCTCTTTTACAACCTCTCTGAAAAAAAATCCAAGGAAAGCAAAACCTTGTTAAAGGAGCAGCATCATCACACACCTCAATCAGGTGCTGCCTCAGCCTTCTTTACTTGAAAAAGCCTATCCAGGTCTTTTCATAGTTAAAACACTCCACCCCAGGCAAAATCCTTGTGAATATCCTCTGCATCTCCTCCAGTACAATCCTCCTTTCTAGAAAAGAGGTGACAAGAATGGCATTCAGTACTCCAGCTGTGGCCTAACCAAAGTTATGTTCAGCTCCATCAAAGTTTCCCTGCTCTCATAATCTAAGCCACAACTGATAAAGGCAAGCAACCAGCATGCCTTCTTGACTACTCTATTGCGTTATTAACGAGCAGCTCAAAATCCCTCTGTTCCTGAGCTTCCTAGTGTCTTACCATTCATTCAGTACACACTTATCTTGTTGCTTCTTCCAAAATGCAAAGAATGTGCAAAATGCTATACAAAAGTTGTGTTAGAGAGAATTTTCTAAAAAACATATATATGATATATATGATATATTGAAAACAAACAGATGTTGGTTTCATAAATGAGATAATATTAAGTAACCGCACTGAATGTCTCATGGGGTACAATAATTAACTTTAAGGTAAGTAGTAACTAAAGAAGCCAAGAGCTTAAAAAGACTTGGCCAGTTTCTTTCACTGAATGATAAAACAGGGATGTATAGCTGCCTTGATAAGTTCTGAGGAGATCATATACCATGCACACATGAAGAAGTCACAATGTTATAATTGTCACAATTGGTGGTGCTGGCCTCTGATTCCCATGTTACACTAAGTAGAAATAACTGTGTCACTTCCAGTTCACTGATGCTTGAACATAACCCACCTCACTTGCCTCAAACCATATGCCCGACAACAGCAAAGTGATTAAGATTGTCACCGACATAAGACTCCTATCATAGGATGAAAATTCTACCTGACAAATCATCTAATGTTGTTGTTTCACATGCAGGAACATTTAAAGGCTGCTCAAATGTAGAAATAATATTTCCAAGCATTAATGTAACATTTGATGCTTCCAATTGAAGAGCCAGAGAAAGTGGAATGGTATTGCTGACAACTGAGCTTTGATACCATTATTACGTTACTGGCAGGAAAATCCATACAAAATTCCACATATCCAATAAAGTACTGTTCAGTCTCTAACTGATGTACCAAGAGACATGAGCATAGCCCTCAAGCTAAAATAAATACACCAATGGTTATTCATCATCTCCAGATGCCACCAACTTACAAAACACACTAAACTAGTGCTGGATAGATGCTTCAATTTATAAAAATGAACCATGAAATGGCAGAGCATCTGCCACTCAAAGGAAAAGAACTTGCCGTTTCTGTAACACCTGTCACACCCTTAGAGCATCACAAAACTCCTCAGAACCTCTGACGCATTTTTCTGGTGTGATAACTGTTGCCATGTAGACAAATCAGCACACAGCAAGGTCTAGATCAGAGTGGTGCTGGAAAAGCGCAGCACGTCAGGGAGCATTCGAGGTGCAGGAAAATCGACATTTCGGGCAGAAGCCCTTCATCAGGAATTATAAACATTCATCAGGCATATCTCTAGATAATCCTCTGCTTTGGGCTCCCTGAGAAGTAAATATAGGCCAGGACACCAGAAAACCTTCCCTGCTCTTTTTCAAATAGTGTCATATGATATTTTAGATCTATCTGAAAGGCAGTCTAGCATCTTATTCTCTGCTAATTGATGGGCTAGACCACCACAGTGTTACTTACATAAGTAAATCATCACTTGACCAACAGTTTGGTCTGAAAGTTGTCCATGGAAACTCTCCAATCACATGTTTGACAACAGAACAGTCTATTATTCATTTATCCCGAGCTCCATTCTTTGCAGCTCCATTCTGTGACAAATCTGTAATCATTATAGAGATGGCTATCACAGAAATTATCCTGTGTTTTGCCAACTTCAGACTGTCAGTGTTAAGAAAATTCGAGTGATCTTTCATCTTTTCCCAAAACTGCTACTGTCAGAATATTGTCACAAATGGCTTTCATGTTTCAACCACAATAATGAATGAATGCGGACAGGTTAGTGAACCCAATAGCACCTGAACTGAGCCAAACATATCCTTACACAAAGATTACAAACACGTATTACAGAAGGAACTCAACTGATTTCTGCTCCCATGTGAAAGCATAGGGAATCATATTGACTTTGAAATGTTAACTCTGCATTTTCTCTTTTTATTTCTGATTGCTACCCTTCCTAGTTCACAGGCCCAACTATGTTGACTTTCTCACTATAGTCAAAGGAATCGAATAAGCACAAACCTCTAATCATTCGGCTGTCTGAGCTAGAATCTGAATCCATTAAAATTAAGTTTCTTTTTAATCCTTTCATAATGCACAGCCATCACAGGGAAGATGAACATTTCGAAGAGTAATTAAAAGTCAACCACAGTGCTGTGGATCAGAAGCCATACACAAAAGCTGCACCAAGTAATTCCCCCAAAGGACATTCAGGAACCAGAAGTGACAACAGTTTCATGGTCACCATTATTGAGAACAGTCTTCAATCCAGATTTCATTTCACCACTGCTGCTGTGAAGTTTCAAAGTGGCAGCTTTGGTTTCTGGCTGGTAAGGGAAGTCAGGGACAGCATAAAAGTTAAAAAGTAGACAATGTTTTGAAAATTAGTGGGAAGCCAGATGATTCAGAAGCCTTTAAAAACCAGCAGAGGGTACTTAAAAACACAATAAGGGAGGAGATGATGAAATACAAGGTAAGCTAGCTAATAATATAAAAGAAGATTCCAAGAGTTATTTTTAAGATATCTAAAAGAGTGGACATTGGATCCAAATGAAGTTGGGGAAATAGCAATGGGAACAAAGAAATGGCAGAGGAACTGAATAGGTAATTTGAATCAGTTTTCACAGTGGAAGATACCAGCAGCATTCTAGAACCTCCAGAGAGTCAGAGGGCAGAGGTAAGTGTCATGGGCATCACCAAAGAGGGAGGATTGGGCAAGCTGAAAGATCTGAATGTGGATATATCACCTGGATCGGATGGACTATACCTCACAGTTCTGGAGGAGATAGTGGAGGTAGTGATTTTTCAGGAATCATTAGAGTTAGGGATGATCCAGAGGACGAGAAAATGGCTGATGTAGCACCCGTGTTCAAGAAGATAAGGAGACAGAAGACAAAAAACTATAGGACAGTTAGCCTGACCTTGGTCATTGGTAAGATTTTAAGAGTTCATCATTAAGGCTGAGATTGCAGAGTACTTAGAAATGCATGGTAAAATAGGACTGACTCAGCACAGCTTTGTCAAGGGGATGTCATGCCTGAAAAATCTGTTATAATTCTTTGAGGAGCTGATGAGCAAGTTAGATAAAGGAGTTAACCAGCCAGGCTAATCACCCTGTAATTTCTCATCTTCTGCCTCCTTCCCACGGTTGAAAAATGCCTGTTGCAGTACTTAAGTACTAGAATCATAATATTGTATATATCACTTAACAGTGCTACAATAATGCACTCTCTCAACCAGTTAATAAGTGATAAACTTTAATCAGGTATAATAAAGTCCCAATTATTCTTAATAATTATATTATTGTTAACTGCTTTCATTTTGACACAGCATATGCGTGTTTAACTAATAGGTGTTATGATACAATGGTGTGGTCCCTACCTCTGAGCCAGAAGGTCCAGGCTCAAGTCCTGGGAGGTGTCTCACAGCATGTCCAAACAAGTTGATTAAAATAATGACAAGTGTTGTCTCGGGTTTAGTTTCACATTACTATTACACAACATCAAGACATAGCATGCTTTTTGGAGATGAAGCACTTTGAACTCTTGAGAACGTGATGACAGCGAATGGACTCAAAGACTGATGCTTGTGCTGGTGTTACACAGAATCTACTACAAAATGAGGACAACACAATTTATATAGCAAACAGCAAGCGTACAAGCATATGCAAACAAACCATAAAGAAACAAAAATCAAATCAAGAACACAGAAACAGCACTGAAGGACAATTCCTCCCTACATCTAATTCTGGATACGCTGAAGAGTTACTCACCATTATAGTTAGATTTTGTATCTAGTTGAACAAAGGTGTTGTCAGTAATTGCGTGCAGCTCACTTGGATATTTGGATAACAGGGCGATGCCATTGTGCCTTGCTTCTTCGCAGACGTGCCTAGGAAATTCCTTTGCATCACTTCCTGTGGTAGACATAAAGTTCTATTGCAACCATTTCTTCCAATTATTGTTTTAATAGTAAATGCATTCAATCGCACAGGATGAAAGAAATAACAACTTCAAAAATTTGCATATCCAAGTTTGACACCCAAGTTCCAAACAAGGAAGTGATGCATAGGAACTTGCTAACCACAGCTCTCTATGACATAATGCTATTACTCTAGTCTAAAGATCTAACTGAACTTCAAGACTTTTAACACTGTCAACTTTTTCAGGTATACATTAAACAATATCAACATTACGCATAATTCCAGTTAATGTTTCATGTTATTACATTTCATTTATATATTGTCCATTTTTAAGCTTCAAAGTCAAGTGTCCAACTTTTCAAGTTATTTATTTAGATTAAACTAAGAAAAAAAGCTTTTTTCAGTATTACATCACAGGAAATGTCAAACTATAAGCTATGCAAGCAGACAATGTACAAGCATCATTCAGCAACCTCGACTTTGGATTTGAACAAAGGCACAGCCAGCTCAGTGAACCTTTCAAAGTCTTGCTCATGTATATCCAGGGACTTGTACCAAAATTGGGAAGGCAGTTGCTCAATTTAACAATGAGGCATTCATCCTTACAGAATCATACTTTTCAGCCAAAATCCTACTGGCAAGACAGATCATCATATACAAAATAGGAAATAAGAAGCAGGAGTAGACCATAGGGATCATTAGTGTGTGGGCATGCATTTTGGTTGAACAAATGGGAAGGCGATCTATTATCTCAATGGGGAAGAGACTTCAGGGTGCTCCAGTACAGAGAAATTTGGGTGTCCTTGTTCTTGAGCCATAGAAAACTAGCATGCAGGTATAGCAGATAATAAAGAAAGGAACAGGGATGTTGGCTTTTATAGTTAAAGGAATAGAATAAGTAAGAGTTATTGCAACTATACAAGAAATTGGTGAGACTGCATTTGAAGTATTGTGTGAAGGAAAGATGTAACAGCATTGGGGACAGTTCAGAGGAGGTTCACTAGATTGATCCCAGAGATGAGAGGTTTGTTGTATGAACAGAGATTGACCAGCTTAGGCCTATACTCGCTGGAATTTAAAAGAATGAGGGGAGATGAAACTGAGGTATTCAAGATGACGAAAGGTGTGGATAAAATAGATATGGAGCAGATACTTCCTCTTGTGGGGCATTCTGGGATCAGAAGTCATAGTCTTAGAATAAGGGGTAGCAAATTTAAAACAGAGGCGAGGAGAAACAACTTCTCCCAAAGAATTGTGAATCTGTGGAATTCGCTATCATAAAGTGCAGTTGATGCTGGGACAATGAGTAAATTTAAGGAGTTAGTCAGATTTTTAATTGTTAATGGGTTGAAGGGTTATGAGGAGATTGCAGGAAAATGGGGGTGAGGAACATATCAGCCATTATCAAATGGCAGAGCAAACTCAATGGGCTGAATGGCCTAATTCTGCTCCTATATCTTATGAACTATCATCACATCTACTCCACCATTCAACATAAAAACATAGAAAATAAGAACAGGAATAGTTCCTTCAGCCTGGTGAGCCCTCTCTATCATTCAACAAGATCATGGCTGATCTTCCCATTCCGTACTATGTTTTTGCTCCATAAACTTTGATCATTTTAGCCTAAAGAATTATAATCTAATTCCTTCTTGGAAACATTCAATTTTTGCCATCAACCACCTTCAGTGGTAAAGAATTTCACTCTTTGGGTTATCTCAGTCTAAATAGCCTACCCTATATCCTTAGACTGTGAGGTCTGAGGGTTCTGAGCAAGGGTCAGTGGATCCAAACATTGACGCTGCCAGACTTGCTGAGCTTTTCCAGCAATTTCTGCTTTTGTTCCTTAGACTGTGACCCGGTTCTGGATTATCCGATCATTGGGAACATTCGTCCTGCATTTATCTTGTCTAGTCCTGCTAGAATTTTGTAAGCTATTATGAGATTACCCCTCAACCTTCTAAACTCCAGTGAATATAATCCTAACTGATTCAGCTGTTCTTCAGTCTTGCTATCCCAGGAGTTAGTTTAGTAAACCATCTTTGCACTCCCTCTATTGCAAGAGCATCCTTCCTCAGAAAAGGAGACCAAATTGCACACCAAGATGTGACCCCATCAAGGCCTATACAACTGCAGCAAGATATCCCTGCTTCTGTACTTGAATCCTCTCACTATGAAGGCCAACATACTTCCTTCACCACTTGTTATGCCGGCATGCTTCAGCCATTGGTGTACAGGGACACACAAGTTCAATGCACCTCCCCCTTTCCGCAATGTATTGTCATTCAGATAATAATCCACCTTCCTCTTTTTGCTACCAAACTGGACAATCTTACTTGTCCGCAATAGACTTCATCTGTCATTCATCTGCCCACTCAACTTGCCCAAATCATAGTGAAGCATCTCCGCAACCTCTTCATAGTTTACAAATTGTGCTATCTGCAAATTTGTAGATCTTACATTTATTTCCCTCATTATCATCATAAATCATGAACTTATATTGTGAATAGGATCCAAGCACTGATCTCTGTAGTACTCACAGGTCACTGGCTCACTTACAACATTTAAAAGACACTTAGGTAAGTATATGAATAGGAAAGATTTGGAGGGATATGGGCCAGGAGCAGGCAGGCGGGACCAATTTAGTTTGGGAATACGTTCGGAATGTCTGATTGAATCGAAGAGTCTGTTTCCATGCTGTATGACTTCATGATTTGTTTATTCCTAGTCTTTGTTTCCTGTCTGCCAGCCAGTTCACTATCCATGTTTGTACACATGCCCCAATTCCCAAGTGTTTTGATCTTATATGCTGATCACTTAAGTAGGATCTTATCAAATGCCTTCTGAAAATCCAAGTCAACCACATCCTCCAGTTCTCCCTCATCAACTACAAATTCAAAACATTCCAATAGATTTGTCAAGCATAATTTTCCTTCTGTTTTTAGAAAAGTCTACACTGCCTCTGTCCAATCCCATCACTGCTTTCCAACAACATCACAGTGGCTCAGTAGCATACATCGAGGATGGAGTGACCCTGGGAGTCCTCCACGTGATTTGCAGACTTCACAATGTCTCATGGCATAATGTCAATTTAGGCAAGGTAACCTCCTGATGGTTACATATTGACCACCCTCCCTCAGCTGATGAACCAGTACTCTTTAATGCTGAACATCACTTTTGAAGCAAGGTCACAGAATGTACGCTGGCTTCAGCGACTTCAATGGCCATCGCCAAGAGTAACTCAGTATAATGACTACTAATTTAGCTGGTCAAGTGACAAAGGATTTAGCTATCAGAGGGTGACTTTCACAGGCACTGACAAAGGAAATAGGGAGTGGGCTTTGCTTCAGAATTCAGAAATGTTTTAGCATAACTTGCATGAGGAAGTGCATTTGAGATGGTTACAAGAAAGCCACTCCAGCATTGTACACCCCATTTATTGGCTATTGCCTGTTGTGAGCAACCCCTCCCCATCTCGCCTGCTCTTCATTCTCCAAGTGTTCATCCAAGCAATAATAGCACCCACATTAACTTCAGAGAGCTTCTTGAGGGCACTGAGCTCATTTGAAGGATAACTTTTTTTAAAATCAACAATGGAAAACAATTAAACTATAATTCAAAACCTAATTATGGCTGCAAAAAAAAGTCAAGAGAAGTTAAAAATTAAAGATAGTAACCCTCTATCAAAATGTGGCGAATGTATTCTTAGATGTGCCAAGACATTTTATTCAAAACATCAACTTCTCTAACTGCTTCAAGTTTGCCATGTTTTCACCTTTAAATTTGTATTTTTTGTAAATTGCGACTAAAAACTGTCATTTCAGAGTGTATGTGAACCTAATAATCCAAAAAAGCACTTAAAATATTTTAAGTGAAACATGATTAGATTAGATTAGATTCCCTACAGTGTGGAAACAGACCCTTCGGCCCAACCAGTCTACACCAACCTTCTGAAGAGTAACCCACTCAGACCCATTTCCCTCTGACTAATGCACCTAGCACTATGGGCAATTTAGCATGGCCAATTCACCTAACCTGCACATCTTTGGACTGTAGGAGGAAACCGGAGCACCCAGAGGAACCCATTTAGACACAGGGAAAATGTGCAAACTCCACACAGTCAGTCGCCTGAGGCTGGAATTGAACCTGGGACCCTGGTGCTGTGAGACAGCAGTGCTAACGACTGAGCCACTGTGCCACCTTAACTTCTGCTGATCAATTAATGCACCAAAACATTTACATAGGCTAGCAAGCTTATGTCAATAAACTCTTACATGGCAAATGGACAGCAATGCCCCAACGAAGATCTTGAACAGAACTAGAGAGCCAAAGATCCACAAGCTATCCTGTCCCCAGTTTCAGTTTGTTGTCTATCTTAAAACCCAAGTATTAGACGAGTTGGCTGGTGGGCTCTTTGTATTAACGAAATACTTGCATGTATGTTTTGATATGGCTCAATAATATTGCTATTATTCATCAATTTGTACAGCCATGAAACTTCATTTTCCTAACTTAGTTTTCCCAACTACAGTTTCTTAAACATAAAGCCCTTATTAACTGGAGCATCCATCTAGATAGAGAAAACCTAACATGAATTCTTGTACTTCCCCAGATGCATACGGTTACCTTGAGCTCTTAATAAGACTGCTTGTTACTACTGACCATTATTAGAACAAACTGAAAGGCAACCAAACAGGTTCCATGAAGTTAGAACAAGAAGGTTGAAAACCGCAAAAAGGATAGTTCGCTTGCATGATAGAAAAATTTTCAAAGCATTGTTCAACCCTGAAAATGGATGGCTAATAATGCATTAGCCCTAAAAGTAACAATGATGGTTAGACAGTTAATTGGCATAAATGTGGGAACTGACAAGGTCATGGGACAGCATATAGATCGTACATAGGAGCCATGTAACCAGGAGACTGAAAATTACAATCTCCTCAGTTGAGGATTGACTTTGAGCTGGCCAGCTACAGCCAGTGCGCTGTTCATTAGTAAATAGTGGATGACTTGGTGATGGGTGTCGGCCTTGGGGGTGCATTTATTTCAGAATCAGATGACAGTGGTAACACCACAAACAGGAAATCTGTCATGGATATAAGTTTAAAGATAGTCTGCCTTCAGAATTATCTATCATTCATTGAAAATGCAAAAAGTTCAGAATTGTCATCTTGCCCTGCAGAATCTGCTGCTACTTTCAACCATGGTCCCAGTAACAGACCTTTTCATCTGCTCATGTGTCATCTCATCTCAACTACTGGCAAATATTAACTCATGGTCAACAGCTGGAGAATGCACAGTGCTTCAAACAAATTCAGAGAAAGAAGAAAATACACAGGAGCCATGAGCAGTTAAGTTCTGTTACTTGCATGCATTCAATTTACAACAGTTCTAAAACAAAAGAAAATCAGGAGTACGGCAAGATTACAATCTTCAAACTTCATTTTTTGATGACCGAGGGGTATTAAATGAAGGCATAAGAACCTAAAACATCGAACAATACAACACAGAAAAGGCCCTTTGGCCCTCGATGTTGCACTGACCTGTGAACTAATCTAAGCACATCCCCCTATCTATCCCATCATCATCCATGTGCTTATCCAAGGATTGTTTAAATCTCCCTCGTGTGGCTGAGTTAACTACATTGGCAGGCAGGGCATTCCACGCCCTTACCACTCTCTGCATAAAGAACCTGCCTCTGACATCTGATTTAAATCTATCACCCCTCAATTTGTAGTTATGCCCCTTCGTACAAACTGACATCATCATCTTAGGACAACCAGAGCCAAGAAAAAATGGGTCCATCAGAACATGAAAAAGGACATCACCTTTTACTATTACACCCGAACAGGTTAGTCACAATTTATGAAGTTATCATACTGGAACATTGAAATATTCTGAGGTTCAGGGCTTGGAAGGAAGGGTTAAGAATTCAATACACTGAACTGAAGTAAAAGTCTTGGCTCAGCTATTAAATTTTATTACGTCATAGGATGTAGCCTTATGAGCAAGGCTTAATTTATTGGCCATCTCTAATTAACCTGGAGACAACTGTGTAGCTTTTCCAGGCTAGTTGAGATAGCTTTTCAGAGTCAACAGCACTGCTGTGGATCAACACCGACATAAAGGCTTTACCAGGTAAGGATAACAGATTTGCATCCTTAAGAGGAAAAAGTAGTGAACCAGATAGGTTTGTCACGATTTTTCCCAAAGCTTTATTTCCACCATTACGAATGCTAGTAATTTTTACTCCAGATTAATTTGGAAGTTGTCACGGTGGGACTTGAAGTCATGTTGCAGGAGCATGGCACAAGCTATCAGGTCACAGCCTAATAAAAATTCCTATGCTGCTGTAAGCGAAATGTGTGATCTATTTTAATTATCATCCTTCGAACTGTCATGTATCTAAGTCTAATTTGACCACATAACCAAAACTGACAATTTAATCTTGTACTGACTAGTACAACTTCTGTACTGTTGGGACAGGCACTGTAAATGCTAAACTGATGTCCCACTTGCCTTTTCAGGTGAACACAAAGCATCATGTGGTATTACTCAAATAACAGCAGCATAATTTTTATTTTGTCTTAGCCAATAGCTATCCTGACCCAAAATATCTTCTTAGGGTTACCATTGACCAGAAGCTGAATTAGACTAACTATATAAATACTTTTGTTAAAAATCACACAACACCAGGTTATAGTCCAACAGGTTTAATTGGAAGCACACTAGCTTTTAGAGTGACACTCCTTCATCAGGTGATTGTGGAGGGCTCGATCGTAACACAGAATTTATAGCAAAAATTTGCAGTGTGACGTAACTGAAATTATACATTGAAGAATTGATTGTCTGTTAAGCCTTTCATCTGTTAGAATACAGTGATAGTTTCACTTCTTTCATGTGTAAATCACAAAACCCTTTTTTTTAAAAGTTGCATTCTCGGGTTAGCTGTTAACAATGGTGATAGCTAGACAATCTTTTGAAGGTGTTAGCCCCCTGTGTTCTCTGTCTATGACCTGAGCGTCACTCCGAAAGCTAGTGTGCTTCCAATTAAACCTGTTGGGACTATAACCTGGTGTGTGATTTTTAACTTTGTACACCCCAGTCCAACACCGGCATCTCTGAATCATATATAAATACTGCTTCTAAAACAGCAGTTCTGAGTTGAAGATTCCTGCAGCAAGTAATTCACTTCCTGACTTCTAAATGCCTGTTCACTATCTACAAGTCAGGAGTATGACAGAATACTTGCCTCGATGAGTGCAACTCCAACAACATTCAAGAAGCTCCACACAAATCAGAACAAGACAACCAGCTTAATTCATACCACATACACTAACATTCACTCCCTTTACCACCACCACTCAGGAGCAGCAGTGTTTACTATCTAATGCAGTAATTCACCAAACTCCATGACCAATACCATCCAGAAGGAAGAGGACAGCAGATACATGGGAACACCACTACCTGCAAATTTCCCTCTAGGTTACTCACCATCATAACTTGGAAACACATCGCTGTTCCTTCAGTTCCAGTGGGTAAAAATTCTGGAACTGATTCCCTATCTGTGTCGAGGGCTTATCTGTATGATATGGTCAAAAGCAGTTTGAGAAGGCAGCACACCACCACCTTCTCAAGAATAATTAGGGATGACAATAAATGCTGGTCCAGCCAGCAACATCCACGTCCCATGGGTGAATAAACAAGAAAGTAAGATCCTTTAAGAATCTATCTTGTTGTTATCTGTGAAAATTTTCTATTCACATGTTATAATTGCATTTGCCTACATCACAATAATGTTTTTGTTTCAAAATAAATTTCATCTGTTACAAAGTACTTTGAGGCACACTCCGATTGTGAAAATATTAATACATGTTCTTTGTTCAACTAGTGGTTGTATGCAAACTAGATACCAGAGAAAACATGAAAAAAAGTCTCAAACAGACTAGAAAAATATCAAATGAAAATAGAATGGGAACAGTTGCTCCCTATGGCTGTGTAATGTATGGTCTATGGGAGTAAGAGACAGAGTAGAAGACATTGCCCAGGTTAGTATTAAGAATAAATGTCTATTACAAGTTATGAATAGAAAAATATCCAATCTAAATTATGAGCACATAGATCATAAAGACTTACAACATGTGAAAGGGCTGAATGGTATGATTGTTTAAGGAAACAGCTATGACCATAACATACAGCTAGATAGGTATTAGTGACGGTTTCCAAGTGTGAAGCAGTATCCTCTATACTGAGAAAGGCAGTGATAAAGAAAACAAGGGAAGCAGAGCACAATTAATGAAATCCATTTGATCCATCACACACTAGTCAGCTTGCAGTCCTAAGGGGATATAATAGAATATTAGAAATTCTTTTAAGGGTAGTGAAATGGAACATCATATTATAACACCAATATGTTTGCCAAAGGTAGGTTTGATTCCCCCAGTGTGACAGCTTTCCGATCTTTACAGGAGAAAGAAATTGAAGCAGTTCACACTCACTGGGATTAGCGGTGGATTGAAAGGGATAGAAGAGAAGAGAAAGAGGTGGAGGAGAGGGTGGAGAACAGACTACCAAAAAGGGGTGGCTAGAAACGGTGAAATGACATAACCAAATGTTTCCTTCACTGAAGAGGAAGCTGTTAGTTTAATAATGTGTTTTAATATTACATCCATCAGACACAGACAATTCAGCTCAACGAGTCCATTCTGTCCTTCATGCTTCACTCAAACATACTAATATTAGTATACGCAACAAAACGAGGTACTGCATTGTGTGGGTTACAGGACAATGCTGTCGCTGAAAACCAATCTACCTCATCTAAGTGCTATCCACATTGATGAATTTCATTAAATACACTTAGGAGTCAATCCTTTAAAATATTGGTTCAATATCCTAACATCAGTTTTGGTTTTCTCATTGGATTTTAAGAAAGTCTTCAACATAATTGATACAACCATTCTACACAGTAGAAAAGACGGCCTTAATTTGCAATTACATTGCATTTACATACCTCTCCCCAGCACTCAAACGTAACTGTGCAATCTGTACCTGCATTGTTTGGTTGAGGGAGGCCACAACAGTAAACGTTATTGTCTTGCCCAGCAAATGACATGAAAGCATTCACTGGTGACCTGGATTTGGCATCCAATAGCAAGGACACTAAAGATTTACAGATTCTTTGAACAGCTATTTCCAATGCTCTGGATTAGTGGTGCTGGAAGAGCACAGCAGTTCAGGCAGCATCCAAGGAGCTTCGAAATCGACGTTTCGGGCAAAAGCCCTTCATCAGGAATAAAGGCAGTGAGCCTGAAGCGTGGAGAGATAAGCTAGAGGAGGGTGGGGTGGGGAGAAAGTAGCATAGAGTACAATGGGTGAGTGGGGGAGGGGATGAAGGTGATAGGTCAGGGAGGAGACCGAGAATGGTGCCCCCTAGAGTTGATTTGTAGCATGATTGAATGCAAGAAGCATCATCGTGATTCTCCAACCAGATGGAATTCATAATGTAGATGTAGGAAAATATAAATGAGTATATTTAATCATGTACAGAAAACAAACAACAGAAGCAAAGCAGCATGGAATAAATTCATTTAAAAAATTTTTTTTTAAAATTCACCTAATTTCAGCACCATTTGTATCTTCTACCACATAGAAGGACAAAGACCAAATTAGCGAGTTTTGAGAAGATTTGTAGCTCAGATTAAGGTTCTGGATGTAGGTTTGCTCACTGAGCTGGAAGATTCATTTCCAGACAATTAGTCACCCTCCTAGGTAACATCTTCAATGGTGCTGGAAGAGCACAGCAATTCAGGCAGCATCCGAGGACAGGCAAAATCCTGTCCTCGGATGCTGCCTGAATTGCTGTGCTCTTCCAGCACCACTAATCCAGAATCTGGTTTCCAGCATCTGCAGTCATTGTTTTTACCTAACATCTTCAATGGGCCTCCAGGCATAGCACTGTATATGATTCCTGCTTTCCGTGTGTTTGGGTTTCTTTGGATTGGTGATGTCATTTCCTGTGGTGATGTCATTTCCTGTTCTTTTTTTCCAGGGGGTGGTTGATGGGGTCTAACTTGATGTGTTTGTTGATAGAGTTCAGGTTGAAATGCCATGCTTCCAAGAATTCTGCATGTCTCTGTTTCGCTTGTCCCAAGATGGATGTGTTGCCCCAGTCGAAGTGGTGTTGTTCCTTATCTGTTTGTAAGGATACTAGTGAGAGAGGGTCATGTCGTTTTGTGGCTAGTTGGTGCTCATGTATCCTGGTGGCTAGTTTTCTGCCGGTTTGTCCAATGTAGTGTTTGTTACAGTTCTTGCACGATAATTTTGTAAATGACATTAGTTTTACTTGTTGTCTGTGTAGGGTCTTTCAAGTTCATTGCCAGCTGTTTTAGTGTGTTGGTGGGTTTGTGAGCTACCATATTGACAAGGGGTCTGCGTAGTCTGGCATTCATTTCCAAGATATCTTTCATGTAGGTGAGAGTGGCTAAGGTTTCTGGACATGTTTTGTCTGCTTGTTTGGGTTTGTTGCTGAGAAATCGGCGGACTGGGTTCACTGGGTATCCATTCTTTTTGAATACCGGATGTCACCACTGCAGGTGCTCCTCCAAGCCACACATCATCTTGAGTTGGAGTTATATTACTATTCATTCATAGTCACAGTCAAAATCCTGGAACTCTCTTACTAACAACAGAATGGATGTGTCTACAGCACACAGACAACAGCAATTCAAGAGGTTGGCTCACCACAACATTAAAGTGAAGTGCAACAAATGCTGGCCTAGTCAGTAATGCCCAAATCCCATGAAAGAATACATAACTACACACTTAAGGAATGAGAATCCACATTTGTAAAGTTAAATTTTCAGGCCCATACAGATTGGCAGAAATCAAGTCTCATCAAGTCTCCCCTGTTGCCTGAAATTCAGAATGTACAAACTGTCATTTTCTGGCCCATGTTATTGGTAACAGGAAAATACAGCAGCATCATTCACCATTGTCAAGGTATCACTGTCACCAAGTTTTAAGGATTGCAAGGCAAATCAGACAGCATCTTTCCAGATTTAAGTGCACAAAATTCTCCAGGAGCTGCCATTTGGTTTACTCCATAACAACAATAAGTGCTGATAGCCTCATCATTATTCTTCATGCAAAGTTCAGGCCAATGGATTGATGTATTACATCGATCTTTATTTCCATCTATAATTTAAGACCTGTTTTTCAAAACAAAAACTCAAACATAAATTAACATAAATGCAATCAAAGATTTTCAAGTGACAATTTAAGTGTTCTGTGTAAAGTCATGAAAAAGTCTGAAGATATTTGAAATTGATGTAATAAACATTAAAATCAATATTTGCAGTTACACTTATTTCAAGGAAAAACCCCAATCCATTTATTCCACATGGTGAATGCTGATAAATGTTAGAGGTCTCAAAAATTGATGAGAGTCACCAGAAAACAAGCCAAGAAAATACATCAGAATTTCTTCAGGAGAGAGAAAAGAACAGCTCCGATTTCAGATTTTCTGGTACAATGATTCAAGTACTACGAAACAATCCTTCCTTCAAAAGGAAAATGATAAGGTATAAAAATATGGCTGGCACAATTTGTTCTTTTTTCTTTTCTCATTACCAAGCAAAAGGTGTTATGCAAGATCCAACACTATTTTAAACAACTTTCTTTTAAGGCAGCCACTTGAACATGAACAACCTTGAATATAGATAAGGCTGCTTAAAATGACACAATTTGGGTACAATTCATTGACAAGTAAACTGTTACAAAGCATACTTAGATAATCATTTTTAAAAACCACTGTCTCTTTCTAGATTCCTTCTCCAAAACACATTTTATTGAAAAGTGTAGCTGTGCAATGAGTCAGTTTTAATGGCTATCCTTATTTTTATGGTGTATATAATGACAGTACTACACTTGGCCAAAATGGACATGATTGCGTACTTCCCTTTCAATCTTGCCTGGAGGTCTCACTGCTTTAAGTGACTGAGATTGACTTTACACACGCAATTTCAAAGATGTTGACTTAGAACAACTTGTGTATACCTAGTACTTTTAATGAATCAAAATGTTTCAACCACTTCAAAGCACTCAGTCGAATGCAGAGCCAAGGAGATATTACATGTTCTCACTCGTGACATTTTACTGGAAAAATGTTCTCAACTGGGAGGCTGTAATGCAGTTTCTGCTTGCTGTAGTTCACAGACAGACAGTCTTCTTTGTTCACTGTAAAATAAACTGAGGGATGGACGTGCCTCTCATGTTGCCCAAGACCTCTCATCGTTTTAAACTTGGCCTGACATATTTCACATTGGATCAGGTTAACCACTTGTTCGTCTTCTCTCCTTCCCAGGTTATTGCTTTCGTCCTCAATATCCTTTTCCTTATCCTTATCATTAACCATAACCTTACATTTCGAGTAGTGGCAAGCTACCGCATGGTAACTTCCTTCCCATTTACATTTATTGCATCTAACTCGCACTGACTTGATTCCCATCACCAGTTTTACCTTCATCCAACTCATCTGCTGACACAATGGCATTATTCTTCCTCCGGATGTGGCTGTCAGTAGCCATTTAGTGCTCACACCCAGCTGACAATGTAGTGATGATAGTGAGTCTTCATCGTGAACTGATGTAGTCTGGGTGGTGGAAGTTCTCTCTCATTAGTTACATGGAAAATTCCAAGATTTTGATCGAGCAGCAATGAAAATATGGATGATGGATGTCCAAGTCAGGCAGGTGGCTTGAAAGTCATAGTATTTTATGTATTTGCTGCTTTTGACCTTCATTCTTTTAAAAAGAAATGTGCATTGGATGTGGTTTTCACTGAAAATATTTTCCATCCGTAGTTTTCCTGGAGAATGAGCTATCTTCTTGAACCACTGTAGTTAATGTGGTGTGGGTAGATTCACAATGCTATTAGGGAGGCATTTCCATGGTTATGACCCAGCAGAATGGCAACGTATTTCCAAGTCAGGATGGTAAATGGCTTGGAGGGAACCTGCAGGTTGTGACATTCCTTTGTGTTCTGGATGGTAGTTGTCATGGGTTTGAAGGTGCTGCCTAGCGAACCTCAATGAATTTCTGCAGATCATTTTGCAGATGGTACACACTGCTGATACAGAGCGTCGGTGATGGAAGGAGTGGATGGTGGTCAATGTCAATCAAGCAGGTTGCTATGCCCTGGATGGTGTCAAGCTTTTGGAGTGTTGCTGGAGCTGCACTCAGCCAGGAAAGTCATGAGTACTCCATTACACTCCTGACTTGTATATAGTAAGCAGGCTTTCAAGAATCGGATAATTAGTTATTTATTGCAGTATTCCTAGCCCTTGACCTGGTCTTACAGCCGCAAGATGTAAATTGTCCAATTTCAATTATTAATATTTCAGTTCAATTTCTGGTCAATTTCTGCCAGGATGTTGGTAGAGATGGATTTAGCAATGGTAATGGCTCTGAATTAATCTCTTGTTGGAGCACGGCATTGTCTGGCACTAATGTCATGTGAATGTTACTTGCCACTTGTCAGCCAAACTTGGATACTGTCCATGTCTTACTGCATTTGGACAAAGATTACTTCAGTATCCAAGGAGTTTTGAATGGTGCTTAGCATTGGTTATATTGAACTTATAAGATATCAGATTGGTCTCAGCTTGAGTAATGCATCCAGTTCTGGGTGTCTCACTTTAGATAGGATGCAATGGCATTGGATAAAGTGCAGGGATGAGAAACATCCATTACAAAAGCAGATTGGAAAATCTGGGATTGTTCACATTAGAGAAGAGAAGACAGAAAGGAGAACTAATTGAAATATTAAAAATCATGAGTAGTCTGGACATATTGAATAGTAAGAAAATGTGTCCAATCTTATAAAAGATTGAGAACAAGAAGCGAAGATTTGAAGTATTTAATAAATACTGTTGCAAGGAAAATATTTTTCACGCAGCATGTGGTCTAGGAGGCATTGTCCAAAAATGAGACTGAGGCAGATTTAATCAAGGCAGTGAAAAGGAAATTAGATGATTATTGAAAAGGAACAACGTGTGGGATTATGAGGAGTATACAGGGCCATGCCACTTAAGATGTTAGTTTGGTAAACAGGTATAGACACAATAGGGTAAAGAGCCTCCTTCTGCTTTGCAACAATTCTGTCAAACTCATCCGCATTTAAAATATTTGGAACTACACTGCATAGAGCAATTAACAAACCGCTCTGACACTGCAATGTAGACTGGTTTTAAATATGCCTCCACATCACATGCTCAAGCTCATCATGTCCCAAATTACTACACTAACAGATCACAGAACACAAGTTATAAAGCATTAATTTATTTTTTAAGAAATGTGGAGTCAATGATAACTTGAGCATGTACAATTCGGTGCTACATAAGTTTTCTTTCTGTTCCAAAAGTATAAACATTATAAATACTGGCCAATTTTCAGATTATCTTTAATCATGACTTTGCAATGAAGAGCTTTGAGAAATTAACTTAATGTTGCTCCTTTAAGTCCCAACATATTTAGTAAAGCAGATAACCAAAGTATTTGGTATACCAACCAATTAACACATCTTTCTTTGTTATTATCCTTTGACCAGTTAGGAAGGTGAAGGGGTATTTTCTACAATAAATCAAATATGTTAATCAATGTTTGAAAGACTCAGCAAGCAATCTATAGAAATGGATTCCTATCCTGGCTGAAGACCTCTTAATCAACTGCAATAACAAACAGAAAGTTCACATTTGCTGGCTTGCTACCCTTTGATAACTGATGGGAATTTCCCAATGGAACCATCCATTGTAAACTTGAGAAATGACGAAACTGTACATTTCAATCTACAAGAATTGCATCCCACCAGGAAATCAACCTATATTTAAACATCTCTGAACTCGTTAAAATATCCTTCAAAAGTTTGCAACAGAAGTTCAAAGTAAGTGTTTTGTACCATTGAGCAGGCACAGACTCCAAAAAGATGTTAATAGTCTGGCATTCCGTTACATATATGTCCAGCAATGCTGATGGATGTTTCTGAAGACATAATTAGATTACCAATGGCAGGGAACCTTGCAGTGCCATATTTACAAACTGTCATAACTACAAAAACATAACGCACAAATATATTAGCTGGATTTTAATTTACTAGACCTGTCAGGAGTGGAGGGGGATCATTACGATATGGGGAAGTATAATTGTGGTTCCCTTACACACTGTGAAATCAACTTTATGGTGTGCTGATGACATCACAGTGATCAGGAGCCAACCTGATCGCCAGGCATGATGGGAAGTATTTCAGTAGAGACGGTAAAATAAAGAAGGGCCGTACTCCCTGGTAGGTGAGGAAGCAGCAGGTGGTGGTTCAGGAAATTGCAATCCCTCGTTTTCAGGGAGGGATTGGCTGTCAGGTCTTGAGGGGAGATTGTTGAAGGGAGGGAAAAAGAGATTGAAAGAGACTTTGGGGAGAAATCACAGACAGGCTTCGATTTTGAAGGGTCAGAGGGATTTGAGGCAGGTGCACTAAATGTAGCAGGCAAGTTTAGAGTTACTCATCTACTGCATTTGGCAGTTCTTGCTTCAGGTCTGCTGGTTATCCACAGTCAAGTTTCAAATGTGGAGCAACTGTGACTCATGCAGCCTCATTGTAATATTTAAAGCAACAACGTGCCATCCTAATTGGCTATCCCCAACACCACAGGCTGCTATTAACTAGAATTATATGTGGTATCTTATCAAATGCCTTTCGAAATCTGAGTATATTACATCTACTGGTCCCCGTTTACATCTCCTGTTGTTGCCTCCTCAATGAACTTTAATTAATATGTCAGGCATGATTTCCTCTTCATGAACCCATGCTGGCTCTATTCTATTAGATTGATTTTCTAAAAGCTCTCGGTTACATTCTTTATAATAGACTCCAACATTTTCCCAATGACAAATGTTAAGTTAACTGGCCTATAGTTACTTATTTTTGTCTGCTTTCCTTTCTGAATAAAGGTGTTAGATTCGCAGTTTTCCAATCCTCTAGGACTTACCCAAATCCAAGGATTACCAGTGCATCCTCTATATTTGCAGCTACATCGTTTAAAATCCCAAGCATGTAACCCATCAGGTTCAAGGGATTTATCAGCCTTTAGTTCCATTAGTTTCCCTGGTACTTTTATCACTAAAAACCATACTCCACTTTAGCCCTTTAATTATTTAGTATTTATGGAATGTCATTAGTGCCTTCTACTGTAAAGACTGCTACATTATATTGTGCATAGCACATATTATACAAAGTATTTATTCACATACACCATCATTTCCTGGCTTCCCATTATTATTTCCCCAGTCTCACTCTCTAATGGACCAACATTTAATGTGGCCACTCTAACTTTTTTACATATTTTATTATCGAGGTCTAGACAGTGAAGTACGACCACATATCCTTCATAAGATAAACTTGGTAAACATTCAGATGCAAGCTCTCCCTATACTAAAATTATAGCTCTAGTCTGGGAATTAGTACCTCAGCAACAATCAGAATTGAATATACAGTACTGCAGCTTCTAATAACATACTTCGCCCTGAAGTTAAATGTCAGTACTATAATTGCTTTTGTCAGAATCTTTGTTTCAGATTTGAATTGCATTAATTTCCCTACTAAAACAGAAATAACTGGTTACATTTATCACAAATGACACCATCCATGCTGTTTTGCACTGACAGCAACATGATTCTCCGTCGATGTGGTTTTCATGCCAAATCTTAGCACAAACATTTTCTGTCACAAGTCAAATGTGTCTATGTGCATATATGGCCTTTACATCTCATCCCCTCCAAAACAGGTTTTAAAGACATTTAAATGAATGTAACAGCTATACCTCCTTTCTCAAAATCTATTATCTTCACACTAAATAAAACATAACTACAAAATCAAAAATAAGCAAGATGCTACACCAAAAGACTCAATTTAAAACCCAAATGGAAGATGCTCTTTTATTGAATAATGGGATGACAGCATAACTGGCCAAGCCAGTATTCATTATCCATCCTCAACTGCCTTTGTATAGCAGGTGGCGAGCCTCTTTCTTGAACTCTGCTGTCCATCTGATTTAGATTAGATTCCCCACAGTGTGGAAACAAGCCCTTCGGCCCAACAGGTCCACACCGACCCTTTAAAGAGTAACGCACCCAGACCCATACGTCTACCCTATATTTTACCCCTAATATTCCGAACAAGGGGCAATTTCGCATGGCCAATTCACCTAATCGGCACATCTTTGGACTATGGGAGGAAACCGGAGCATCCGGAGGAAACCCACGCAGACACAGGGAGAATGTGCAACTCCACACAGACAGACAGTGGCCTAAGGCAAGAATCAAACCCAGGTCCCTGGCGCTGTGAGGCTGCAGTGCTAACCACTGAGCCACCATGCTGTTCAGAAGATAGCTCCAGGGATTTTTAAAAACCCGGTGACAATGAATAAATAGCAACTTAATTCTATCCCGTGGCTTGTTAGAGTCCTTGCAGATGGTGGTTTTCCTACGCATCTAATGTCCTCAATCCTCGAGGTGCTTTTGCTCACAGTTTTGGAAGATGCTGCCGGCTTGATAAGCTGCTGAATTGCAAACAGCTACTTCTGTGCACCAGTATTAGAAAGAGTGAATATTCTAGGTGGGTCAATAGGATGAATTTTTAAAATCTTAAATGTGAGGAGTTAAATCCACAAAACTTCAGACTATTAAAAAAATGCATAAAATGCAACATTGTGCAGCAATTTTACCTGGCGAGTAGTTAAGCCAAGCAGGTAAGAAATACTCCATTTGTCACCTAACATCAATCAGGACAGGAACTGGTTACCAATCCTGGATAAGCAAGATGGAAAGTTGGCCAAAGATTCAACACCAAGTCAGCTGAACACCATCTGGAATCACTGTAGGAAGGCAGGAATGAGTATATGCATGGAAACACGAACATAAATAAGAGTTGGAGCAAGGTCAGGAAAATCACACTTCATCTTCCACGTCAACCCCATCTTCCATTTCCCTTAGTTGCAAAAACTCCACCAATTACAGTCTTGAATATACGCAAGACAGCATCATCCACCTCTCTCTGTGTAAAGAATGCTAACAATTCACAACCACTTCATCATCTCAGTCCAAGATGGCCAACCCTGTTTTCTGAAACTCTAAACCCATTTTTGATTCCCGAGCTAAGAGAAATATTTTCTTAGCACCTACCCTGTCAAGCCATTTAAGAATTATGCATGCTCCAATTAGGGGTCACTCCTCATTCGTCCAATCTCCAGGTAATCCAGACAAAGTCTAGTGTTATTACACAAATACAGACAGACAAATCAAATCCTTACCCTGTATTCACAATACTGTAAAATTAAAACAGTATTGGCTCCTAACAAGACCTTGTGAATAATCAATATCAGATTATATAGCTTGAACAAAAAGAATTAACATTTGATAATTAATACAGAAGCTTTAACAGTGGAGTGTTAATGTTAACAAAAAGGCAACCTAATTAATTTATACATAATCTTTCAACAGAAAGATACTATTAAAGAAAACTAAAGAAAAAAATAAAAGGCACTTTAACTGATCGGTTCACTTAAGCAATGTAGTAACAAGGCGCAGGCTTGATTTCTGAAGACACCAGTCAATAAAAATAGCTTCCAGTAAGTGCCAAGGAATATTCATTTATTCTTCTAACTGAGATGCTGTTCTCTGAACTTTAATAAATTGATAATAAAAGGGTAACCAGAGAGTAATGAGATTGCCTTCCAGTATCCTTGGCAGTCTCAAGCATTTTGACAAAAAAAAAGTTCAAACCAGTGTAAACTTTGATTTCTCTTTCTGTTTCTTTTTTCAACATTCTCTTGGCAGTAACCTCCCTATGAAGCCTCTGTTAACATTCAAACATCTGCCATCTGTTTGAGTATTATGCATGTCCAGAGTTGATATGTCTATACAGTGCTTTGAACAAGAATCAATCTGCAATTAACTTCCAGGCCTGGCTTGATAAACAAATGAGTTTTGTTATTTTTTAAAACAAAGAATAAGCTGCAGCTCACAATTCAAAAGTCACCTTCAGCACTCAGCTCCAAACCAAAAATGATAAACATAAACAAAAAAGGCTCAACACTACTTGATCTCGACACAGAGAACCTTTGGAGCATTCTCTCTCTCTAGAGGAAGTATCCCCTTAATTCAGGCAAAAGCAAAAGAAAACAACAATACTACAATTGTAGTTTCATATATATCCTATACATTTTTAACTTCTGCTTCTTCTATCCAAATCCACAGGTAACAAATAAATGAACACATATTTGCCCTCCTCATTGTTGTGATTCAAACTTGAAATACATGTGAAAGAATACCCAGCTCTCTCTGAATGCATATATTTCTCACCTTTTCTCCACTCAAAAAAAAATCCTGTTTTGCTATAATGTTCTCCTCAAGGAAATCATGTGCTGACACTAACTATTGATAGTAATCTATAAATACTAATGTATAAAGATTATGGTCACTCAAGCAAAAATTCTGGAGAACTGCCAGCCAATAGAATTATTACAGCTTAGATATTTGGGGTCAAATGGGCTCATTTAGACACGTTTTTCCCAGTGTGTCAAAATTATTCTGCCATAGCCTGTATTCCAGCCAATTCCAGAGGGCTACCACCACAAAACACATCTTCCTTTCTATTCTGTTAGCATTCTGATGGGGCCATTCCATCTGTGATACCATAGTCATCCAACTTTTTCATCACTCCAAGCATCTACAATGTTCCCCCCAGCATGTTCCAGGGAAAGTGAGTCGATTCAACAACATCTGCCCTCTCATCTCCTCCTCCCAACCATTAAGGACCACAAACACTTCAGCAGTCTGTGACAAAGCAATTTATTTGTATTTCTTCCAACTTAGTACACTACTTAAGGGCTCAAAATAGGGTGAGCCTATAGTAGGGTGACCTCCATTCAAGCTGCAAGTATGGTCCTAGGCTTTCAGTCACAAGTCAACTGAATTCTTCGTTGCACCCTTCGTTCTCACTGGCCTTAATCTCCTACACTTCACCAATAAAGATCAATGGAAATGAACTCATCTTTCCACAAACTGCCTTCTTTCTGCTTCTCAAATTTTATTTCAGTGCATTTAAGTTTCAAACCATTGCATCTTCAATCTGACCTGATACCTTCCTCTTCTCCCTCTTCCTGGCAGTGCTATACCCATCTTTCACCTACCACTTTACTTCTTCCTCTCTCTATAACTTGTCTACAGGTGACTCCAGAATAACAGCATGTGGCTGACCCTTAATAACCCTCTGAAATAGCTTAACAATTGCACATTCAGTTCAAGGATCATTAGGGACGGTTTATGGGATGTCAGCACCTTAACTAAGACAGCAATTATGACCCATTCTTAATGCCAAGGGGGCAGTTCAGAGTTAACAAGACTGTGGTTCAGATTATTGAGTGGGTCTGGAGTCAAATGTAAGATTTTAGCAAGTTTTGAGAAGATTTGTAGCTCAGGTTGAGGTTGCGGATGTAGGTTTGCTCGCTAAGCTGAAAGGTTCATTTCCAGACATCACCAACTCAAAGAAACCCAAACATACAAAGAGAAAGCAGGAATTTTCAGCATTGCTTCACATGAGGTTCACTGAAGATGTTACCCAGCAAGGTAACAAAACATCTGGAAATGAACCTTTCAGCTCAGCGAGTAAATCGGATCCAGTTTACCACCAATTGTATTTGAATTATCACCCCTGAAAAAAGAACAAGAAATGACATCACCAAAGGAAGTGATATCACCACCCCAAAGAAACCCAAACATATAAATAGAAAGCAGGAATCATCAGCAATGCTTCGTGTGGAAGCTAACTGAAGATGTTACCTAATATGGTGACGAAATGTCTGAACATGAACCTTCCAGCTCAGTGAGCAAACCTACATCCAGGAAAATAAAGTGGGAAAATGGGAAGTTGTTCATTTTGAAAGGGAGAACAAAAGAATAGATTATTATGTAAATGGAGAAAAAATGCAAAATGTTGCAACACAAAGGGACTTGTGGGTATTTATGTACGGAATACAGAAAGATAGCATACTGGTGCAGCAGACTAATGGAATATTGGCTCCTTTTTCAAGAGGGCTGGAGTATAACTGTAGGAAAGTCTTTCTGCGACTGTACAAGTGCTGGTGAGACCACATCTGAAGAGCAGTTTTAGTCCCCTTATTTAAGGGCGATTTTTGGAGACCATTCAGAGAAGGTGCACTAGGACGATCCCTGGTATGGAGGGATTGTCTTATAAGCAAAGGCTGAATAGTTTGAGACTCGACTCATTGGAATTAAGAATGAGAGATGATCTCATTGAAACATTTGGGATTCATAAGAGACTTACTAGATTGCTTACAGTGTGGAAACAGGCCCTTCGGCCCAACAAGTCCACAATGACCCACCGAAGCGCACCCACCCAGACCCATTCCCTTACATTTACCCCTGCACCTAACACTACAGTGTAATTTACCATGGCCAATTCACCTAACCTGCACATTTTTGGACTGTGGGAGGAAACTGGATCACCCGGAGGAAACCCATGCAGACACGGGGAGAATGTGCAAACTCCACACAGTCGCCTGAGGTGGGAATTGAACCCGGGTCTCTGGCGCTGTGAGGCAGCAGTGCTAACCACTGTGCCACCGTGCTGGAATGTTAGGAGGCGAATACGAGCAGGATGTTTCATCTCACAGGAGGGCACTGTCTGAAGATAAAGGGGCACCAATTTAAGACTGAAACGAGGAGGAAGTTTTCTCTTTGGGTTGGATGCCTTTAGAGTTCATCGTCACAGATGTAGAACAGAGTTCTAATGTATATCTAAGCCTTAGGTAGGCAGATTCTCAATCAAGACCAGAATCAAAGGTTATAGGGATAGTGCAGGAAAGTGGACGTGAGGAGTATTGAATCAGCCATCATGTTGATGTACAGTATAGGCTCAAGGGGCCAAGTGGCCTACTCCTGCTTCTATTTCTTATAGTCTTATGGTGTTTGGGTAGTGGATAGGAAGTCATCTATGGGACAGTCAAATCTTGAGTCAAATTTACACTAACAGGTAAAGTGAGGCAGGCAACATTATAAAGTAAAAAGCAGGTGGTCTTGGTGATGGAACAGATACATGGCCAAAGTTCACCTCAAGGCCAAATAATGACACCAAAGCTGTTACTTAAGAGCAATTCAACAAGAACAATAAGCTAATTTCTAATTTGGGGTGGCACGCTAGCTCAGTGTTTAGCACTGCTGCCTCACAGCACCAGGGACCTGGGCTTGATCCCAGCCTCAGGCGACTGTCTATGAAGAGTTTGCATATTCTCTGCACATCTGCATGGGTTTCCTCCGGGTAATCTGGCTTCCTCCCACAGTCCAAAGTTGTGCAGGCTAGGTTGACTGACCATGTTAAATTGCCCATGGTGTAAATGGATGTGCAGGCTAAGATTAGCCATGGGAAATGCAGGGTTACAGGACTAGGGTAGGGAGATGTGGGGGTGGGTCTGGGTGGGATCACTGTGTACTTGATGGGCTGAATTGGCCTGCTTCCACACTAGGGATTCCCTACTGAAAAGTAACAAACTTTTCCAAATGCAGATCATATTCTCTAATACAATGTAATGAATAAATTAAGCAAGCTGTTTTAAAGAGTTTCTGCTTTACCATCTGATCTCGTAATTTCAGCTAGAGGTTTACTCATCACATTAAAATCAGATTTACTGGAGCCTACAGTAGGATATTAGGAAATTCCAGGGGTTTCCTTCAATAAACACGGTTTTCCCAACCGACATGATTTTGGTGCAGTGTCATCAGTGGTCCACTCCATTTGAAATTTGAGGTCACTAACCTTTGGAAATCTCTACCCCAGAGAGCAGTGCAAAAGATGGCAGATATCAATATAAAATCAGCATGATTCATTCCCTTCAGAACAGGAAAGATTTAAAAGAAAAAAAACTACACAATCTTAAGTCTATTTTAGTACAGTCAAAACTGCTGTGACTTTGCTTCCAATTCTTCAAGTTGGAATACTGTCAAAAATTTACTGTGCAGGCAGTTTGCAATTGCAATCTTATCACAAGTTATACCTCTTCCATTTGTTATCTGTATGCAAAGGAAGATAACTTATCAAATGTCAACAAAGCTAATCGAAAATTGCCTTCTAATCATGTCCAATGTGCCATGAAAGTATTTGGTAACAAGAAACCATTAGCAAATGTTTTGCAACCACTGACACAAATACAAGGTAAATTTACAAGCTAATATTATTCATTGCTTCTTCCCTTTCAAAGGATACTAACAGATTCATGTAGTGCAAGGATGCGTATTTCTCAGTTTTAGAATTATCAGGCCTGCTCTGCAACTTCAAATTAAACTTTCTGAATTAATAAAGTCATTGACGTGTTTAGCATCTGGGCATAAAACCTTCAGGTTTGCAAAATGATCAACCATATTACCAGTAATGACACCCTCTCTATACAGTTTTAGTTTTAGCTGTGAATATGTTTATACCAAGATACCCACCATTACAAGGGGCATTTGTTCCTCCACAATTTATAACATGCAGGTGCTCATCAGTTATTTACTGTAAGTGTACCAGTGGAAAATCATTTCAATTAGGTTAATGCCTGTGGGTAAACTGCAATGCAAATTCAGATTCAAACTAAACAGAACTTTAATTATCCTGACAGAGAAAACTTCACAAACCACAATTAAAGATATACTGGTGAACTACTGGGTCCTTGTTTCAATATATTATGTACATAGTCACTCCTTCAAGTCTCTCAGCTCATAAATGTTCTAAACAAAGTGAAACTAATCTGTAACAATCAGGAAACTCTCATTCTAAAATCAGATTTTTGCTTTCTTTAACCATCTTTAGCCAAGGTGTTGTTAAATGTATTGCATTTAGTCTTAGTACTCTAAGCTGCAGAATAAATGAAGCTGAAATCAGCCAGATACACCATTACAATAACCTATTAACCTCCTATTAATAACCTGTCACCTCTATCGGAAATCTCAAATGTGAATAGAATTGAACACAATTATGCCAAGTCACCTTTGAGCAAAATCACTGGAGTGGAATAGCCAACACTCCCGGATTGTCCAGCAATTTCCTTATATTAAAGGTTATTCTTTAGGAAACTACTGCCAATACCCCAGGAAAAAAACTTGAGTACTGAAAGTTTTTTAAAATTTTATTTTTCAACCAAGCAACAGAGGTATTAAAAGAACTGAAGATAGTTAGAGAATTTCTTGGATTGGAAGTCAACATCACCTAACCAAGTGGAGTTTGTTCACTTTCCACTTGGTGCAGAAAAATGATTGGAACAGCTGGTCATGGGAGGTTTGTGATAAAGCCTCTGGCAATATGACCCCCTGAAGTCTGCACCCTGTATTGCAGCATTAGTTTCGGCCTCAGAACCATGGAATATCGGAAAGTACTCATTTATTCCAACCACGGGATGTAGATTTTTCTGGCATTGTCAACATTTATTGCCCATTACTAACAAGTCTTGAGAAGGTGGTGGTGAATCATCTTCTTGAACCACTGTAATCAATTTGGTAGGTGCACCCAGAATACTGTCAGAAAGGGAGTTCTACAATTTTGAGCCAGCAACAGTGAAGGTAGAATGATTGAGGTCCAATCCAGGATAAGGACATGGAAACATATATGTGGATTGTAGCATTCCAATGTATGTGCTGCACCTGCTCCTTCCAGGAGATAGAGGTCATAGATTTGGAAGATGCTATTGATGGATAGTTGCTAGGTTTTCTACACAGCTTCACATAAATCATATTCAATTCAGCTTTGGTTCACCTCTGGTGGAGGTAGTGAATGTTGTCAAGAATGGATGGGGTGCCAGAGGGCAGCTTTGTCCATGATGAGTTTATATGAGTTGTCAAAGCAGGACCCAGCCAGGTGGGAAGTGTTCAAGTACAACTCAAAACTTTTCATAAAATAAAGGTTAGCAATCAAGAGGTAAGGTATTTATCACAGAATTCCCCAGTCTCCAATGTGCTTTTAAAGTATTATATAGCTGACTCATGTCAGTTTTAGTTTAAAGGTAATCCAGAGGATATTGATGGTGAGAGATACAGCAATGCTTCAACTGTTGAATGTCCAAGGGAAGTGGTCATATTCTCTCATATTGGAGGTGGACATGCCCCACAATTTCTCCAGTATAAATTTTGTTTGCCAATGATCAGCCCAAGCCTAAATATTTTATCAGGTATTGTTGAATGCAAGCAAAGCCTGCTTTATTATCTGAGAACTTATGAATGCAATAGAACATGGAGCAATCAATCATCAGCAAGCATCCTCACCTTTGAGCTTACAATGGTAAGATGATCATTTATGGGTGGACTCAGCACTTGCGTTGTAATGTGCTAAGGTTAAAATGACTAACCTTCATCAAATACAACCAGCTTCCTTTCTATTAGGTATGAGTCCAACCAGTGGAGATTTTTTCTCCTTATTCTAATTGACGCCATACTGTGTTCACATCAAGGAAACCACACTCATCGTACCTTTGGAATTCATTTCTTGGATCCATGTTTAAATCAATGATGTATCAAGCCAAGTGCTCTTGCTAGAACCTAAACTGAGCATTGATTGACAGGTTAGTGCTGCATAGTAACAAACTCAACAATAACTTCCAATACTTTGATGGTTGAATAAAAAAATTACTCAAGTATGTGATGGAGACATTGCTGGCTAGACTAGTATTTGTTGCCCATTCCTAACTGCTCTGTTGAAGTAAAGTTATGGCGAATAATTGGCCAGACTTGATTTGTCCAAGATTTTGTAGACAAGATATACCTGGGCAATGTTCCACTTTGTAAGTTATTTACAAGGAGTGCAGCTAGTTTTGCAGCCCCTATCTTCAATAATACAGCTAGGATATTGTCAGAGCCCATAGCCTTTGTTCTAAGAAGAAAAAAAGTAGCTAACATAAACACTGGTTTATTGGGAAATGAGACCAAGAAATAATAGTTGGAAGGAAGGAAACGGTAAAGACCACAGACAACGATTGCGTACATAGAACATGGAACAGTACAGCACAGTGATGAGTCCTTTGGCCTACAGCATTATGCCCAACATAATACACTTGCTTATCTAAAAGTCCCTTAAACTCCCCTAACGTATCTGCCTCCACCATCATCCCTAGCAGCACGTTCCCAACTCCTAAGACTCTGCATTTTAAAAAAACCTTGCCCCTCATAACTCCTCTGAAATTTCCATCAGGGAGATTAGATTCCCCTTCTCATTAAATGCTAGCCTCCAAGTATTAAACAGTTCACCTCTGGGAAAAAGATTCTGACTGTCAACCCTCTCTAGACATCTCAATTTTACAGGCTTCTATAAAGTCTCCCCTCAATCTCTGTTGTTCCAGAGAAAACAATCTGAGTTTTTCTAGCCTCTCCTTATAGCTCATACTCTCTAATCCAGGCAGCATCCTGGTAAACTTCTTCTGCACCATCTCCAAGTCCTCCACATCCTTCCTGTAATGTGGTGACCAGAACTGAACACAATACTTCTAAGTGTGGCCTTACCAAAGTCTTACAAAACAGCAACATGACATCCTGATCTTTGTACTCCATTCCCTAACCAATAAAGGCAAGCATGCCATACACTTCCCTTACTACCCTATCTACTTGAGTGGCCACATTCAGGAAGCTATGGACTTGAACCCAAAAATCCCTTTGTACATTAATGGCTTCTGCCATTATCTGTATGCTTTTCATTAACATTTGATCTCCCAAAGTGTAGCACCTCACACTTACTCAGATTAAACGTCAGCCATTTCTCCATCCATACATGCAACTGATCTGTATCCTGCTGTATGCTTTGGCAACCTTCTACACAACAACTCTACCTATCTTTGTATCATCTGCACACTTACTAACCTACCCATCTACATTTCCATCCAAGTCATTTATATATCTCAAACAGCAGAGTTCCCAGTGTGGGATACTGTGGAACACCACTTGTCACAGACCTCCAGCCAGAAAAGCACCCTTCCACTACTACCCTCTGCCATTTATGGGCAAACCAATTCTAAATCCACGTGACCAAGGGACGATGGATCCCATGCATCTCAATTTTTTTGATGAGCCTACCGTGAGGAATTTTAGCCTTACTAAAATTCATGTAGACAACATCCATAGCTCTACCCTCAATCAGCTTTGTCACTTAGAGTCAGAGATGTTCAGATGGAAACAGACCCTTCAGTCTAACCTGTCCATGCCGAAAAGATATCCCAACCCAATCTAGTCCTGCCTGCCATATCCCTCCAAACCCTTCCTATTCATATACCCATCCAAATGTCTCTTGAATGTTGCAATTGTGCCAGCCTTCACCACATCCTCTGGCAGCTCATTCCATACACGTACCACCCTCTGTGTGAAAATGTTGTCCCTTGGGTCTCTTTTATATCTTTCTCCTCTCACCCTAAACCTACGCCCTCTAGTTCTGGACTCCCCGACCCCAGGGAAAAGACTTTGCCTATTTATCCTATCCATGCACCTCATAATTTTGTAAATCTCTATAAGGTCACCCCTCAGCCTCCGACGCTCCAGGGAAAACAGCCCCAACATGTTCAACCTCTCCCTGTAGCTCGAATCCTCCAACCCTGGCAACATCCTTGTAAATCTTTTCTGAACCCTTTCAAGTTTCACAACATCTTTCCGATAGG
>NC_057714.1:98178411-98216384 GCF_004010195.1 Chiloscyllium plagiosum | reverse complement strand
TTACCGCCCTTCTTAAACAGTGGCACCACGTTTGCCAATGTTCCAGCACCTCACCTGTGACTATTGATGATAGAAATATCTCAGCAAGAGGCCCAGCAATCACTTCTTTAGCTTCACACAGAGTTCTCGGGACCTGATGGTGATCAGGTCCTGGGGATTTATCCACCTTTAACCGTTTCAAGACATCCAGCACTTCCTCCTTTGTAATCTGGACATTTTGCAAGATGTCACCATCTATTTCCCTACAGTCTATATCTTCCATATCCTTTTCCATAATAAATACTGATACAAAATACTCATTTAGTATCTCCCCCATTTTCTGTGGCTCCACACAAAGGCCGCCTTGCTGATCTTTGAGGGGCCCTATTCTCTCCCCAGTTACCCTTTTGTCCTTAATAGATTTGTAAACACCCTTTGGATTCTCCTTAATTCTATTTGCCAAAGCTATCTCATAACACAGGAATTTAAGCTGTAACGACAAAGAGACAAGATTGGTTAAGTGAGTGGGCAAAAATTCGGCAGATAAAATATAAAGTGGGAAAATGTAAGATTACCTATTTTTTGATGGAAACCAACAGTAAAGTAAATTATTATTCCAACAGAGTGAGAGACTACAGAACCCCATGTTACAGATAGATCTGAGTATCCTTGCACATGAAACACCTAAAGTTATTAGGACACAAAAAGCAATTAAGGGTGAAACTACAAGAGGGATAGAAAATAAAAGTACAATAGTCTTGTTACAACTAGTGAGACCATATGTAGAACACATTCTGCCTCCTCATTTAAGGAAGGATAGGTTAAGGGTTGAGGTTAGCTCAACTGGTTAGATAAGTAGCATGTGGTTCCAAGTAATACCAACAATGGGGTTCAATTCTCATCTGGCTGAGATAAACATCGGACCTGCCCCCCTACCCAACCCTCGAAAGAGAAAGACAATGGCAAAGCACTACTGACAAAAACTGTCAAAAAAAAACACAAGCTCAGAATGAAACAGCGGAAAATGAGCAAAACACCTGCCTTTGGGCAGTGCACACTCGAAATGGAATATAATACTTCCATGGGAAATAACTCAGAGTAAATTCACAAGAGTGATTGCTGTGATAAAGGTATTGTCAAGGATCATTCGATAAGTATGAGCCTATATGCATTGCTGTTTAGAACGGTAAGAAATCTTTTTTTGTTGCCCTTGAGAAGGTGGTGGCGAGCCGCTTTCTTGAATTGCTGCAGTCCACCTGCTGTGGGTTGACCCACAATGCCATTACAGAGGGAGTTCCAGGATTTTGACCCAACGACAAGTGGAGAAATGGTGATATATTTCCAAGTCAGGATGGGGAGGGGGACTTGAAGGTCATTGTCCATTACATCTGAGCCCTTGTCCTTCTAGATAGAAGAAGTGGTCATGGGTTTAGAAGGTGCTGTCTGAGGATCTTTGGTGAATTTCTGCAGTGCATCGTGTAGACAGCACATACTGCTGTTACTGAGTGATGTGGGTGGAGGGAGTTGATGCCTGTGGACGCAGTGCCAATCAAGTGGGCTGCTTGTCCTAGCTGGTGTCAAGCTTCTTCAGTGTTGTTGGGGCTGCACTCATCCAAGCAAATGGGGAGTATTCCATCACACTCTTGACGTGTGCCTTGTAGATGGTGGACAGGCTTTGGGGAGTCAGGGGGTGAATTAATCAACACAGTATTCCTAGCTTCTGACCTGCTCTTGTAGCCACTGTGTTTATGTGGTGAGTCCAGCTGAGTTTTTAGTCAATGATAACTCCCAGAATGTGGATAGTGGGGGATTCAGTGATGGTAATACTGCTGAATGCCAAGAGGTGGTGGTTAGAGTGTTTCTTCTTGGTGATGGTTATTGTCTGGCACAAATGTTACTAACTACTTGTCAGCCCAAGCCTGGATATTGTCCAGATCTTTGTTGCATTTTAACATAGACCGCTTGAGTATGAGGAGTCATGAATAGTGCTGAACATTGCACAGTGAACATCCTCACTTCCCTTATGATGGATGAAAGGTTATTAATAAAGCAGCTGGAGATGGTTGGGCCTCAGACACTACCCTGAAGAACTCCTGCAGAGGTATCCTGGAACTGAGTTGACTGACTACCAACAACCATGACTATCTTCCTGCGTGTCAGGTACAACTTCAACCACCAGAGAGGTTGCCCCCTTTACCCAATGATTCAATTTTTGCTCAGGCTCCGTGATGCCACATTCAGTCGAATGCAACCTTCATGTCAAGGGCTATCACTCTCATCTCACCTCTGGAATTCAGCACTTTTGTCAATGTTTGAACCAAGAATGTGACAATGTCAGGCACGGAGTGGCCCAGGTGCTGCTCAATAGCACTGTTGAGGACACCTTCCATCACTTTGCTGATGATCGAGAGTAGGCAGATGGGTCAGTAACTGGCCGGGTTGGATTTGCCCTGCTTTTTAGGTACAGGATATACTTGGACAATTTTACACATTGTCAGGTAGCTGCCAGTGTGGTAACTGTACTGGAACAACTTGGCTAGGGGAACGGCAAGTTCTAGAGCACAAGTCTTCAATACTACTGCCAGAATGTTGTCAGGGCTTGTAGCCTTTGTAGTATCCAATGTCTCCAACCGTTTCTTGATATCACGTGGAGTGAATCAAATTGACTAAGGATGGTTTATCTGTAATGCTGGGAACCACTGGGGAAGGCAGAGTTGGATCGTCCACTCGACACTCCTACCTGGTGATTGCTGCGAAAGCTTCAGCCTTATCATTTGCACTTATATACTGGGCTCTTCCATTGTTGAGGATGGGGATATTTGGACAGCCTTCTCCTCCAGCAACTTGTTTAATTGTCCATAACCATTCATGACTAGATGTGGCAGGACTGCAGAGCTTAGATCTGATCTGTTGGTTGAGAGATAGACAGAGCCAGGCAATCACTTGCTGCTTTTGTTGTTTGGCATGCAATTAGTCCTGTTTGGTGGCTTCACCAGGTTGACAACTCATCTTCAGATATGTCTGGTGATGAAACAAACAAGAGCCTGACCAGAGGGTCTGGTGGCGCTCCGATATTTCCCTGCCTCTGGGCTAGAAGGTCCAAGTTTAAATCCAAATCAGTCTCAGATTTACCATAGTATGTCTGGATATATTAGTTAAAATAACTATAACTTCCCGAAGGGGCTTTACCTGAATGCATGCTTCCCCTGATAGAGGAATCAATCATTAAAGTGCTCAAGATTCAGACTGATGGCAGCGCACCTATGAAATTTTCCAGCACAGAAAGTTTGGAGACTAATATTGAACATATTTAAGATTGAAATAGACAGATTCCTGAACAACAGGGGAATTGTTAGCTGAGGAAAAGCCAGGAATGTGGTACTGAAGCCAAAATCTGATTATCCATGATCTCAATGAATGGCAGAACATGCCCAAGAACTATTTTGGCCTATTTGTACGATAATGTATGATGTTATGTATCCAGTTCTTGAGATCACATGTTGTAAAGATAAAACCGTAGTCCTATTGGACCTTGGGCCTCTTTCTTATGAGAGAGAGAGAAAACTGGAAATGGATTAACCTGAAGGTCACTATGCCTCAGGCAAGGGGAGAGTTTGAGAAGGAGAATCCTTAACAGTAACTTCAGCCCTTACAGGAATTGGACCCATGCTATTGCCATCATTCTGCATCACAAACCAGTCATCCAATCAAGTGAACTAAACCAATTGGAAAGCAGGTTTGGAAATATAGGTGAAGAGAAATCAGTTAACATTTCAGGCTCAGAGACCCTTCCTCAGAACAGCTGGTAGCGATAAAAATGTTGGTTTGTATGCAGACAATAGGGTAGGAGGTAAGGAGTAAACGATAGTGGTGATAGAGCCCATAGAGAAACACCAGTTAGACAGACAAAGGTGTGGATAATGATTTGGCCAAGAGGGTGAATAGCTGTTAATGGGGTCTGTTGGTGATTAACAGCAGACTATGTGACGACAAGGCCTGCTGTGCGAGTGTTGGGCTAAGGGCATGCAGGATGCACCAAACTTCTTGAACTTGAATCCACGTTCTCTGGAGTTGAACATAGATTGTGGCACACAGCAGGGCATGAGTGCAAGGTGATTTTATTGAAACCAACATGATTTCTTATGGTGAACTGACATGATAGATGTAAGAGTTTGTTTCCTCAGCTGCTCCTGTGATGATGCCCTGCATTCTCCATTGAATTAGGGCTGATTCTCAGGCTTGATAGTGACATTGAGGACCATGCCAGGTTATGAATTCATAAACAAATCTCAATGATATTCAAGGAGAACAACATAGTCCACAAACATAATGCTGGCCTCCTGTCAATTTATCTTTGAGTATATAGGCTCATCGGAACATGTTAAAATGGCACAGAAGATGAGACAATGCCTATGCATAAACACTAGCAAGGATTCAACTCCATGCAACAAAGTAGGAGATAGGAAAATTGGCCAAAAAACACTTCTTTTTTTGAGAAAAAAAGTGTTGGAGTTAGCAACTGAGTTGTAGGTCATTGCATTATGCCACTTCAATTTGTAATAAACATTTGACAAGAGAGCTGATGGCCAAAAAATAACCATCGATAATTGGCCACTTACAATCATGCAGGACATGTCAACATTTGCTACAGGTGACACAATACTAAATCATCATTGTCACCTTTCATCCATTTATTTCAGGTTGTGAAGAATCCGCTCCAACATAAATACAGTGTAATTTTAAAAAAACTATATTTCAATGTGCTGATCATGGCCTGTGAATACCAATGTCAATACTGACAAAACAAAGTGAGAGATTCACTTCAAATTGGAAGGTTCTGCATCAGTGGACTCCAATCTGTTCTGCTATAACATGGTAGTTGCGTTCCTGTGCGATCTCATGTTATGGAAATCGCACAATAGAAATAACCGGGACTATGGGACATAATCAAAAGTCCTCTGATTATGGTGGTAATTGGTCAGGTTAGATTTATCCTGTTTTGGAACAGCTTGGCTCGGGGAGTGGCAAGTTCCAGAGCATTAGTCTTCAGTAGTATTGCCGGAACGTTGTCAGGGCCCATAGCCTTTGCAGTAACCAGTGTTTCCCACTGAATTAAACTGGTTATGGACTGACATCTGTGATGCTGGGGACTTGTGGAAGCCGCAATAAATCATCCACTTGACACGTCTGGCTAAAGGTTACAGGGAAGGTTTCCACTTTATCTTTTGCACTGATGTGCTGGGCTCTTCTATCATTAATGATGGAGATATTTGGGAGCCACCTCCTCCAGTGAGGAGTTTAATTGTCCACTACCATTCATGATTGGATGTGACAGGACTGCAGAGTTTAGATCATTGGTTGCAGGATTGCATTGCTGTCTATCACTTGTTGCTTATGCTGTTTGACATGCAAGTAGCCCTGTTTGGTAGCTTCACCAGGTTAACACCACATTTTTAGGCATGCCTAATGCTGCTCTTGGCATGCCCTTCTGCACTCTCCACTGAACCAGGGTTGATCCCGTGACTTGATGGTAATGTTTTGAGTTAGGGAATATGTCAGGCCATGATCTTACAGATAGTGTCCCATTTATCGAAAATGTTTAGAAACACAACCTGATAAATTCCTCCAGATGACTGTCATGTATTCTTTAGAAGTGGAGTCAAGAGTTGCACTCATGAGGATATAGTTGCTGCCTGTCAGCTAATTTGTTTCTTCTATGGTGTTCAGACGTTCCTGGTATAAAATCTCACAAGAATTCAATTTGCAGAATAAAAATTGCATGCTTTTCCTTATTTACATGCAACTCTGAGTGACAAAGCAATATTGCTAAGGTTTTCAATCAATGTTGCCCAGCCTTGAAGAAACTTTTGGGATTCTAACTCCATATTGTACCTACCTCACACACCAACTTGCCTCAGATTGTTTTTAGAAGGAAATAAGAAATTTATTATACTAGTTAGAGCAAGTCAATTTGATTTTTCTCAAGACAATAAGATGTTGAGGGGCATCTGAATCTAAATTTAAGAAACTGCAAATCTTTGAAAGAGTCGACTTTATGGATTGATGGAAAATGTCCCCGAGCTACCAAAGTGCAACATTTAGAACGGTGGAAGAAAAATATTGAAATCTGAAGCTTTTCATCAGTGCTGTACCTCGTTATAAACAAACTAATTTAACCATTTTTTTCTTGAGCAGCTATTCAATCTTCATTCCCTTAGTTACATAGATGGAATTGCATTTTTAACATGTATACTTTTGCATTCAAGTGTTCATTGCCTGGACCACAAGCATTTTACCAAAGATTAATATTCCAAGCTGAAATGATCTGTTCAATAAAAATAGCTGAAATTGTTTCACATTTCCTGTGACCTCATTGCACTTCAATCCAGCCCCCATCTTGTATCCAATTTCACACCAATCTGGATGTGAGGCTCATCTCTTCTTCCGTCACTTTACCCACAACACACATTAAACTCGCTTGCCTAATGTTCTCATTACCCTTTTAAAAATGCATTCCAGTTATGTTCCTACTTTCCAATCCGTCTGCACTTTTGTTGTTTCAAATTACTCCCTGAAGATAGCAATAAGGTTAATATTTTTCAGTTATTTCGTCTAGTGAATGTTTTTCACAACTTACAAAGATAGTATGAAAATGTCACTTAGAAAAAATTTGACAGACCACCACCCTGCATCACTAAAACGTGACAACATTGATGACATAACATGAACTTTAATGTTCAAATTTGACAAAACCTACAACGTAAGATTACAAAGATCAAAAACTCCTACTAGTCTGTTCTGCAATAACAAATGTTTTTTCAATGTGAACCAGCTTTAATGCAGTTAAAGAAGTTAGATCATTATTTGCAGAATGCAAAAATTTCCTTGAATGTTTTGGCTATAACACAATTCCAGTCCCATTTGTTCAATGACATGGCAATTACACATTTTTCTTATGATGCAAGACTGTGTGAGAACTGAAATATTGCATTATATCAGAACCAACTGCATTGCTATATCAAAGGGTACAAGATACTAAAATGTAATCATTGGTTTTACGCAATTAGTCTTCTTTACCCGTCCAACCTCTCTGGTAAATTTTAAAATGCAGCTTTAAAACATTGGTTTTCTTTCTTTCATCAATTCTCTCTTTTTCTGAATCCAATCTTTCCATTCCTCTCTTTATTTCACTTCCTTACACCTGCGTCGACCTTGAATTCACACACTCAAAATTCTACTTCCTCCACAATGGTTCATCATGTGGACGCTTGTCTGTCATGTTCACACAGATCTTTAAAAATAAACAGAAACCTTGTGGAGCAGAATGGAGTCGTTCAGCCCATTCTGCAAGCTTTGGATGCCTGCTTTCCCACAATGCAATGTTATCAGCCCGCACTTTTAACAAATGTGCAAAGGCCAGATGCTGTTAGATTTACTCCGATAGCATTGCTGTCCAATATACAGCGATAATCAACTGGTATTTTTGATTGTCAGTTTCAATCTTGACAGAAGTGGAATGTGGGCACATCAGCTAGCAGTACTTGTTTGAAGCAGCAGCAGCATGGAGCTGGTTATCAAAGAAACTTTAAGGGTAGTTAGATACAAACCCAAATCATAGCTATAACCCTCAACATAAAAATGGTCCACATATTCACAAAAACAAGTTTTGGAAGCTGGAGATTCTGGAATCATTGAATGAAAGCATTTTTCCTTGACGTTTCAGGAAACAATGAAGTGTATCAATTCTGGTGACAGTTACTGTGCTGCAGGATACTTAGTATGCTAACCTAGTGTTTGCAGTACGATTGTTATTCCCTGGGGACAGTCGTGCAGATCGGCATCAAGAACAGCTTTC
Organism: Chiloscyllium plagiosum; assembly: GCF_004010195.1. NCBI lineage: Eukaryota > Metazoa > Chordata > Chondrichthyes > Orectolobiformes > Hemiscylliidae > Chiloscyllium > Chiloscyllium plagiosum. The sequence goes on along the minus strand of NC_057714.1, from coordinate 98,208,550 downwards.
AAAAATGTGAGGTCACAATTCTGAGTCACCAAACACTTATCCAGATCCGCTGTTCCGAATCAGCCATAGATAATGACAACTAACAACCATTTGGAATAGCACTTACTGGATGTGGATACATTGGCAAATGTGAAGCACAAATCCTTGCCGTCAACCCAACGTGGAATATTTTTCTTGAAATGAAATCTGACAGCCAGACAATGAAAGCAAAAATGCTCAATTGAGGAATGGTAGAAAACACTTGTGATGTTAACACAGTAAAAAGCAGAGAATGTATGTTGCATCTTGGAATTTGAGAGTAATGACTCAAGATACTTCATGACGTTCCTTTTTAGTACCCAGTTTTCAGTTAGCCATTTTTTTCTTTAACTGGCATTTTTCATATCACTTAGGAGGCCTGGCATTCCAGTCCATGGAATCAACACATATACTACTCATGCTTTAAGAAATAGGGGCAGAAGTAGGCCATTTAGCCCTAGATGCTGCCTGACCTGCTGCGCTTTTCCAGCAACACATTTCCATCTCTGATCTCCAGCATCTGCAGACCTCACTTTCTCCATTTAGCCCTTCAAGCCTGCTCAGCCATTCAATGGATCATACTTGATCAAATGCTCCTCACATCCACTCTTCTGCATTTTCCATATCACCCTCAATTCCTCTATGGTCAAGAACCTGTACATCTCAGCACTAAACATACACAAGGGCTCTGTCCCACAGCACTCCATGGCAATGAGTTCCAAAAGCACTCAACCCTCAGAGGAAACATTCCTCTATGTCTCAGTCTGATATTAGCACCCCTTCATCCTCAAACTATGCTGTCTGATTCTAAATTGATCAATGAGGAGAAACACCCTCTCAACATTTACTATTTCAAGCCTCTTAAAAATTCTACATGTTTCAAGGAGATCACCTGTCACTCTTCTAAACATCAGTGAGTAGAGTACCAACTTTATTTTTTATTTTATTTATTAATTTGTGGCATGCAGACATTACTGGCTGGGCCAGCATTTATTGCCCGTCCCGAGTTGCCCTTGGTGGTGAGCTGCCTTCTTGAATCGCTGCAGTCCACCTGCTGTAGGTTGACCCACAATGTCATTAGTGAGGGAATTCCAGAATTTTGACCCAGTGACACTGAAGGAGGGGCCATAAATTTCCAATTCAGGATAGTGAGTTTAACGTTTGATCATAAGACAATCATCTATACTGGGAGGGTCATCCTAATGAATGTTCTCTGAACTGCCTCCGATGAAATAATATATTTCCTTAAATAAGGTGCCTAAAACTGCATGGCTCTTATTAGATATAATCAGACTAGAGCAGAGACATTTTATGTTTCTGGCTTTAAACTTGACACTCCATTCACCACTGAGCTGAAAATGTGTTGCTGGAAAATCGCGGCAGGTCAGGCAGCATCCAGGGAACAGGAGAGATGCTGCCTGACCTGCTGCGCTTTTCCAGCAACACATTTTCAGCTCTGATCTCCAGCATCTGCAGACCTCACTTTCTCCTCCATTAACCACCTCAATTCACAGCCTTAGTTCAATTAACATATGTCACAGGTGCATTTGAGAGCAACCCAAGTGGGTTGTACTTAGGTAATAACCCCAGTAACCAAATTAAATCAAAGCTTCTCATGCTGGCGGTAAAGATACTGTTATTAATTTCCAGTTCAGCAGATTATCCAAATCTTCATCGAATTTGAAAAACTAGCTGCAACTATTATTACAATTATCAACAACACAATCTTCAATGTGTTTTCTTCATCACTGGCAAACTTTGGATTTCTACAAAGTTGAATACATTATATTACATATTTATCAAGAACACAACTCAAAAGATGGTGCCAAAACATGAATAAGTGTGCAGAATAAGGCACCGGATTTCCTGTGCATGACACAATAGAAAATAAAAATTCTCAAGTCAAGGAAGATTGAGACAGAAGTGTTCCTGATGCATCCAGGTACAAAAATCTTGGTCCAAATTTTGCATAGAAAAAGTTAATTTCATAATTTTGTACAATACTAATTATATTAACTTTCAGTCTTGGTTTGGGTGGGGAGTAAGTTATACTCAAGTCAGGAGGTTCCAGGTTGAAGTCCCACGAGCAAAAGACTGTAGGCCCAGAGATGTCATCTTTAAGATGAGTCACTAAAACAAGATCCTGTCTGCCTTCACAGGTGAACCTAAAAGATGAAATAGCTCTATACTGGTAAAGAGCAAGGGACTTTCTCTCCTGTATTCTTCTCAATATTTAACCTTTGATCAACAGCAGAAGAATAGATAATTATCGCATTTCTGTTTTAATGAATTTGTTGCGTACAAACCTGCTGTCATGTTTCCTGCATATAATAGTATCTATATTTCAGAAGCAGCTCAATAAAGTCCTGGGTCATAACAGGTGTGGTATAAATCTGAAAACAAACAAAAATAGAAATTGCTGTTGAAACTCAGCAGGTTTGGCAGCATCCGTGGAGAGAAGTTGTATGAAACAGTTTCCCTCCAGAATGATAGGGACAGGCCCTTTGTCTCACCATGGCTGTGCCAACCATGATGGTATTCTAAATTAATCCCATCTACCTGCACATGGTTCATAGCCCTCTATTCCCAGCCTGTTCATGTGTCTGTCTAAATGCCTCTTAAGCATAGCTACCATATCTCCTTCTCCAGGCACTTATCACCCTCTGCCTCGCACATCTGCTTTAAACTTTTCTCCGCCCACCTTAAACCTATGCCCCCTAGATTTCCCACTTCCACACTGGGAAAAAGACTCCGAACTGCTGTGCTTTTCCAGCACCACTCTAATCTAGACTCTGGTTTCCAGCATCTACAGTCATTGTTTTTACCTAGTTGATTTTAACCCTACTGCGAATCTTCTTGCAAGGATGCCTGCCTTGAGGAAGTTTTCCTCCTCTCTCTACTCTATGCTACTTTCTCCCCACCCCCGACCCTCCTCTCACTTATCTTCCACCCTTCAAGCTCTCTGCCTGTATTCCTGATTAAGGGCTTTTGCCCGAAACGTCGATTTTGCTGCTCCTCGGATGCTGCCTCAACTGCTGTGCTTTTCCAGCACCACTCTAATCTAGACTCTAATTATTCACCCTATCCATGCCCCTCAATTTTATGTACTTCTCTCAGATTATGCCTCAGCTTCTGACGCTCTAGCAAAAACAAGTTTATCCAACCTCTCTTTATACACTCCAATCAGGTTACATACAGATAAGACTCTTGTGCACCCTCTCCAAATCCCACCTACCCTTCCTATAGTGTCGTGATCAGAACTGCACATATTATTCCCAAGGTGGCCTAACTAAAGTTTTATACAGTTGCAACACCACTTGCCACCTTTTATACTCAATCCCCCCAACGATGAAAGCAAGTATGCTGTATGCCTATTTTACCATCTTATCCATTTGTATCGCCACTTTTCGGGAGCTATGGAATTGCACCCTAAGATCCCTGCGTATATCAATACTCCTAAGGGTCCTGCCATTTACAGTGTACTTTTCTCTTGTATTTGACCTCCCAAAATACATCACCTGACACTTGTTCAGGTTAAACTCCACCCATCAATTCTCCACTCAATTCTCCAATTGATCTATATCTACTATATCGTTTGACAGCCTTCCTCTCTATCCACAACTCCATCAATTTTCATGTTGTCTCCAAATGTAATATTCAGACCTATATATGCTGTGGTTCTGTTCGCCGAGCTGGAAGTTTTTGTTGCAAACGTTTCGTCCCCTGTCTAGGTGACATCCTCAGTGCTTGGGAGCCTCCTGTGAAGCGCTTCTGTGGTGTTTCCTCCGGCATTTATAGTGGCCCGTCCCTGCCGCTTCCGGTTGTCAGTTTCAGCTGTCCGCTGTAGTGACCGGTATATTGGGTCCAGGTCGATGTGTTTGTTGATGGAGTTTGTGGATGAGTGCCATGCTTCTAGGAATTCCCTGGCTGTTCTTTGTTTCGCTTGCCCTATAATGGTAGTGTTGTCCCAGTCAAATTCATGTTGCTTGTTGTCTGTGTGTGTGGCTACTAGGGATAGCTGGTCGTGTCGTTTCGTGGCTAGCTGGTGTTCGTGGATGCGGATCGTTAGCTGTCTTCCTGTTTGTCCTATATAGTGTTTTGTGCAGACCTATATAGATATATTACAGGCAGAGGTCCCAGCAGTGATCCCAGTGGAATCACTGGTCATAGACCTCCAGTCAGAAAAACACCCCTCCACAACTACTGTCTTCTACAACCAAGCCAATTTTGCATCCAAGTTACCAACTAATCATGAATCCTCTGTAGTTTAATCTGGATCAACCTACCAAGACTTTGTCAAATCATTTAGTGAAGTCCATATGGACAACATCCAATGTCTTACTCTCAATGACCTTTGTCACTTCCTCACAAAACTCAATCAAATTTGAGAAACAACACCATCACCACAAAAAGCCAGGCTGACTCAGCCTGAATAAGCCCATTCTTTCCCAATGGAATTTAAATTTATTGTTAACTTTCTTTACAAAATATCACGTAAACACTCTTAACCTACTATGATTCTGAATGACTGCTTATGAAGAGATGGGATGATGAATGCGTATCTTGATTCATAGTTGATCTAACACTATTCCAAATCCAAGACTAGAACATTCAAAGGGCATTTACATAGTTTATAAATGTTGTCTGAAATGTAACATTGAAGATTAAAATTGAAGATTAAAAGCTAAACCAGTATTTGATTTGATTTATTATTGCCACATGTACTGAGATACAGTGGAAAGTATTGTTTTGCATGCTGTCCAGTCAAATCATACCTTACATAAGTACATCAGTGGAATAGAACAGAACGCAGACTATAGTGTTACAGCTAGAGAGAAGGTGCAGAGAAAGATCAACTTTAATAATATACTGGGGTCCATATTTTAGTAGGTAAACTATGTCTAAACAACCAGTCCATGCAACCACCAGTCCAAAACAGATTCTGCTGGCTGTGGTCAATCATCTCAGCACTGTATACAGCTTAAAGCATAGCTGGACCTATTTAGCATTCACACATGGTTCAAATTTACATTGCACACAATAAGCACATCTGAGTGCAGAGGGCAAAGGCACAGTCCATTCTGCCAGAAACAAGCAAGTTGTTAACCGTCTGTGACCAATTAAATTTCACAATCTTTTCAAAGCAAGCCTAACCTTTTATTGTGGCCAAAATTGCTTTGCTCAAAACACAGATAGGAGGCAGTGAGGAACGCCACTTCACAAGTGGTTATGCATTGAAACAGATGAAGAATCACAACCCTGAGAAATGCTAATAGTTTAGTAATTTGATAAACTGTGCTGCACAACTCTTAGCCATACAGAACAGAGGATCTTTGGTTAGGTTCCATGGCTCACAGAGAGTTTCCTTAGCTTTGCCAAAACAGCAGTTGATATGAATTTTCCAGGCAGGTGAGTAATCAGTGTTTACGTTCCGGAGAACTATTTGAAAAGAAAATCTAAAAGTCAGCTGAGGTCGGGTTGAGCAGGAATGTATCGAAAGTAACCTGAAACTACTCATCATCTAAGTTCATTCCCAAAACGCTGTCAGGCACACAAGGCAGCTGAGCATTGATTAAACCCATATTGTCATATCCTCCAGAAGAGCCCTCAGCACCAAGAGGAAGATGAAAGACAAACACTGAAAAGGAAAGCAGACAATCAAAAGATGTGTTCTGCACTCACCCTCTGAATTACTTAGAAAGAAATACTGGGAAGTCTTTAATTAAAAGGAAATATTAAAACATATTTGCATTACATTTGAGAAGCTAATGATTAATCTAGCAACATATAACACAGGAACAGAAATAGGCCGTTGATCCTATTGAGTCTGGTCCACCATTTAACATGATCATAGCTGGTCAAATATGTCACTGCCTTTTACCCACACTATCTGTATAACCCTTTAGCCACTGATAAACATATACTAACCCCTAAATATTCTCAAAGATTGAGCTTCCAATACCTTCTGTGGGAGTGGAGTCCAAGGATTTGCAACCTCCAAGTGTAAGAAAAATTCTCATCTTGATCCTAAATGGCATCCCTCCTCTTTTTAATTTGCACATCCAGTTCTAGATTCCCCAACCAGGGGAAACATTTCAATTACACCTACCCCGTGGGGAATGGTCACCAATGTTTGCACAATGCTCAAACCATTCATGACTCCATAGATACTGAAACATATCAAAATGCAACAAGACCTGGACAATAGCTAGGCTTGGACTAAAAAATACTGAGTAGAGTGTGTTGCTGGAAAAGCACAGCAGGTCAGGCCACATCCAAGGCAGAGAAGAATCTGTTTCAGGCATAAGCCCTTCATCAGGATGCTGCCTGACCTGCAGTGCTTTTCCACCACCACACCGTTGGCTCTGAACTCCAGCATCTTCAGTCCTCATTTCTCCCAAAACAAAACTGAGTAACATTTGCGCCACTGAAATGCCAGACAATGGCCATCTCCAATAAGAGACATCTAGCCACTGCCCCTTGACATTCAATAGCACTTCCATCACCGAATCCCCCATGAACAACATGATTGGGGGCCACCATTTACCAGAAACGCACCTGGATTTGGCACAAAATTACAGTGGCTACAAGTGCAACTCCGAGGCTAGGACTCCTGCAGCAAATAACTTACCTGCTGACTCCCTAAAGGCTGTACACCACCTACAACGCACAAGTTAGCAATGGTGATGGAATACTCTTCCACTTGCCTGGATGGGTGCAACTCCAAGAACACTTAAGACACTTGCCACCTACAAGATGCACTGCAGATATTCACTAAAGATCCTTCGACAGCACCTTCCAAATTCATGATGTAGGAGGACTAGGGCAACAGATACATGGCAACAACAGTACCAGCAAGTTCCCCTCCAAGCCACTCACCACCTTAACTTGGAAATATATCACTGTTCCTTCAGTGTGACATGGTCAAATTCCTGGAATTCCCAACCAACTGCATTGTGGATCTACCTACAGCTCATGAACTGCAGCTGTTTAACCAGGCAACTCAACACCAGTTTCAAGGGCAACTAGGGATGAGCAACAAATGCCCAGCCAGCAATGCCCACATTCTACAAGTGAATAAAAGCAGATCACTTCAGTATGTTATCAATTTCAATAAATTATCTCTCATTTGAAATGCTAAAGAATACAGACCCAGTGTGCCCAATCTTGCTTCACAGGACAGTCTTGTCATTTTGGGTATAACTCCAGTGAGCATTCATTGTATTCCCTCTATGGCAATGATATATTTTCTGAGGTAAGATGACAACAACTGCACACAATACTCCACAGGTGTTGGTTAGTCAAGAAACTACAAAATTGGAACAAGACTTCACTACTCCTGCACTCAAATCCTCATGCAATAAAGGATTAACATTCCCCTAGTCTTCCTCACAACTTAGTGCACCATCACATTAGCCTTCTGTGACCTACTGACAAGGACATCTAAGTCCCTTTGCACATTTCAAACTCTCGCCATTTTCGAAGGTACTATATCCAAATTTGCAAATGACACAAATACGTGGGAAACTAAACTGCAATAAATAAATAAATTACAAATGGATATGGATAGGTTAGGTGACTGAAGCAAAATTTGGCAGATGAAGTTTAACATGGATAAGTGAGAGGTTATCCATTTTGGTTGGAAGAATACGAAGACAAATTACCTAAATGAAGAGGAACTTCAGATTGCTTCAGTGCAGAGGGATCTGGGTGTCCTTGTACAAATTGTAGAAAACTAGCATATAGGCATCCATGAAGATAGATTGAGCAGTTTAGATCTGCATTCTCTGCAGCAGAAAAGAATGAGAGGAGATCTCATTGAGATATATAAGACATTGAAGGGAACTGACAAAGTAGAAAGGATGCTTCCTCATGTGAGGCAATCCAGAGTGAGAAGTCATAGTTTTAGAGGCAGCAGATTTAAATCAGAGATGACGAACACTCATTTGTCTCAAAGGGCTATGAATCTATGTAATTCACTATCCTAGAGTGAGGTGGATGCAGGACACAATAAATTCGAGATTAGATTAGATTAGATTAGGTTCCCTACAGTGCCCAACAAGTCCACACCGACCCTCCGAAGAGTAACCCACCCAGACCCATTCCCCTTCCCAATATTTACCCCTGATGTGGTAGTTTAGCATGGCCAATTCACTTCACATGCACATCTTTTGGATTGTGGGAGGAAACCGGAGTACCCGGAGGAAACCCACGCAGACACGGGGAGAATGTGCAAACTCCACACAGACAGTCACCCAAGGTGGGAATCGAACCAGAGTCCCTGGTGCTGTGAGGCAGCAGTGCTAACCACTGAGCCACCATGCCACCTTTGAGTAGATAGATAGATTTATAATTAATAACAGGTTAAAGGTATGTGGGGAAAGTGAGGAGCTTAGGCCAAGATGAGATCAGCCAAATGCATATTAAATGGTGAAGCAGACTCAAGGGGCTAAATTGCCTACTTCTGCTCTTTGTTCTTATGTTCTTAACTACTCTGCAAATCTGTTCTTTCTCCCAAAGTGGAGATTCTCACATTTTCCCATTTCATATTATTCGGGCAACTCCACCTCCCTCTCCATCTAATCTGGCCTTTATAAATGTTGAATGTCCTTGAATATTCAGTACCCCAGTCCTGGGCACAATGCAACTATGGTTTCTGCAATGGCAATTATATCATCATAATTTATTTTGTTGCACATGGAGTGGAAAAACAAAGCAGAATTTTTATTTCAAGATTAATCTTGAAATATGCACTCACTTTTTTTGGCTTGTTGATTCAACCAAAATAAATGCAACACTTAACTGTGAATATAATTAAGCATAAAAACATAATGGCTTACAAGGCCACATGTTGTCATATCATCTCAGCCAAATGTAGGCAGCAGGTTAATTTACTGATTCCAGTAGGATTTCCAACCCTCAAATCTCCAAGATTTACCTCCAGAAAACTATTATAAACAACCAAAGTAGTATTTTTATTTTAAAAAACTGTTTTTTAAAAGTATTTAAGTTAGCTCACTGAGCTAGAAGGTTTGTTTTCAGACATTTCATCACCATGACTAGGTAACATCATCAGAGAGATGGGTGGGATGTCCCACCTCTCTATGTATAGGTCTTGGTTTCTTAAAGCGGGTGATGTCACTTCCAGTTCTTTTTTTCCCCAAGGGAAGGTAGATGGGATCTAAGTCGATGTGTTTATTGATGGAGTTCTGGTTAGAATGCGATGCCTCTAAGAATTCTCTTGCATGTCTTTGTTTCATCTGTCCTAGGATGCGTGTGTTGACCCAGTCAAAGTGGTGTCCTTCTTTGTAGGTATGTACAGAAACTAGTGGGTCTTGTCTTTTGGTGCCGCATTGGTGTCCATGCATCCTGCTTGTTTGTTCAATGTAGTGTTTTTTGTTTTACAGTTCTTGCATGGTATTTTGTAAATGACGTTAGTTTTGCTGGGAGCATCTAATGGATATTTTAGGTTCATTAGTCGCTGCTTAAGTGTGTTGTGGGCTACCATGATACCAAGGGTCTGACTAGTCTGGAAGCCATTTTTGATATGTCTCTGATGTATGGTAATGTGGCTATAGCTTTTGGTTGCGTTGTGTCTGCTTGCTTGGGTTTGTTTCTGAAGAATCGGAAGAATTGTGTTTTTCTTGAAAACATTAGGTAGATATTTTTCTTCTGCTGCTTGTAGTTCTTCGGTATTGCCGTGTGATGTAGCTCTTTTTTTGCTTTTTTATTAAACTTTCCTTGGACATTTTAAAAAATATTGGAGTCGGAAATAAAACGCGACTGACATTCAAGAATCATCCAACGAAGTAATGAAGTGCCAACAGAAGCAGATTCATGAGGACACGTACATTGGGCAGAGTATGGTATTAGGGTGGTCAGCAACAGGAAGTTGTGAATAAACCTCCAGTAATATTTCTAACCAGAGTTGGCAAGCCGAGTTAATGGATTTCATTCAGTATATCAGCAATGACCATGCAGGGCCACTGGGGCCAAGGCACAGAAAGGATGAAAAGAGAAAGTCAGGCAAAAACTCCTGTTCTAAATTAAAACTCTGTGACCTTGCTTGGTGCAGGGCTGCATGGATGTCAGAGAACAGGACCCCAGGTTCAACTTTTGAACTGATTTTCAACCTTTTTATGACGCTCAGTAACACTCAAATTAGCCAAACAAACAAAAATTTGCATTCTCAGCTTCCTCACTCTCAATATGGAGAAATAACCATGCGAGAGAACTGACTAATTAATTTGAAACATTCAAAAATATTGATTACAAATTTAAAATATCCCCAAACTTGTCTGCACTTTTTTTCTTTAGTATTACAAATCATTACAAATCTAAAATCATTATAAATTCAGTTGTATAGTTGTTATATGTACGGATTTACTTGATAATCCAACACAGATAATTGTGTCGTGGAAAACACACAATTCAGATAGCAGCTGTGGACAGGGAAACCAAGTTAATGTTTCAGTTTGAAGCATTTACGTGAAAGTTCCCCATAGCATTCCCAATATTTTCTATGCTTGTCTCAGATTTCCAGAGATAACTTCTTTTTCCAGCATGTTCTTATGACAAAACATTAATTCTATTCAATGCCCAATTAACACAAAAGACCTGGAGACATCATTTGCACTGGCAGGGGGCAGATTGAAATGTGTTATGAAAATCAGCTATTTAAGTAGGGTCAGCCAATTAAAAACACATTTGCATTGTGCAATTGTTTCTTGAAAACTGGTGGCTTCCTTCAGCACTAGTTGAGAAAATGGCAACTTCAACAACAGATCCACAAGAAGGTCTCTTGTGGTTCAGTGGTAGCATCCCTACTTTGAACTAGGAGGCCCAGGTTCAAATTCTAGCACGTCCAGACATGTGTAATGACATCTCTGAACAGGTTGATTAGGAAAATAACTATAGAACTAGGGAGAGAATAGGGCCCCTCAAAGATCAGCAATGCGGCCAATGTGTGGAGCCGCAGAAAACGGGGGAAGATACTAAATGAGTATTTTGCATTAGCATTTACTGTGGAAAAGGGCATGGAAGATATAGAATGTAGGGAAATAGATGGTGACATCTTGAAAGATGTCCATATTACAGAAGAGGAAGTGCTGGATGTCTTGAAACACAAAGATGGATAAATCCCCAGGACCTGATCAGGTGTACCCAAGAACTCTGTGGGAAGCTAGAGAAGTGATTGCTGGGCCTCTTGCTGAGATATTTGTATCATCGATAGTCACAGGTGAGGTGCCGGAAGACTGGAGGTTGGCTAACGTGGTGCCAGTCAGGGAACTATAGACCAGTGAGCCTAACATCGGTAGTGGGCAAGTTGTTGGAGGGAACCCTGAGGGAGAGGATGTACATGTATTTGGAAAGGCAAGGATTGATTAGGGATAGTCAACATGGCTTTATGCATGGGAAATCATGTCTCACAAACTTGATTCAGTTTTTTGGAGAAGTAACAGAAGACTGATGAGGGCAAAATGGTAGATGTGATCTATATGGACTTCAGTTAGGCGTTCGACAAGGTTCCTCATGGGAGACTAGATAGCAAGGTTAGATCTCACGGAATACAGGGAGAACAAGGGCCATCTGGATACAGAACTGACTCAAAGATAGAAGACAGAGGGTGGTGGTGGAGGATTATTTTTCAGACTGGAGGCCTGTGACCAGTGGAGTGCCACAAGGATCGCTGCTGCGTCCATTAGTTTTCATCATTTATATAAATGATTTGGATGTAAGCATAAGAGATATAGTTAGTAAGTTTGCTGTTAACACCAAAATTGGGGGGTGTAGTGGACAGCAAAGGTTACCTCAGATTACAACCGGATCTTGATGAGATGGGCAATGGGCTGAGAAGTGGCAGATGGAGTTTAATTCAGGTAAATGTGAGGTGCTGCATTTCGGGAAAGCAAATCTTAGCAGGACGTATACATTTATCGGCAAGACCCTCGGGAGTGTTGCTGAACAAAGAGACCTTGGAGTGCAGGTTCATAGCTCCTTGAAAGTGGAGTCGCAAATAGATGGGATCGTGAAGAAGGCGTTTAGTATGCTTCCCTTTATTGGTCAGAGTATTGAGTACAGGAGTTGGGAGGTCATGTTGCAGCTGTACAGGACTTTGGTTAGGCCACTGTTGGAATATTGCGTGCAATTCAGGTCTCCTTCCTATTGGAAGGATGTTGTGAAACTTGAAAGGGTTCAGAAAAGATTTACAAGGATGTTGCCAGGGTTGGAGGATTTCAACTATTGGGAAAGGCTGAACAGGCTGGGGCTGTTTTCGCCTGGAGCATCGGAGGCTGAGTGGTGGCCTTATAGAGGTTTACAAAATCATGAGGGGCTTGGATAGGATAGAGAGACAATCTTTTCTCTGGGGTGGGGGGAGTCCAGAACTAGAGGGCATAGATTTAGGGTGAGAGGGGAAAGATATAAAAGTGGCCTAAGGGGCAACTTTTTCACGCAGCGGGTGGTACGTGTGTTATGAGCTGCCAGAGGACGTAGGGAAGGCCAGTACAATTGCAGCATTTAAGAGGCATTTGGATAGGTATTTGAATAGGAAGGGTTTGGAGGGATATGGGCTGGGTGCTGACAGGTTGGACTAGATTGAGTTGGGATATCTCGTCAGCATGGACAGGTTGGACTGAAGGCTCTGATTCCGTGATGTACATCTCTATGACTCCATGACTCTAAGTGATCTGCTTTGCAAAGTCAGGAGTGCTCTGCAGGCTTGAAAAAAAAATGGGCTATGACATTTTTCCCAAAGGACGAGCATGGGGATTGTTAATCATGACGAAGTTACATTTGACCACACCAGTGTTCTTTTTTGGGAGGGTGGGACAATGTTGAAGGCATGAAAGGTGAATCTACATGGTAGAAGAGGGGTCCAATGAGTGACCTGGGGATCCTCAAGAATGATTCACAGACGGAGGAGGAGTGGGTACCAGGAAAGTCACCTTGAGCTTCTTTACATGACTTCTCCCACATCAGCCCCTCTCACTGTTCATTGCACCACAGTCGCATCGCCGACCTAGCAGCACACTGAGACTAGAGCTCTCACATCTTAACCAGATATTCAACACACCCCATCACCCAATGCTGCCAGCCTCATACACCCAAATCTCACTGCCTCCACATACTGGAAGCCATTCAGCTGTCCCAGCTATGCAGGCACATCATCTAAACTCGGTGCACACAACCACTGATGACCTGCAAGTGAGATGGCAGCCTAAGATAGTCCGTAACAGGAGACAGTATAGTAGAACTTGTCAAGGGTATGGTTACCTGTATACCATTTCTTTTGTCCTCTCTGGAACTTGTCCTATTTGAGAATCCATTTGAGAAATCTGGACAATGTTCAAATTGATTTTGCGAAGGACTAACCTGAATAATTCCTGAATAATTTTGTGGTTACTTTAAGATGGGCATCACCAAAAATGGTTATCTGCTCAATCAGTTTATGGGAGCTTGTGTTCAATTTAACCATAATTGTTAGTTTATAGAAAATGACAACAGTTGAGATATAAGTCACTGGCATTGAATCACCTTGCAATATCAATATGAGAAAGCCATATTACTTATTACTTTCTCACAGGGAGAACGAAATTGGTTAAACAATTCAGAAACGGAGGAATGGCTGGACAGGTTGGGCCGATATCCATCTGAGCTTTAACGATGATGTGTGATCTGATCAAAATATGCAAGATCCATGTAGGACTTGACACGATGGAGCCTCAAAAGTGACTGGCCCTCTTGGAGAGAGACTTAAACCAGGTGACAGAGTGCAAGAAGAAAGTGTCTTCCATTTATGGCAGAGAGGAAGAAAACTATTTTGCTTTTAGAGGGTCATGATTCTTTGAAGCTTCTTTGTCCCCAGAGGCAAAGGCAGAGTAACTGTTTTTCTTTTTTAAAGGGAGAGGTAGATAGATTCTTGATGAGCAAAAGGAGTGAATAGTTTTTGACATTCATCTGAATGTGTAGCTGAGGTTACAAACAGATTAGCCATGAATTTGCTCAAGGAGGCTCCAGGAGTCAAAGAAGTTAATCCTGCAAATAGCTGACATATACTTATGTTCATATTCCTTTTAAAATTAAAAAAAACTAATTTTTATAGTTTATAGAAATATTATAGAATTTTGTTACATTTGTGAACTGACATTTTGTTGTTACTAGGCAAAAGTGAGGACTGCAGATTCTGGAGATTAGACTCAAGAGTGTAGTTTTGGAAAAGCACAGCAGGTCAGGCAACATCCAAGGAGCAGGAAAATCGACGTTTTGTGCCAAAGACCGATGAAGGGCTTTTGCCCGAAACGTCGATTTTCCTGCACCTCATATGCTGCCAATTTGTTGTTCCTGTCCAAACATTTATGGCCATTGAGATATTTCCATATGTAGAGAATCAGTGTCACAAGTGTCATTACAATAATCGCTATGGGAAACACAGCATGTTCAATGGTAGATAATCATTCAAAGTTTGTGAGAAGATTTGTAGCTCAGGTGCTCGATGCTGTGGTTCTGTTTGCCGAGCTGGAAGCTTTTGTTGCAAACGTTTCGTCCCCTGTCTAGGTGACATCCTCAGTGCTTGGGAGCCTCCTGTGAAGCGCTTCTGTGGTGTTTCCTCCGGCATTTATAGTGGTCTGTCCCTGCCGCTTCCGCTTGTCAGTTTCAGCTGTCCGCTGTAGTGGCCGGTATATTGGGTCCAGGTCGATGTGTTTGTTGATGGAGTTTGTGGATGAGTGCCATGCTGCCTGTGAAGCGGCAGGGACAGGCCACTATAAATGCCGGAGGAAACACCACCGAAGCGCTTCACAGGAGACAGGGGACGAAACGTTTGCAACAAAAACTTCCAGCTCGGCGAACAGAACCACAGCAGGAAGATAATCATTTTCAAGACATTCAGTGATTGAGGGTGTTTTAAACCTATATATTCAACAGAGAGGTATACTGACGCATGTAACGGAGTGAAGTTCAACTACATGAACAGATTTGTTGTGCAATCAGTTGCTTAAGGGATTTAACATGCTAGCTGCCATTATCAATGCTTTTTTATAAAGCTATTTGCAGAAAACCTGACACAGTCTCAAAATTTCTTTTCTAAAGGCTGAACAATATAAAAAAGCCAGTTTTGTTATACATGACGTCTTTGCAGACAATATATGGTGATTAATGTGTTCAAAGCATTGGATTTAAACTTGCAGTCTTATAATTCAAAGTCAAGAGTACTACTAATTGAGTCAAGTTGAGAAACAAGTGTAATTTAGAATTTAGGCCGAATATGATCAACTTAATGTACAAAAATATTCATCCTTTGACAAACTGTAGGCACTTCTTATTGTTATAACGTGACATTTAAATGTGAGAGGATACATTAATTTAAAAGTAATCACAATTATAAATTAATGTATCCTCTCACATTTAAATGTCACGTTATAACAATAAGTAGTGCTCACAGTTTGTCAAAGGATAATTATTTTTGTACATTAAGTTGATCATACTGGGCGCAAATTCAAAATTACACTGGTTTCTCAACTTGGCTCAATTGGTAGTATTTTTACCTTTAAATTATAAGACTGCAGGTTTAAATCCAACAATTTGAATGCACAATCTAGGCTGACATGGAAGTGCAATATACAAAGTAGTTGTTGGACATTCTGAGGCGCAGGCCTTCAAATGAGATGTTAAACAAACAGAGAACACTATTATCACAGAATGGCCTCTATATTTGCTTAAAGTACAATTTAATAATTGCATTTGTGTGAACTACTGAAAAATATTTCAGTGAGACTAGGCTTTATATAAAATCAAGTGCAATAGGAGGAAGGTTCAATTGAAGGCAAGCTGAAAAAAAGATACAAGCGGGAAGCTTCGGACAGTGGACAGACAAAGGAAAATCAACATGGGACAGGAAAGGGCAGAAAATATAAGCAGAAGAGTGCAGCAGAAATTAGAACCAGAATAAGTCATAATAGTAAAAAGTCAAACCTTAAGGCTATTTTATCTGAATAACATGCAGCATTTATAACGAGATCGACAAGGTCACGACACACATAGAAGTAAATGAATTGGACTCGATAGCTATTACAAAGACGTAGCTGCGGTGTGACCAGGACTGAGAATTCAATATTCATGGGTATTCTGGAATAAAAAAGATAAAAAAGGAAAAGGAGGCAGGATATCGTTGCTAATAAAGGAAAGTACCAGTATGTTGGTGAGTAGTAATAGGAGTGCAATAGATCATGATGTGAAATCAATTTGGGTTTAAATAAGGAATAGAAAGGAAAAGAAGTCACAGGTGGATGTTTTCCATAGGCTCCCAAAACAGCATAAATTAGGAACCAATGAATGTGTGTAAGAAGAGGACTACAACTGTCATTTTCAACTGCATATTAACCTGGACAAATCAGATGGACAGGGGTAACATGGAAACAAATTTGTAGAGTGCATCAGGGATTGTTTCTTCGAGCAGTGAATTGCAGACCTGCCAAGAATTGACTATTTGACATCTAGTAATAGACAACAATGTAGGATTAATAAGAGATCTTAAAGTTAAGAATCCTCTAAGGAGTAGCAATCACAAGACAGAATATCAAATTCAATTTGATGGAGAGCAACGCAGGTCTCAAACCTGTCTCAACTTATGCAAAGGCAATTTCAGAGTATGAAGAATGAGTTGTCTAAAGCAGACTGGGAAAATAGACTGAGGGATCACAGATGAGCAATGGGAAACAATTAAGCAGATACCTTATAATGATGAGTGAAAATGTATTCCAGTTATAAAGGACTCAATGAGAAAAATAAGTCATCTCTGACTATCAAAAGCAGTTGAGGAGAGAATCCAATCAAAAACTAAGGCATATAAAACAGCAAAAACTAGTGACTGGCCAGATCGTTGGGTGTCTTTTTTAAAAGAAACTAGCAGCAGATGACTAAAAAGCTAATAAAGTGTGAGAAAATTTATGATTGCAAATTGCCAAGAAATATAAAAACAAACAGCAAGAGATTCTTTCAGTGTATAAAAAGAGTATAAGTGACTGTGGAGGATGCGACGTGAGAAGTGATAATGGGGAACAGGGAAATGGCAAGAGACAGTGAGACTCTTCACAGAATATTGATGAGGCTGGAGTACTCTGAAGTAGTTTTGTTCCTGGATTTAAGATGGGACATACCGACATTGGAGGCAGTTCAAAAAGAGATTCACCAGGCTGATTTTTAGGATGAAGAGAATGACTTATTATGAAAGGCTAAATAGGATAGATCTTTATTCATTACAGTTGAGAAGATGGTGAGGTGATCATATTGAAAGACACGAGATTTTGAGTGTGTTTGATTGATGAGATTGATGTTGAGAAGATGTTTCCCCCAGTAGAGGGATTTTGAACAAGGGCACATACTTACAGAAAAAGTGAACACTCATTTAAAACTAAGTGTGAATTTTATTTCAGAGATTAGTGAACAACTGAAATTTTCTAAGCCAGAGTGTTGTGGAGGGTAGATCACCAGAAGTATTTAAAAAGCAAAGTGACTAGATCTTTCAATATTGATTTGAGGGCTATGAGGAGCTCACATGAAAACAAGGCCTGGGACAGATCAGGATGATCTTATACAATATAAGAACATACGAACTGGGGCAAGCCTGAGGAGCTAAATCAGTATCCCATTGCTCCAATTCTTATGTTCTTACACTCCTTAAGTGTTCATGATTTTTTTCAATACAGAATAAAATTGGAGATTTCATCCCATGAAGAACATATATATTTTGAAACCCTCATTTAAGTTCTGTTCACTTTCACAACAAGAACTGAATTTCAAAACATACATTGCTTTGCAGTACTTGACAGATGCAAAAGGTGCAGTATACATGTTAATTCAAGGAAAAGCCAATTATATTAAAATATTTTGACTCAAAATTGACTTTCCTAAGCCTATCTGAAATCTTACAGGCCAGGAAGTTTCTGATATTATGAATAACGATAGAGACATATGGAAATGTATGTTAACAATTCGATTTAATCCTTTATGGAATTACCCACAAAAATGTCCCTAAACACACGAAATAAAAACAAATAAAATGTTTTTAAAAACTTAGATTTGGCCATTCACTCCTCCCCTACATTTGCTGCACAAAGAGTACCTCAGATTTTGAATTTTCTCAGTCTGAAGCAGTTTAATTCTATCTTCATTACTGATCGTTTTTCAAGTTCAGCTTCACAAATTTCTCGCTGACCTAAATCTCTAAATCCCTGAAATAATGCTGTCTTTTCTGATACTTCAGAAATATATCAATGTACTTTAAATGGTGAGAGACAAGTCTTACCACCTACTTTGTTGCAAGCCAACAATTTTCTCTTTATTATTTGTAAGCAAAGGAGTTAGCAAACAAAAATGCCAGCCATGTGCCAGCAGTTTTTTTGAGATCCAAATGAGAGGGCATATTTTTAAGGTGAGAGGAGAAAGATTTAAAAAGGACATGAGGGACTTTTTTTTTAAACACGGAGTGGCTCGTATATGGAATGAATTGCCAGAGGAAGTGGTGGATGCACATACAGTTACAAGTTTAAAAGACACCTGGATAAGTATGGGAATAGGAAAGGTTTGGAGAGATATGGGCGAAGAGCAGACAGGTGGAACTAGTTTAGTTTGGGAAAATGGTCGGCATGGACTAGTTGAACTAAATGGTTTGTTTCCATGCTGTATGACTCTGATTCTATGAACGTGGTTGATTAATGATTTTTGGAAACTCGGCCTAAAAATAGTATTTATACCAACATTTAAATAAACTTATTTATTTTGTAATTCACATCTGCTTTCCTAAAAAATCAATACTGAGAATATTGCATGTACCTTAGGTACTGAGTGCACCTCAAATAAATTATTCACTGTTGGAATATTGCGTGCAATTCTGGTACATCTCTATGACTCTCTGATGTGGAGATGCCAATGTTGGACATGGGTGGACAAAGTTAAAAATCATAGAACACCAGGTTATAGTCGAAGAGGTTTATTTGGAAGTACAAGCACTGGGAGTGCTGCTTCTTCTTCAGGTATCTTGCTCCGAAAGCTTGTACTTCCAAACAAACCTGTTTGACTATAACCTGGCATTGTGATTTTTAACTCTAAGAAAGTACTTACTGCCTCTCTGATATTCCGCTAACTAGAAAGACAGGAACTGGTGTAAGGGAACACTAAGCACTACTCCATATCCCAACTTGGACCGATACCGATGTGCCATCAGCATCACTGTATCAAAATCTTGGAACACCCTATCCAGCACCTTCTGAATGACAAGTTGTGATGGGCAATAAATGGTCTGTCAGCAAAGGCTGCATGTGACATGAAAAAAAACTATAAAATCCAGTTGCCGAAAGAATATTATAATTCCTCAATATTACAGAATCAAGTCAAAAACGAATAGAGCTGAACTTGTCCATGATGAATTATGACAACTATTACTTTAGTATACAACAGTTTTACTTATTACAATATCCAAAAGCACTTCACTGGATGTTACAAAACAAAAATTGACATTCAGCTACCTGGTAATGTTGGGTCATTAATCATAGGGCAGATGCCCAATATTTGGTCAAGGCAGTGAATTTGAAGGAGCACCTTGAGGAAAGGCATGTGGAGGGGAAAGGAGGATGGAAAGGTTGACAAAGTGAATTCCAGAGCTTCAGGCCTTGGCAGCTGAAGCCACAGCTGCCAACGATGTAACAATTAAATTTAGAGATGTTAGAACAGCACAGAACAGGATATCGAGCAACTCCAGGATATTACAGAGGTAGGAAAGGGTGGCAGAAAGAGATTTGAAATAAAGGTAAGGTTTTTACAACTAAGCCACTGTTTAGTCAGGACTGAGTATAGGTTAGCAAGCACAGGGGTATTGGGGGACAGACATGAGTAGCAGAATTCTAGAGAATGGAGGGATGTCTAACTCCACATTGGAATATTCCAAAGTAGAGAAACAAATAGCATGGGGGCATGGGTAAGGGATTCAGCAACATATATGAACTTCCTAGGTTAAAGGTGATTCGGGTGAAACTTTTTAACAAGCCTGATCCTAAAATTTTTAACCCATTCTTTCGTTTGAACAGGAACTCTGCTCCCATCTCTGCAACAGAGTTATTAGTATGGTCGACTTGCGCACAACTTAAACATTGATTCAAGATTTCAAACCCTGCCATCTACAACTCAAACGTTGTGTTATTTTCCTTCATTTCCTATTTTAGTCATCAAATAATTTGAGCCTTAATTTGCATATTGCAGGGGGAAAAAAAATCAAAAACAAAAACATATGTTTCATTAAAAGGCAAACTTTACTCCAGCTCAAAAAGCCCAGACACAATGCTAACAAGCCATTTAATATCCAAAGCATCAGAGGCAAGTTGCCATTCATTGGTAGGATGATGTAGCAAGAAGACCAAAACTTAAGAGAATCAACAACTACAATGTGTTTTAATATGCTAGCAAGAGAGCACAGGCAAGGCAAAGAAGTGAAGATGCGTGTTACCTTCTGAAGCAATTCAGCCACTAACCAAGATATTTCACAAGTCATCCCCACAAATGAATAAAAAAGATGCCTACAAGAAATTGGTCCAGACATGGAGAGAAAAACAAGTTCATGGATAATTGTACACCTACATAACAGTCGCCACACTTCCAACCGTGATTATGAAGAGCCTTAGGACAGCTTGAGATTTTGAAAGGTGCTACATAAATTCAAGTCCTCTTTTCATACAAACTAATGTCCTCTCCTTTGATGTACTTCTTTGAAGCAAAAATACTCACGTATATATCCTAAGCTGCGTTCCTACACTCCAAGGATTGCAATAGTTCAAGATGGCAGCTCATCACCATCCTCTCTAGGACAATAAGGTATGGCCATTAAAGTACTCTTCCACCTGACGCAAATATCTCATGAAAATAAAATACATAAATATATAGAAGGGAATAATTCAGCTTGTCAATATGATATTTTCTGCCTGTTATTCAGCCTAAAATAATCTGAAGAGTCATCCAATAGATTAGATAGCATTGTGCACCGTGCTATACAGACATAACTGGCTCTATTTCCAGTCTCCGCCTGGACCAGAAATGGGAGGAGGTATGGAATTTCATTCCTGTTTGTCATTCTCTGTCTCCATCTAGCTTTCAGGTCATGTTCCTGTAAGCTGGGTTATGGGAATGGCTCGGCCACCTCCCTGCATGTAGCAAATAGCTGACTTCACCACTTAAAGTTAAATTTTGCAGTTGACTTCGAAGTTCCTTGCCTGCCTTGGTGCAGCAGAAGCAGTAGGCCAACGCTGGCAGGTCATGCCTGGCACTTCCCAACAGAGGAAGCTCTCCCCTACTTGCTGCATGTTTTCAAACTGAAAACCCTCTCATCGGCATCCAGTTTCTACAGCCTGCCCACCACCTTGAATTTGATGGTGAGCCATCAAATGAGGTCATTCCAAAAAAAATCACAATGACCATTTCCAGTGCAGGCATGTGATCTCCATTAGATCCCAGCAGTGGGGTTCAAGAGCTTGACAGCAGGACTCTGTTCTCAAACAACTCAGTTTCAGCATCCAGACTTTGCTTTGTCATTCAACCCAATTTTTAATCGCACTGGAATCTACATTTAGACTCCGTAATCAGAGTGGAAAGCCAATCACATGATAAAAATATGGATGCAAAAATTACTTTAAAATTCATGAAACATTGTGCTCCTCTTTCCATAGATGCAGCAAGACCCACTGAGTTCCTTCAGCACTTTGGTTTTCTTTTGTATAGCATCAGATTTGGCTGAAAGTTGAATGTTAACTCTACCACCAAGCAATCCCTATTTTTTTGTTTACTTAATACAATTTAAACCAAAGACAAGCAGAATATTTCACAACCAATGCACAGTTGGGCTGCATAAAATATTAGACACCCTAACCAATATTTACACGATTTTGACTCTCATTCCAACCGCTCGGTATACACAGTGGAATGGGATGCGATGAACTTGTGCAATACAGCTCATGTGCCAAGGGCACTAGAATGGATGCCAAAAGGTCTGCAATTGTCTTATCTCTCTTAGCCAATAATTCAAAACTGCAGGCTGCTGGAGCCAATATGTAATCAGAGGTTGAGAGTAAAATTACTTCCGTCACTGAATTCTTTCTGCAAAGTCTCAGTGCCAAACCAGCCCAAGCAAAGCATTCATTGGCACTCAAGAGTGCCAAAAAGATTTTTTTTTTAAATAATTAAATGTTGAGTTATTCATTATACAATAAATGGGGCATTAGAAATGCTATTAAACTAAATCTCTGATTGTCAGAACTATTGATTTATGCTTCTCAAACCCTGCTTTGGGTTTTGGAGAGTTCAAGTCTTTGAGATGGTATTCTGAGGATCTACTTCTGTACTATTATCAATTTTTCACTAAAAATTGAATAGCAGAATCCCTAGTCGTGAGCAATTAAGAGCATCACTTGGTAGATATACTAAGTGCCAAAGGATGCACAAGGTATTCCCCCAACTAGCTTCAGTGTGTGAACATGTTTTCAGTTCAAGGTAGCTCCTTGGTTTATTTCCACTGTATCACACTGTATCACTGTAGCAGTCTAGCTTCTAAATGCAAAATGGTTAGCATTTACATCATAATGCAAATACATTGAAATTCATGCAAATACTGAGCACAACCGAATAAAATGTTTAACTTTAACAGAGATGTCATTCTGCTTATTTTAGAAGTCCCACAACATCAAGTTATAGTCCAACAGGTTTATTTAATATCGTAATCTTTTGAAGTGCTGCTCCTTCATCAACTCAAGTCCTGGAATTCACCTGGTGAAGGAGCAGTGCTCCAAAGCTTGTGATTTTAAATCGACTATAACCTGGTGTCATGTGACTTCTGACTTGGTCCCAGCATCTCTACAACCTGGGCGGCACAGTGGCACAGCAGTTAGCACGGCTGCCTCACAGTGCCAGAGACCTGGGTTAAATTCCTACCTCAGGCAACTGTCTGTGTGGAGTTTGCACATTCTCCCAGTGTCTGCGTAGGTTTCCTCCGGGTGCTCCGGTTTCCTCCCACAGTGAATTGGCCATGCTAAATTGCCAGTAGTGTTAGGGTGAAAGGGTAAATGTAGGGGAATGGGTCTGGGTGGGTTACTTTTCAGAGGGTTGGTGTGGACTTGTTGGGCCGAAGGGCCTGTTTCCACACTGTAAGTAATCTAATCTAAAACTTGTTTATATTAGGGCTTGAGGCTCAAGTATCCTGATCTAATTGTTCGCAGGTAAAATATATTACAATATGCAGGCATTTACTTTATTGGCCCATCAAGGCTGCAAAAGAAATCATTATCAAAACAAAAAAGGTAGCAATTTGTTGTCATTGAGTACAGAGCATATCTCCCTGTGCTCTTCACAATTTGAAGTTTTGTTTTGAACTTTAACTAAGATATCACAAACTTTTTAAAACATTTTATTTGAATCCCATTGAAAATACAAAAGGAGATGCTTTGAGATTTTGTTAAAAAAAGGTTGGTATGGAAGATGGGCCAATATACTTTTATTGTCTGGATGAGTAAATCAGGGAGGAATTGATGCCTGGGAAACTGAAACTTTCCGAAACTATTGCTGAGTAATCTGAAAAATAAATCAGACAGCTTTAAGCACTTTGATTGAAATGTCACATAATTATATCTTCCAAAAAAAAGAATCTGCAAGACAAATCCATCAATGACTTCAATATCTAAAAATGTCCAGTTCAACAGGTAAACAGAACTATTGCATTATGCTACTCCAAGCAAAACCTTAAAGTACCTTTACTATTTGAAAAATTGAACAAGACAAGGTATTTCAAGGTAAAACCAACTAGAGTGAGCACATGGCTGCTCAGTAACATTCAAAAGTTTAGTACAATTTTTAACCTGGAATACAATTATCTATCCTTCTAACTATGCTGAGCAGTTTACAGCTGTTGTGGCAACAAACTAAATTCTTTTATACAGTAAATACTATTTCACTTGGCTGGAAACATGAATGTCAGCAATGCAATTGGTATGAAGAGCCATTGCCAACAGCTGAACTTATATATAGCGATACATGTTGAAGTTACACAAACTTATTTAGGCACAAAACATTTGTTATAATGCTTAAATTGCAAATATTTTGTGCCAATGGCATCCCTATTAAATTATAAAAATAATTGTCATTCTGACAAAACATGTGTGAAGGTCAAAATATGTGAGGATGCATCCCAAACACTCAACCCAGCAAGAATCAGGCAGAAAAGATTTTAAACAGGAGCGAAAGGATGTAGTTTTCCATTAATTGTGGCTTTTACAACAATCTTCAATCTCAGAAGATGATGGTTCACACTGTAATGAACAACTCTGTGCTAAGAACTGTCTGGTGTGGCTAAGAAGCTCAACATTTCCTTTACAGTAAATTCGGCCATGTCAGAGTATAAGCTGAGGACAGATTATTCACTAGACTGTTTTCTCTCAGCACTCTTTCTGGTCAAATGAGCATTTCTTCTCTGATCTTCTCTTCCAAAGCGTCTCAAAGAGGTAGGCCTGTGAGATCGTGGTTGTCAGCAACTACACCACAATTGTCAATTTCAATATCGGTCATCTTAACTTCTCACTTGCAGTTGTAATTGTTGCAGAGGTTGGATACCCAAGAAACAGGGATCAGGTGACCCATATGCCACACGGAGACTCTTTATTCAACCATCATCCACTTGATGAACATGGCTAAGTCAATGCAGATAGCCATAGCACAGCAATGCTATGTTGATGGAACTAGTAAGTTCCAGAAGGAGATCTTGCCCTGCCGAGAGATGCCAGCGATATATCAAAGACAGTGAAGCTGTTCAGCCTTTTTCTGTTGCCTGGTACATGTTATCTTGGTCTAGACAGTGTAGAGGTAGGGACCGAGGAAGCAGGTTTTGTAGATTTAGTTTGGTGCTTTCAGTCAGGTTGCTGCTTTTCCACCCTCTCACAATCAGCTTGGATCTAACAGCTGCAGTGTTTACAATGCCCATCTTAAGTTCATTATCAATTGACAGATTGCTGGTGATTTCGGAATTTAGATATGTAAAGCTATCTACAGCCTCTGGTGTCATACTGTGAAGGCTGATGGATGGTACTATGGCAAAGTCTTTGTCAGGCAAATGCTTATAGTCAAACCACAGTTTGGATCTGAACCGTTGATTATGGGACCGCTCAGCTCTGTCTATCACTTGCTTCTCATGCTGTTTGGTATGCAAGTAATCATGTTTGGGAACCTCAGCAGGTTGACACTGCATCTTCAGGTATACTTGGAGTTACTCCAGACATGTTCTCCTGCACTCTCCATTGAACCCGGATTGATTTTTCTGGCTCAATGGTAATGGTTGAGTGGGGGATAAGCCAGGCCCTTAGGTTGCAGATCGTGCTGGAGTACAATTTTGCTGCTGTTGATGGCCCACAGCGCCTCATGGATGCCCAGTCTTGAGTTGCTAGACCTGTTCAATAGGCTTTTGCCCGAAACATTGATTTTCCTGCTCCTCAGATACTGCCTGACCTGCTGTGCTTTTCCAGCAGCACTCTAATCTATATCTGTTCAATGTCTGTCTCATTTAGCACGGTGATAGTGCCACACAACACAATAGAAGTTATTTTCAATATAAAGGTGGGACTTTGTCTCCACAAGGACTCTTACCGATACGGTCACGAACAATGTGTATCTTCTTGGAAGATGTTTGGAGTGTGGTCCAATGGTTTGTTTCAACTCGAGAGGATAAAGCACATTCACAAACTGTGCTAAATGATATATATTTTTAAATTGTCATGGTGGGAACGATTCTATTCCCGCATCCATTTTCAAACTTAAGTACTTACAGGTGAGCTATAAGAGCCAACATAGTTACAGATGTTTCTTTTACAATCTGTGCCAAATACATACTTCCAACTTTGGAAGAATACACACCCTTTCACAGTGTGATCGTTTCACCAGTATTCTATGTGATTAAACTGAACTCTGAATGGGGCAATAGATTTAGTACTTTTTGTTGTGCATTGTAGTATGGACTAAGTTAATTTTGGCTACAATCAGTTCATTTGGATTTCATAAAACTATTAGCAACTTGGACAAACGGACGATGTTTTCATCCATTAAATCACCAAGTCCTGGAGTCAAACTTTCCTTTAAAAAATGTCAAATTGTTTAAGTTTAAACTAACTACGCGTGGGAGATGTAGTTTTTGATTCACAAGTTAGAATTCAATTCCTGGTGACTTGGTTAAAGCTAAAGCATCTTATACACTAAAAGCATAATTAGTCACTTGCTGTACGGTCAATTTGTCAAAAGCTGCTTTCAACATTTTTGTGTTTGGCCAAGTAGACCAAATATTTATAGTTTTCATCAAGAATTGTAACTAGATTACATGATCATTCATCACCAATTTTAAATCACTAACGAGACAATTAAATCCAGGCAGTATGGTGGCTCAGTGGTTAGCATTGCTGCCTCACAGTGCCAGACACTCAGGCTTGATTCCACCCTCAGGCAACTGTCTGTGTGGAGTTTTATGTTCTCCCCATGTCTCTGTGGATTTTCTCTGGATGCTCCAGTTTTCTCCCACAGTCCAAAAGGTGCGCAGGTTAGGTGGATGGGCCATACTACATTGCCCTACAGTGTCCAGGGATGTGCAGGCTTAGTTACAGTAAATGCATGATTATGGGCATATGGTGGGTTTCTGTTTGCAGGATCGGTGCACTCGATGGGCTGAATGGCCTCTACCTGCAGTACAGGGATCTTATGATTCTCTGTGGCAAATGGCACCATGCATATCTTAACATCAGATCATTGAATTCTTTTGTACAACACTAGCAACATTGTGTGAAAGACAAAAAAAAACTCTCCATATTCATTATTCCTCCCTTTTGTTTGATGACACATTTAATCTTGAATATCCCTCCAATCTTCCCCTCTGTTCCACTTGCTTCTCCCCACCTTTTCCTACAACCGTTTGATCAGCACTTAAGGGTTGCACTCATCAGCAGAATTCACAAGAACACCAGTTTGATACATCTCATCGATAACATGGCACCTCTCAGTATAGCATGGTACCTTTTGCCACAGAGAATCATTGGAGTTTCACCTTTGATTTCATTGCTCAAGCCTTGGAATGAGTCTTGAGTTCAACTTTCTGACACAGAGAGAAGAATACCTTCAACTGGGACATGGTTGGCAAAGGATGGGTTATAAATATGACCTTATAAAGAAAAATTTTTAAAGCTACAAAAAAGCACATAAATGGATTCAAGTACAAGTGGGTTATTTTTAAAAGGAGGCAAACAGAGCTCATAAGCTAGTAGAAATCATAGGATCCAAAGCAGTTGTGAAATATAGTGGTCATCTACTAATTTCACAGTGTCAGGCAAAGCCATGCTATTCTTAAACATTGGTTATACTTCTAACGTCAAATAACACCGATTACGTTGCTACAGGATGCTTGCTGCCCTAAGACCTCATTTCGACTTCCCAATCAGCAACACAGATCTACATTTAAAGTTACCCTAGATACTGCAATGGATTTCAGTGTAAAAAGTGGACATCTATTTGACAAGCAGCAAATGAGTGGGAAATTAGATCATGTTATATTCCAAAGACGAAGAGTGAAAGTGTAATTCACGGCTTTATATAGCACATTGTTCCTTTACCTGTTCTACTTAAACTGACACCTAGCGAATTTAAAGCTCAACAGAGGATGGTAAATTCTGCTCATGGAGATGGTGAACTTTGAGGCAGGAAGGTCATGTCATTTGATGGAGTGGAGGCATAGCCACCCCTTGGTCAATCTTTCCATCCTGCCACCAATTGCGGCTTTTAAGTGACCAATTATGGTCTACTTAAAAGTCTCAAGCCCATCATTGCTGGGATTAGACATCTATAACCAGGCATGAAGCATGCATGATTGCTGTGGGCAGCCTGAAGGATGAGGGACCCAAAATCAAAGCCAATCAAATTCACTTAGCTTTGTTCTGTGCCCTCTTCAATCCTGGTTCTCTCAAAGGGCTCTTCCTCCATTAGCCATGGCACCCCTCCATGGTGTTACTAAACATGTGTGGCCAGTTTCTGATTAGTTTGCAGCTCTCAATGGGCAGGACTTCTGCATCTAGAGGCGCTTGATTTCAGAGGAAGACCCACTGGCCGCCTCACCACTGCCTCATGGCAACATTTTTCAGCAGGCCTTTCCAAGTAGAGGCAGCACCAGTCTCTCACTACTTTCCAAGAAGGATGTGTGAGACGTCAACATCTCTACAAGAGTCTCAGATCCCTCTAAACCTTTCCTATTCATATACCCATCCAGATGCCTTTTAAACGTTGTAATTGTACCAGCCTCCACCACTTCCTCTGCAGCTCATTCCATACACGTACCACCCTCTGCATGAAAAAGTTGCACCTTAGATCTCTTTTAAATTTTCCCTCCCCACCATAAACCTATGCTATATAGTTCTGGACTCCCCCCACCCCAGGGAAAAGACCTTGTCTATTTACCTTATCCGTGATTTTATAAAACTCTAAGGTCACCCCTCAGCCTCCGACACTCCAGGAAAAACAGCACCATTCTGTCCCTATACCTCAAATCCTACAACACTGGCAACATCCTTGTAAATCTTTTCTGAACCCTTTCAAGTTTTACAACATCCTTCCAATAGGTAGCAAACCAGAATTGCATGCAATATTCCAAAAATGGCCTAACCAATTTCCTGTACAGCTGCCACATGACCTCCCAACTCCTATACTTAATGTTCTGTTCAATAAATAAAGCATACCAAATGCCTTCTTCACTACCCTATTCACCTGCAACTCCACTTTCAAAGAGCTATGAACCTGTACTCCAAGGTCTCTTTATTCAGCAACACACCCCAGGACCTTACCATTAAGGTGTATATGTCCTGGTCTGATTCACTTTTCCAAAATGCAGCATCTCACATTTATCTAAATTAAACTCCATCTGCCACTCCTCAGCCCATTGGCCCATCTGAGCAAGATCCCATTGTACTCTGAGGTAACTTTCTTTGCTGTCCAATACACCTCCAATTTAGATTAGGTCAGGATATCTGGTCAGCATGGACGAGTTGGACCAAAGGGTCTGTTTCCGTGCTCTACACCTCTAATACTCTATCACTTGAAAACAGACCGATTATACACTTTAGAAGAGAATTACATGATGGCTACTGATATATTCCTGCAGGTCATGCACAGAGTAAGGGGTCTTCATTTTAATCCCTGGCTTCACTAATAACAAACTTGAGCTAAAAGAAAGTATATACCTGCACCAGCAGAAACATGTGCCCTAGCTGCAGAAAAACAGCAATGCTAAACTCAATTTTTTTTTTTAAAACTTAACAAAGTCACAGCAGGTTATTATTACAATCCATAAATCCACTTTGCTGTTGAAATATGCTATGAACTGTTCTTCTTAACAATATTCAATTTCTTTTATTCTTACATCTTTGCAATTGAGTTGTCTGCTATTCTGTAGCACAAGGTTATAAAAACTGCAACTTGGATTCATTGTATTGACAACATATTGAGAAGTTCCTCTTTGCAGATGATACTGTACCCAACATTCATCATCTCCAGGAATGATGTAACCAAGTATTCCCAAGAATTTGACTCCGAAAGGAGGCTCAAAACTTTTCATGAGAAAAGTAAGACACAATCTAACCCAGTCACTGGTATATCAGGAGAGAAGGGACACTGGATTAAGACAATAGATAATAGACAATAGGTGCAGGAGTAGACCATTCTGCCCTTCGAGCCTGCACCACCATTCAATATGATCATGGCTGATCATCCTTAATCAGTATCCTGTTTCTGCCTCATCTCCATAACCCTTGATTCCACTATCCTTGAGAGCTCTATCCAACTCTTTCTTAAATGAATCCAGAGACTGGGCCTCCACTGCCCTCTGGAGCAGAGCATTCCACACAGCCACCACTCTCTGGGTGAAGAAGTTTCTCCTCATCTCTGTCCTAAATGGTCTACCCCGTATTTTTAAGCTGTGTCCTCTGGTTCGGCACTCACCCATCAGCAGAAACATGTTTCCTGCCTCCAGAGTGTCCAATCCTTTAATAATCTTATACATCTCAATCAGATCCCCTCT
>NC_057714.1:98095477-98177728 GCF_004010195.1 Chiloscyllium plagiosum | reverse complement strand
CAAGAACACCCAGATTTCTCTGTACTGCCCCTTTACATAAATTGATTCTATTGAGGTAGTAGTCTGCCTTCCTGTTCTTGCCACCAAAGTGGATAATCATACATTTATCCACATTAAACTGCATCTGCCATGCATCTGCCCACTCACTTAACTTGTCCAGGTCACCCTGTAATCTCCTAACATCCTCCTCACATTTCACCCTGTCACCCAGCTTTGTATCATCAGCAAATTTGCTAATGTTATTACTAATACCATCTTCTATATCATTAACATATATTGTAAAAAGCTGCGGTCCCAGTACTGATCCCTGCAGTATCCCACTGGTCACTGCCTAGCATTCCGAAATGGAGCCGTTTATCACTACTCTTTGTTTCCTATCAGCCAACCAACTTTCAATCCAAGTTAGTACTTTGCCCCCAAGACCATGCGCCCTAACTTTGCTCACTAACCTCCTATGTGGGACTTTATCAAAAGCTTTCTGAAAGTCCAGGTACACTACATCTACTGGATCTCCCTCGTCCATCTTCAGAGTTACATCCTCAAAAAATTCCAGAAGATTAGTCAAGCATGATTTCCCCTTCATAAATCCATGCTGACTCTGACCTATCCTGTTACTACTATCCAGATGTGTCCTAATTTCATCCTTTATAATAGACTCCAGCATATTTCCTACCACTGAGGTCAGACTAACTGGTCTATAATTTCCTGCTTGCTCTCTCCCAAAAGTGATATAACATTAGCCACCCTCCAATCCGCAGGAAATGATCCCAAATCTATCGAACTCTGGAAAATAATCACCAACGCATCCACGATTTCTCGAGCCACCACCTTCAGTACCCTGGGATGTAGACCATCAGGCCCCGGGGACTTATCAACCTTCAGACCTAACAGTCTCTCCAACACCAATTCCTGGCAAATATAAATTCCCTTCAGTTCAGGTCCTTCAGCCACTGTTACCTCAGGGAGATTGCTTGTGTCTTCCCCAGTGAACACAGATCTGAAGTACCAATTCAATTCTTCTGCCATTTCTTTGTTCTCCGTAATATATTCCGCTGTTTCTGTCTTCAAGGGCCCAATTTTAGTCTTAACCATTTTTTTGCCTTTCACATACCTAAAAAATCTTTTACTATCCTCCTTCTTTTTATTGGCCAGTTTACCTTCGTACCTCATTTTTTCTCTGTGTATTTCCTTCTTAGTAAAGCTTCCCAGTCCTCAGTTTTCCCACTTATCTTTGCTATGTTATACTTTTTCTCTTTTAACTTTATATGTTTCTTAACTTCCCTCGTCAGCCACGGCCACCCATGCCTCCTCCTAGGATCTTTCTTCCTTTTTGGAATGAACTGATCCTGCAACTTCTGCATCATACACAGAAATATCTGCCATTGTTCCTCCACTGTCATCCCTGCTAAGGTATTGCACCATTGAACTTTGGCCAGCTCATCCCTCATAGCTCCATAGTTCCCTTTATTCAACTGAAAAATTGTCACTTCCGATTGTACCCTCTCCCTCTCAAAGCTTAAACATAGGTCTGTGAAGCAGTTCTGCTGCCTGAAGAGCATTCTAGTTTCTTCAATAACAGTGAAGTTCTTTGCAAGTTAAGCTTATGGTAAGTAGTGCAAATTTTCAAATGGATGTGCTTCAAGCTGCCACACACTTGGGTATACAAGGAGTAATGTGTGAGATTCATGCAAAGAAATCCGTGGATTAATTTGTAACTTTGCAGGCCCATTTCCCTACCCCATAATCACATTAAAGTCAAGATGATCTTTTTACCCAGCTCCAGTGACTTACAAATGAATGAGCAAATCAAATTTCAAAAATCCTACTTCTCATTTTTAAGGCACTCCATAATATGATAAATATTTCAAAACACATGCTTCGTGTTGCATCCTCTGTTTCTAGATGACTACTTATTAGCATCTTTTTGGCACCAGAGGCCAAATATTCAACTCTCCCATCACTCTCATCAATGAACATTCTCCCTTCCAATTCTAACACTTAGTTTCTCTTTTTCCATGCTATTGATTTCTACCATTTCATTTTCGGCACACTGTTCCATCAAAATTCCGACAGGAAGTGTACATTCTGCTCCTTATAAAGTGCTCAACCGCTCTTCAATCGAACTAGTAGCATAAGTTATTAATGGCTTAAAACAACATTTATCAGGTTTTATTTAATTCCTGAAATGGAAATAAGCTGCACAAGCTCACTGCACACTTGAATCCTACACCTAGAAGCAGGCATAGTGTGGTTTCCAAGAATTGCCTGAAATGACTTGGCTCCTTGCATGTTCGGATTACCCATATAAGAATAATTTAGTAACTATGGGAGGCCTGGAATGATAAAAATTTGCAGTTGTTTTATTTATCTTTCAGCTGGAACTTAAATTGGAATGTCCAGCTATCTTCAACTATTTATAGCAGACCCTGGAGCAGGATTAGTGTCAGAGTTCAGCAACTCACTTCCCCAGGATTAAGAACAATGCATCACACAAGTTTATATGGATTTCAGCAATGCCTTTGACAAGGTCTCTCATCGGACATTAAGCAAGAAAACAAATACACTTGGGATACAGGATAACTGGGTAAAGTGGATTCAAAATTGGCTCAGGAAACGGGGTGATGATAGAAGGTTGCTTTACTGACTAGAAACCAGTACCCACTGGTGTACCACAGGGGTCCACTATTGTCATTCATTAATAAATTTGCAGAAGACAAGGACTGGTTGGATGGTTACCAGTGAGGCTGAGTGTCTTCGGCTACTACACATATACAGGATGGTCAAATGGGCAGATAAGTGATAATCGGAATTCAACCCTGAAAAGTGTGAGGTGATACACTTTGGAAGGAAAGATTTGACAAGAAAGTATTCAATGAACACATAACACTAGGAAGTTTTGCAGAACAGAGGGAACTTGGCATGTTTGTCCACAGATCTTTGAAGGCGGAAGAGCATGTTAGTTAGGTGATGAAAAAGGAATATGGGACACTTGCCTTTATCAATTGAGG
The DNA here is from genome assembly GCF_004010195.1 of Chiloscyllium plagiosum. NCBI lineage: Eukaryota > Metazoa > Chordata > Chondrichthyes > Orectolobiformes > Hemiscylliidae > Chiloscyllium > Chiloscyllium plagiosum. Next base: position 98,174,720 of record NC_057714.1, on the reverse strand, counting down.
CATAGATTACAAAAGCAGGGAAGCAGGTCCTGTTGGAGTTGTACAGAAATTTGGTGAGACCACAACTAAGTACTGTGTGCACCTCTGGTCACAACATTTACAAGAAGGATGCAATTTCACTGGAGGGGGTGCAGAGATGATTTGCCAGGATGAGATGAAAAGTTCAAATTTGAGAAAAGGTTTAGTAGTCTTGGGCTCTGTTAGTGGGGGCAGAGAAAATCTAGGGGCAATCTTGAGGTGTACAAAATTATGAGGGATGTGGACAGAGTAGGTAAGGAACAGCTGTTCTGCTGAGTTGAAGGGTCAGACTGGACACAGGTTCAAGGTGATTGGCAGGAGGTTTTGATGGGGGATGTGAGGAATACCTTTTTTAACCAAAAGGTGGTGACAGTCTGGAATGTGGGTCCTGCAGGGGTGGGAGTGGAAAGTTGCCTCACATCCTTTAAAAAGGTACCTGGATGAACACTTGACACATCATAACATTCAAGGCTATGGGCAAAATGGTGGTAAATGGGAGTGTCAGGTGTTTATCACCCGTCAGTGCAGACTCAACGAGCTGAAGGGCCTCTTGTGCACTGTATGATTCTATGAATGACAATTAAAGACCTGCTGACAAGACAAACCAGTTTACTTAAGAGATCAAAACCAAGTATCAATTTAAAATGTCTCTGGCACCAACAACTGTGCTATTTTTTTTATTTTAATGTAAAGTGTAAGCAACTTATTTTCCTGCAGCACACTTCTCTTTCACGTGGGGCACTCCAGAAATGAGAGTTGAAAATCTAGGCTGTCACCCGTGTAACAATGAGAGATTGCTTCACTGTCAGAGATATCATCTTTTGGATAAGACCTAACATTGAGGCCCAACTGCTCTTTCAGGCTGCATGATGATATAAATTGGTCCTTGAATGTTGAAGGCTAATGAGGATTTATGCAGAACAGGAAAACTATGAAAGAAAGAGTGAAGGAGTGGCTGTGTTAATTAATGATAGTATCATCAAAATAGAGACGCACGACCAATGCTCATAAGGCCAGGACAAAAAGCAGTTTGAATTGAGTTGAGCCATGGTAACGGCCATAAGTCATTTATGGGAGTGGTGCAGACCCCCCTCCCCTAGTGGTAACCACACAGTAGGACTGATTATAAAGGAAGCAATGGTGGAGGCTTAACAGAAAGATATGTTGACATTTATTGAGGACTTTAATCGCCTGATAGGCAAATGTGGCCTTCATAGTATACTTTTGAAATGGTTTCTTGAAAAGAAAAGTTCTGAAGCCAAATAGAGATCCAACTATACACAGGCATTGTGAAATAACAGGAGGGCTTTAAATAATCTTATCACATGCCTAGGTAACAATGGTCATAACTTGATTGAATTTTATAATCAGTTTGAAGGCGTCAAGAGTGGGTCCAAGAATAGCATATTAAAATTAAATAAAAGGAGAATTAAGAAGGCATGAAAGCAGAGCCAGCTAAAGCAAATTAGGTTAAGGGATCCATCAATAAAGATACTGTTGCAGATATTTCAATGGGTTAGAATACACAGAACACATGTATTCCAATAAAGGACACAACCATCCATGGCTAAACAAAAAAGAACAGTACTGTGAACAGAAACTCGACTGGATAAGACATACAATTACTGTGGCTATAAGAGCAGATTGGAGGCCAGGAATCTTGCAATGAGTACCTCATCTTCTGACTCTCCAAAGCCTGCCCACCATCTGCATTACACAAGTCAGGGGTGTGCTGAAATACTCCCCAATTGCTTAGATGAGCGAAGCTCAAACAACACTCAAGCAGCTTGACATGATCCAGGATAAAGCAGCCCAGTTGATTCTTTGTGGAAGTGGTACCATTCATTGCTCCACCATTGACTATCAGGGTGTACTATCTTCAAAATGAGCTGTAAAAATTCACCAAGACTCCTCAGGCAGCACTTTCCAAACCCATGACGACTACCAACTAGAAGGACGAGGGCAGCGGATGCCTAGGAACACCACCACTTGCAAGTCGTCCTCCAAGCCACTCACCATCCTGACTTGTAAATGTATTGTGCTCCTTCAGTGTCTCTGCATCAAAATCCTAGGATTCTCTCACTAACAGCACTGAGTCAAATGGACAGCAACATTCCAAAAAGGCAGTTTGTCACCACTATCTCAAGGACAACTAGGGTGAGGAATAAATGCTGGACTAGCCAGAAATGCCCACATCCTATGAATGAATAAAAAAAGGACACATGTGGATTCGCAGAGGTTAAACAATCGGGCCACAACCTGTCAAATGTACTATATTGTGGGAAAATATGAAACTATCTATTTTGGCAGGAAGAGTAAAGAAGATGCATGTTGTCCAGATGGTGAAAGGTTCCAAAGCTTTGAGTTGCAGAGTACTCTGCAAGTCCTTAATGCATGAATAGCAGGTACAGCAAATAGTTAGGAAATAAAATAGAATGCCGTTGATTTTTACAAGTGGAATTGAATATAGTAACAGGGTGGTTATGCTTCATTTACAGGATACTAGTGGAACTAATGTGGAGTATAGTGTAAGGCATCAAGCTTTCAACTTGAGTGGAAGTGGTTCATGGAAGGTTGACTGAACTGATATCCAGAATGGATGATTTGTCTTTTGATGCAAAGGCTTGATAAATTCCAGATTCAAGTGAAGCCTAAGACAAAAAGAGGTGACCCAATTCAAACATACAAGTTCGTGAATGGTCTTGATAGGATGGATGTGGAAAGGGTGTTTCCTCAGATGGGAGGAACTGAAACTAGGGTTCATTGCTTAAAAATAAGAAGTCGAGACTGAGCAGATAGGGACAAACTGTTCCTGCTTGCAACAGAATTGAGAACCAGGGTGCACAGTTGCAAAGTAGTTGGTAAAAGCAGGATGAGAAAAATGATATTTTCAGCAGTGAATAGTCAGGGCCCCAATGTACTGACTAGGGATGTGGTGGAAGCCAATTCAATTGATGCACTGGATGATTAATTAAACGGAAGTGATGTGCAGGGTTATGAATGAAAAGAAGTGAGTTTGGCACCCAAATCAAAATGGTCAGACAGCCAGTGCAGACATGCTGGGCCAAATGGCCTCCTTCCGCATAATAACAATTGAGCAATTCTGTGATTAGTAAGTCATTTGGCAGTACAGAACTTTGGTACTGCTGACAAAAACACAGTTTGTCAAATCATTTCATTTTGCACTCATTATATTCTTCTTGTGAATTGTCCTGTTGAGTGCAAGATGAATAGCTTCAACAAAACATGTATTTTTGCAGATGGTCTATTAAGTTAGTCTCATCCAAAGACATTATCAGAGCATCACAAATAACACTCTTTAACCCCCACCCCTATTTTGGATGAAATAAACAGAGGAGAGATAAAAACAGAAAATACTTGGCTGTATCTGTGGCTGTGCGATCTGCCATGAATTTCCAGCATTTTGATTTTCTATTTCAGCTTTCTAGCATCTCCAATATTTTACTTCCATATTAATGCAGGAGATGAGAGATTCAGGAATGAGCATGATAAACCAGGCTTGGGGATGGGTCACAGCTTGCATGTGAAGTAAGTGGATAGAAGAGGGAAGGATGTGAGTCTAAGTGACATAGCAGATGAAAGTGAACAACTGGCATTGGCAGCAAAGATCGCAGGGAAAGGAAAAGGCAAGCTAATCGCAACAAAATTATGTTGGCAAACAGCAACCCCAACTCAGTGCTGCATTCTTCATTCTCTGAGCTCCCACTAACACAGCAACTGTAGACACAGACCTTCCCAAACTCTTTCATACCTCGACATGACAAAAAAGCTGCTTACACAGATCTTTCCAGGTTAGAATATAGAACATAGAACAATACAACACAGAACAAGCCCTTTGGCCCTCAATGTTGCGCCGACCTGTGAACTAATCTAAGCACATCCCCCCTACACTATCCCATCATCATCCATGTGCTTATCCAAGGATTGTAAAAATCTCCCTAATGTGGCTGAATTAACTACAATAGCAGGTAAGGCATTCCACGCCCTTACCACTCTCTGCATAAAGAACCTGCCTCTGACATCTGTCTTAAATCTATCACCCCTCAATTTGTAGTTATGCCCCTTCGTACAAACTGACACCATCATCTTAGGAAAAAGTCTTTCATACCTCTTTGTAGCTATGCCCCCTCGTACAAGCCTACATCATCATCCTCGGAAAAAGACTTTCACTGTCTACCCTATTTAATCCTCTGATCATCTTGTATGTTTCTTTCAAATCCCCTCTTGGTCTTCTTCTTTCCAATGGGAACAGACCCAAGTCTCTCAGCCTTTCCTCATAAGACCTTCCCTCCAGACCAGGCAACATCCTGGTAAATCTCCTCTGCACCTTTTCCCAATGCTTCCACATCCTTCCTGTAATGGGGCAACCAGAACCGTACACAATATTCCAAGTGCGGCCACACTAGCGTTTGTATAGTTAAAGCATGACATGGTGGCTCCGGACCTCAATCCCTCTACCAATGAAACCTAACACACCATATGCCTTCTTCACAGCACTATCAACCTGGGTGGCAACTTTCAGGGATCTATGTACATGGACTCCAGGATCCCTCTGCACATCCACACTACCAAGAATCTTTCCATTGACCCAATATTCTGCCTTCCTGTTATTCTTCCCAAAGTGAATCACCTCACATTTAGCTGCATTGAACTCAGTTTGCCACCTCTCAGCCCAATTCGGCAGTTTATCGAAGTCCCCCTGCAACCTTCAACATTCTTCCACACTGACCATTACTCCACCAACTTTAGTGTCATCTGCAAACTTACTAACCCATCCACCTATGCCTGCATCCAAATTATTTATAAAGTGTCCACTCATTGATAGGTTGGGGTAGGGGTGGGAAAGTGCCAAAGAAATTATAGGATCAAAAACAAAAAGCAGAGAAAACAAAGCGCAATAAACTACCAAAGGAAAAACTGACATTATAGGAAAATGGCAATTTTGGAGGGTTAACTGGATTCAAAACATTTTACTTGAAATAAATATGCTTACTGCTCTCAAAGATGTGTGTTCTACTGCAGCAAAACTACTGAATTCACCTGAGTTAACATGATGACCCTTGACCCAGAAGTAGTACTGTAAGGAAACTCAGTAAATTTTTTTACAAGTGCCTGTAGGTTTTCTGTTTTTAAGAATGCATGAAATCAGCATTTAAGATTTTGCGTCAATTGCAAAGGGTCCAATTGTAAGTTCTTTAAAGATGATGAAATACTGGTCCATGTGAATTGATAATCTTTGACCTGGAAGTAAGATCAACACAAAGAGACAGGTCATTTGGTCGACAGACACAAATGAGAGCTTCAAGTAAAGAAGAGTTATAAGCAGGAGTTCTTTAGATTGAGGGTACTGTGACAAAGTGTCCCCCTAATCTATTCCCTGATAGTTGGCTATCCAGAAACAAATATAAACAGAAGTAGCAGCGCAGTGAATTCTAGTGCAAAATGAGCAAATGTCTTTAAAAAGAGGTAGGCTTTTCTATGTTGCAAAAAAGGAGAAAGGAATTCTTGAAGATTTTGCACTTGCTACCTAAAAGTTTTTCAAACCTGGTAAGCCATCTATCAAATCCAAAACAATTGCTTGGTCAGTCAATCTGGAAAGCTACAGATTAGGAACATGACCCAAGGTAGAGAGAGGGTTCAGATAAGGTCCTTGAGGAAGGGGGGTTAATCACACCTGAAATATTTGAAGGTGAAAGTTGTTGTCAGATTGACCTACTCTGTGAGAACAGAAAACAGCATATCATGGAATTGTGTAGCTTTGCAGTGCCACATATCTGCACTCAAGTGTTGGGTATGATTATCTTTGTTTCATCATTCATTTATCTTTTCCTGTGAAATATAATTTGCCTGTTAATTCATTTTTCATTCATATTGATTCTACTTCGTGCTAAATCTTATTGGTAATTTCTTAATTTGGAGATCACTTAGTAAATTTGGTTTTGTGCCTTACAATGCCAACTCTCCCCTAAATGGGATAGTAACAGTTAATTTACAGGAATACCAATCAAGTTTTATAGTAAGTTATCTTCATTATTTTTCAGTGATGACAAAATCATCTAGAGTCAGAATGGCAATGAGTCAGTAATTTATCTGTAATTTAAATCTCTAGCTTCAAAACACATTAAACTCTAGAGAGAGCTTTAGAGGAGGATGAAGGTCATCAAAACAACAATTCAACTGTGGTCTTTGGCTCACAATTTCTGCCTTTTTAAAAATTACATATGCTTTTAAAAAATGATAATGACAGTTAATAATGGCAAAACTATATTGATTGAGGACTACAAAAGATAACAGATTATTTTTGTCCTGTGAAACAAAGATGATTTGATACAGAAATGTTACAACTGAAAATTACATTCCATAGAGAGCTATTTATAACGTGATAATGTCTATTTTACATATGTTATTACATGGGCTCTTTTACCAGAGATAATCTGTCAATGCTTCAGGTTTGATTTTAATATGAAGACGCTTAAATACAAAAATGAATTTGACGCTAGCTTTACAATGCCACTCAAAGATTAACAAGTTTTCATTTTAACTGTGGCCTAAGATTAGGCATATTATACTTAAATCATCCAAGGTACATATGCAAAGACAATTCAGTATTTACAATCACTAGCTAATTTCCACACACTGGCTAAGATTTTGTTCATTTTGAACTCAGTGTGGGTCAGTAGCCCCCATTCCTACCAGTCAGCGTGCCCAGATCAAGCTCCTTGCAGGACACTTAACTGATGACTGCAGACCTCTCTCTGCCTCTTCGTCAAGAGGTTTTGCCACACTTTAGTTGCTGACCAATCAGAGGCAATGGCATGGAAGTGGCCTTCTGCGACCACTCTCATCTGTGCTCCAAAATTGGGATGTCCCCTCACCTTGTGTTCTGGTATAGAAAGCAGTCACTTTGCTCTCCTGCCACAAAGGCAGGGAATTGGTCTCATGGAAGGTTGAGGCCATTAAGTTGTTCTTAAATGAACATAGGCCTTCCCACCTAGACCTTTAAAGCACTCATTGGATATGGGCATTGCTAACTGTGCATTTATTGCCTGTGAGAAGTTGGTTATGAGCTGCTTGCTTCAACTGCTGCAGTTCTGGAGGTCTTCGTGCACCCGATCTTGAAAAAGCAGCAGTTATCGAATTCTGACCCAGTGACAGTGAAGGAATGGCAATATTGTTCCAAATCAGGATGGTGAGTGTGTTGGAGAAAAATGTCCAGGTGAAGGTCCTCCCGTTGAAGTTGTGAGTTTGGAAGGTGCTGTTTGAAGGAGCCTTGGTGAGTTGAGTTATCGCGGGGTACTTTGTAGATGGTACATGCAGATATGACTTTGCATATCATACAGGGTGTGAATAGGGAAGGTGGTGAATTGTGGAGAGGCATTTGGGAGGCAGAAATTGAGTTACACAGTGCTGAATTCCAAGCTCTGACAACTAACAGCAACAATATCTATAATGGTTGATCCAGCTTCTGGTCAATGATGTCACATCAGATTGGACTGTGGGGGATTCAGTGGTGGTAATATCATTCAATATCAAGGTTAGATTCTCTCTTCTTGAAGATGGTCATTGGCTGGTATTTCTGCGGCATGAAAGCTACGAGCAACTTATCAGTCTAAACCTGGATGTTAACCAGTTCTTGTTGCACGTGCACACAGGTTGCTTCAGTGACTAAGACGTGTGTGTGAACAGTGTGCAATCATCTGCAGACATCCCTACTGATAAAGCTGCTAAAGATGCTCAAGTCTGGGACACTATCCTAAGAAATTCCGCTCAAGATGGACAAATGACTGACCTCTAAATACCACAGGCACCTTTTTGTATTAAGTATGGCTGCAATCAATGCAGAGTTTATCCCATGCACCCCTTCCTGATTACCATTGCTTCCAGTTTCTCTACATCACACTCAGTTGAATGCTGTCACTCTCAGCTCGCCTCTGCAGCCAAGCTCCTTTGTCAATTTTTGACAGAGGCTGTAATGAGGTCAGGAGTTGAGTTCCCTTGCTGAACTCAAACTGAACATGCAAGTGTGTTATTGCTAAGCAAGAATCACTTGATAGCTCTATCAATGATCCCTTCCATCACTCTGATAATCTAGAGCAGACCGACAGGGCAGTAATTGAATAACAAAATAAAACAAAGTAATGCTTGAAGTCTTAAACAAAACTAAAAATTGCTGGCGAAACTCAGCAGGTCTGGCAGCACCTGTGGGGAAAAAGCAGGGTTAATGTTTCAAGTCTGGTGACTCTTCATCAGAACTATAAATCTTCTTAAATGTATCCACATGTGTGCATATGCCTACGTGTACACATATGCATGCTAGTCCGTCAGTATGTGAAGTTTTTATACAAGGGGATGCTATTATGATGCAGGTACTATAATAGTTCTCGCTGACCAGAAATCTCTCCCACTCTTCCCACTCACCACAGGCATATGGGAAGGATTTAGAGACTGCTGTTCAGGTCCATTATCAACATTAGGACCGACAACATGACAATAAAGTCCAAAGGTGAAATTTGAACCTGGAATCTCTGAGCCTAAAGGCAGGGACATGACCACCATGCTACAAGACCCCCTCTTACTTTTAATGGTCTTGTCAATGAGACCCACTTCTATTCGTTCCACTAAATTGTTGATCACACAATTTGTTTTCTGAATCAAATAGGAATTGTTGCCCACTTATTGAATTTTGTCATCACTACCCCGGCTTCTCGAACAAATAAAGCTCTCAATTCCCCATCCTTCTTCCAGCATTCTTTTTCTCTCTCAAGTCCCTGAGTAAATTGTATCCTTTCAAATCTGTGCCCAACCTTTCTGAGAACTCCTTCTGAAACTATGCAATTAGGCTTCTGCCCCTACTAAAATTGCTCTTAATAATGGTCATTTATATAACATCAATCATGTTGTAAAATGTTCTGAGGCAATTTAAAAATGTAATTAAACGTAATTTGACACCAAGTACATGAGGAGATATCAGGCTAGATGACCAGAAACTCTTGTCAGCAGAGAAGATTTTAAGAGTTTTATCTTAAAAGAGTAAGGAAGGGTAGAGAAATGGAGGAAGGAAATTTTAGAGCTTAGGATCATGGCAGGTGAAGATGTACAAGGCATGACATAAATGTGAGCTCCAATTCTTTCTGAAGCACATATTGTGGAAAAAATTGTGAATGATTGATTAGCTTTGTGCAGGATTCTGACTTGCTAGGCAAGAGGACTGTTAATTTCACAGATTGCACTTAGCCAAGCCAATTAGAAAAACTTGCTCTATTGTGCCACCTAACAGCATAATATACAATTTAGTCTGTGATGCATTGTATACAAGACATTAATTACACACATAAAGCATATTTTGTTTTTTGAGGGAAGGGCCCTCAATTAGTCTCTTCTAAAGATCAAAGGTGCAAAAGTGCAAACTTTAGAACTCAATTACAGCTTCAGCTCGATCGTGAAACAGATAATGACTATGATATCAGTGGAACAAAACTGCAAGAATGGAACTCATCACATCACAAAGGGAAGCAATCCAAGGAATACAATTGGTTCATGAGCTCTGCATACTTATTAAATCAGAAGGACATCTGGAATTTACTTCAGCAGGCATGTTTGAATCATTGTAAAGATTTATGAAGGCTAGCCCAATTTTGGATTCAGTTATTAAAATTTTAACAAACAGGCCAAGCTCCATACTACAGTGCACCACTAAGGGTGACATGGGCTAGTATGAAGGTAAACTAAGACTGGGAAAGGGACCTAAATCTGGCCCAATTAATGATTTAGCTTTTTACAAAAGAACACCAAGTACAACACTTAAAGCTGAAATCATCTGGAAAATTCTTAATCTAATTTACACTCAATTTGTTGACAGTACATTTTCATCCACCATGTTCTCAGTTAATTTGATTTGCATTTAGCTGATTCAGCATTTTTACTTCAGAAATTTGCTGTACTGTACACATTACATAAGGTTAGTTTAAATCCCCTTTAACTTTCAAGGGATAAGCCAACTGCCTCATAGGAATTATTCTGAGGGAGTACCACAGCAGAGTCATGAGTTTGATTAATGTGCATGAACTTGTTGTTGACAGGTTATGTTACCAGGCATTTAAAGTGTGAAAAAAGCTGTGACTGGCATCAGTTTAAAAAAAAGTCTTCCCATTATAAACGCAGACCACCCACATAAATTCTCAGAAACACATCCGAAGGCACATATATGGAAGATAATAGTGAGTTACACAGTATTAATTTGTGTGGTTCTAATGACAGCATAAACCTACTGCAATTAAATCAGAGCATCTGATGCTCAAAATAACCCACAAGATTAAATTGCACAGACTCCAGCTATTATTCTCTACAGGGTACATAACATGGCTTTTGAATTTTCTTACCAACATATGCAGTACTAGTAGCACTATAACATCAGGGCCAAAGTAATAAAAGAGCCTTCGAACTTGAAAAATTAACATGTCATTTGACTGGGGCTGTTATTATAGGTTTTGCTGAGAAACAGACTAAGAAATAATCCATCCATTCGAAATAACAAATATCGAGGTATGGGATTTTAAAAATATCAACAGGACCTAAATAGGTCCTCCTGTGATGTATTGCCACACACAAGGATCACAGCATCAATTTTTTAAAATGTGGCAATTAAATAAGACCTGTTTGTAAAAAACAGAAAATACGAGGATGTATGCAGAGAAACACAAGTCAGTATGAGAGTGGGTGAGGGCAGTGTTGGGGGAATCCAAGAGAAGATTTATTTTTAAAAATTTGATACCTCTATAAATGCAAAAATTCAACATTAACCTACTACAGCAAAATTCCAAGATGAACACACCAATGTAGGAATTGGGGAAAAGTAGGCTATTTGGCTCCTCGAACCTGCTCAACCATTCAATACGATCATGGTTGATTGGTTTGTATGTCAAATTCCACATTTGCATCTATTCCCAAAACTTCTCGATTCCCTGACTAACAAAAAAAATCTATCCACTTGTGTTTTTAAAGTATTCAAATAAATCCACCTCCACACTCTCCTGTTCCAGTCTCACAACCCGCAAAAATATCTTCCTATTTCTCTCTTGAAATGGCAGCCCAAATTTTTAAATTGTGCCAATTAGTTCTGCATTGACTCAAGAAGAAACATCCCTCCCACTTCCACTTCATTAAGACCATTCAGGATCTTATATTATGATAGTCAAGTCACCCCTTACTCTTCTAAACTTGGGTAGAAACAAGCCCAGGCTCACCTACCTATCTTCCTCAGACAACCTCCTCAGCACAGGTGTCAATCTAGTAAATCTTCTCTGAACCACCTCCAATGTCATTATGTCCATCCTTAAATAATGAGACCAAAACTGCACACAGTATTTGCAATGTGGTCAGCAATGCCATGTGTAACAGAAGCATAACCTCCTTAATGTTTGATTCCTCTTGCGACAGTGTGAACCTTTTCCCGCATATGGAGTCGGGTATTACAAGGGGGCATAGCTTTAAATTAAGGGGGGGTAGATATAGGACTGAAGTTAGGGGTAGGTTCTTCACTCAGCGAGTCGTAAGTTCATGGAATGCCCTGCCAGTAGCAGTGGTGGACTCTCCCTCTTTATGGGCATTTAAGCGGGCATTGGATAGGTATATGGAGGATAGTGGGTTAGTATAGGTTAGGTGGGCTTGGATCGGCGCAACATCGAGGGCCAAAGGGCCTGTACTGCGCTGTATTCTTCTATGTTCTATGTTCTATATAGGAGAGCATTCCATCTTCTTTCCCTGCTAAAGCAACATTTTGTGACTCATGCACCAGAACACCTAAATCTCTTTGTACCTCGGAATTTTGCAGTCTTTCTCCATTTAAGTAATATTCTGCTTTTTCTATTCTACCTGCTAACGTGAACTTGGTGAGAGGGGGTATGGAGTCCTTACTCCTTACCCCTCCCCCCATCCTATCTTCTGCATAAAAACTGACATTTTCCTAGCTACCATCAGTTCCGAACCCGAAACGTTAACTCTGCTTTCTCTCCACAGGTGCTGCCAGACATGCTGAGCCTTTCCAGCACTTTCTGCTTTTGTTTCTGATTTACAACATCTGCAATTCTTTCAGTTTTTATTCCATAAACACACCCTTGGCAAAAGCAAGTTCAGGAAAATAGATTTCTCACAAGCAATTCTCCAGTCAAGGAGGAAAAACCATGCAGAAAAAAAATCTCAGAGCGAGACAGTGCGGGATAGGGAAAGCACGCGCAAGACAGCATAGCAAGGAGAGATGTACTACAGCCCACAAGCCCAATTTCTAGACCCTAGCAAGTGCTACTGAAACTAAAACTAAAAATCCTGGTTGTGTGGTGGCTTCACCTGAGCCATTCAGGCTGTTTCCATGGTTCCAAACTTAGAAAAAAAAACCCAAGATCTCACAAGCTGTTTAATTTATTGGATTCATATAGATAGCTCCCACCTCTGTCTTAAAATCTCTTTTCCAAAGAAAAAGGACAATAAACACCTCTTAAAGCTATAGTATTGTCACAAAGGGTAATTATTGATGGGCAATAAATGACTCCCACATCCAAAGAATAAAAAGAATTCTCAATAGCATTTAAATGCATTTAGTTCCTGACATTACTTTCAAAAAGTAAGGCCTTTTATATATCCAGTCATTATTTAAAGGATTTAGATGCATTAGGTTTGCATCATGGATGATTATTCTCTGTTTAGTCAATGAATATTCCCTATTGTCTGCAGATGTTACAGACATCATATTATTTACACTCCTGTACACTGATACCAGACAACAAAAGATCCACTGAAATGGTTCTTGACCACTGCAGTTACTAACTGCACAGAAACCTTTCTTAACGCCAAATGAAAAATATCGCATATTATGATTTTAAAAGTAAAGCAAAAATGAGTTTCAAAGTTAAAATTCTTTCACGGTACAGTCAAAGGTAGGCAGTCTCATTCCTTTTTGCAATTCATTATTGGTATGCGGGCATCACTGCAAAAGCTAGAGTTATTGCCCATCCCTAAGTGCCCTGAACCGAGTGGCAATTTCAGAAAGCATTTCTGAGTCTACGACATTGCACTGAGTCTGGAATCACATGCAAGTCACATAAGGGAAGGACAGATTCCCTCTTCAAAACCAGATCAGTTTTTAGGATAGATGATGGTAATCACCTTTACTGAAATTAGCTTTCAATTTCACATTTTACTCAACCGAAATTCCACAAGCTGCCATGGTATGATTTGAACCATATCTCCAAATCTTTAGCCTGAGTTTACTAGTGCAGTGATATTACCACTATAGGCAAAAGTGAGGACTGCAGTTGCTGGAAATCAGAGTCTAGATTAGAGTAGTGCTGGAAAAGCACAACAGGTCAGGCAACATCCAAGGAGCAGGAAAATCGACGTTTCCGGCAAAAGCCCTTCATCAGGATTCCGAAATGGCGATTTTCCTGCTCCTCGGATGCTGCCTAATCTGTTGTGCTTTTCCAGCACCACTCTAATATTACCACTATACCGTCATAGAGTAATAGAGATGTACAGCATGGAAACAGACCCTTCGGTCCAACCCATCCATGCCGACCAGATATCCCAACCCAATCTAGTCCCACCTGCCAGCACCCAGCCCATACCCCTCCAAACCCTTCCTATTCATATACCCATCCAAATGCCTCTTAAATGTTGCAATTGTACCAGCCTCCACCACATCCGCTGGCAGCTTATTCCACACACATACCACCCTCTGCGTGAAAAAGTTGCCCCTTAAGTCTCTTTTATCTCTTTCCCCTCTCACTCTAAACTCATGCCCTCTAGTTCTGGACTCCCCGACCCCAGGGAAAAGACTTTGCCTATTTATCCTATCCATGTCCCTCATAATTTTGTAAGCCTCTATAAGGTCACCCCTCAGCCTCCGATGCTCCAGGGAAAACAGCCCCAACCTGTTCAGCCTCTCCTTGTAGCTCAAATCCTCCAACCCTGGCAATATCCTTGTAAATCTTTTCTGAACCCTTTCAAGTTTCACAACATCTTTCCGATAGGAAGGAGACCGGAATTGCATGCAATATTCCAACATTGGCCTAACCAATGTCCTGTACAACCGCAACATGACCTCCCAACTCCTGTACTCAATACTCTGACCAATAAAGGAAAGCATACCAAACGCCTTCTTCACTATCCTATCTACCTGCGACTCCACTTTCAAGGAGCTATGAACCTGCATTCTAAGGTCTCTTTGTTCAGCAACACTCCCTAGGACCTTACCATTAAGTGTATAAGTCCTGCTGAGATTTGCCTTCCCAAAATGCAGCATCTCGCATTTATCTGAATTCAACTCCATCTGCCACTTCTCAGCCCATTGCCCATCTGGTCAAGATCCGGTTGTAATCTGAGGTAATCTTCTTCGCTGTCCACTACACCTCCAATTTTGGTGTCATCTGCAAACTTACTGACTGTACCGCTTATGCTCGCATCTGAATCATTTATGTAAATGACAAAAAGTAGAGGACCCAGCACTGATCCTTGTAGCACTCCACTGGTCACAGGCCTCCTGTCTGAAAAACAATCCTCCACCACTACCTTTGAGCCAGTTCTGTATCCAAATGGCTAGTTCACCCTGTATTCCATGAGATCTAACCTTGCTAATCAGTCTCCCATGGTGAACCTTGTCGAATGCCTTACTGAAGTCCATACAGATCACATTTACTGGTCTGCCCTCATCAATCTTCTTTGTTAGTTCTTCAAAAAACTCAATCAAGTTTGTGAGACATGATTTCCCATGCACAAAGCCATGTTGACTATCCCGAAAGTCCTTGCCTTTCCAAATACATGTACATCCAGTCCCTCAGGATTCCCTCAAACAACTTACCCACCACTGAGGTCAGGCTAATTGGTCTATAATTCCCTGGCTTGTCCTTACCACCCTTCTTAAAACAGTGGCACCACGTCTGCCAACCTCCAGTCTTCGAACATCTCACCTGTGACTATCAAAGATACAAATAGCTCAGCAATCACTTCTCTAGCTTCACACAGAGTTCTCGAGTACACCCGATCAGGTCCTGGGGATTTATCCACTTTTAACCATTTCAAGATATCCAGCACTTCCTCCTCTGTAATCTGGATATTTTGCAAGATGTCACCATCTATTTCCCTACAGTTTATATCTCCCATATCCTTTTCCACAGTAATATGGAAGATATAGACTGTACGGAAATAGATGGTGACATCTTGCAAAATGTCCAGATTACAGAGGAGGAAGTGCTGGATGTCATGAAACGGTTAAAGGTGGATAACTCCCCAGGACCTGATCAGGCGTACCCGAGAACTCTGTGGGAAGCTAGAAAAGTGATTGCTGGGCCTCTTGCTGAGGTATTTATAATCTTTGATAGTCACAGGTGAGGTACCGGAAGACTGGAGATTGGCAAATGTGCTGCTACTGTTTAAGAAGGGCGGTAAAGACAAGCCAGGGAACTATAGACCGGTGAGCCTGACCTCAGTGGTGGGCAAGTTGTTGGAGGGAATCCCGAGGGACAGGATCTTGCTACCTAGACTGCAAGTATTAAGCGACACTCAATTGTAAGGTTATTTTTATTATTGCTGGATTATTTGAGCCCCTTTCAATGCTGGAACAGAAAAATCAGATGAAATTATCACTTTCTTCTAAAGGACTGAACATACCTTTCCAAAATTATTGTGTCCAATGAGGTCTTCCAAATCATCCAAGTGAAAAGAAATCAAAAAGACTATGATGGCTTTGAGCCAAAGTATGCAAGTCTAATTAATTAATTACCAGAGGTGCACTTTTTTTATATCTGCTCCAATATTGACCATGACCAACAGTGGATTACAGTCCCACGATGGGCCAGGAGACTTCGATATTTCAGCTAAGTAGCTATCTTTCAAATATCATCTCATTGCAAGCACTGATAGGCTAACTCATTTGGAAGAGGATCTAGTCAAAGCCAGAAACCTGTCTTTATCTCCTGATTAAACATGCATATTTCCCAGCCAATGGATAGCTGCTATCGGAATACAGTATATTGAACCCGAGGGAAAGCAAGCCATCCTCAATCCTGACGGACGACCCATGAAAAGGACAAGTTATAAGCCTGGTTGCTTAATGGCCTGCACCCACACTACCTTCTAATGTCCAGGACACTGAACCTAATTCCCACTAACCTCACAGGAATAGGCAATTAAAACAGGATCCATATGATCAGTGCAGTACCATTAAAAAAGGTTAGTTTTCCACTTTTTTTTCTTCCTGCTCCTCTATTAAATTCATTGCATGAAGGTCGAGCACTTCTTTGCAAGGCAAGCAAATTAGAGGTAAAGTGCCCTTAGGCTGAGCCATGATGTCTTATCAGCTACCACACTGGATCACTAATGAAGCCCTCGCTACAGATCACTTAGTTTCCCAAAGTTAATGTAAGACTGCTGGTGAAAGAGAAGTTCCGTACCGTTGTAAAGAAAGCAAGTAAATACAAGGCTAACTCAAGTTAAAACACGTCTCATTTCAGTTGAAGACTGGTGTTATCCACAGAATAGATCACTCAGGTTTCCCAGAGACCACTTGTTCCATTACTGGAAATCACTCATTTGATGTAACCCACAACACAGCAAACAAGGAAATCTTGACGGAACCATTTGTCAATGCAGTTGCAGTTACACAGCACTGTGAATAAAGAGGAAAGGTGCAACTTCATTGCTGATATTCCCTTCATGATAGCACTGTGGGAGAATCTTCATCACAACGGACTACAATAGTTCAAGACAGCTGCCCACTGCCACCTTCTTCAGGTTAAGTGAGGATAACTGTTGGTCTTGCCAGCAATATTTAATTCCTAAGAATGGAATTTTTTTAAAGAACTTCCCCACGTGCCATGTTTTATTACCCTTTGCACTGACAAAGAGGTATTTGGCCTTTTAACAGCAGCATTAGCGGAGGTTGGAATGAGATTCTTTGGCTATTTTAACTAGAGATGTTGGATAAGAAATAGGTACATGACTTTTTTTAAAAATGTAAACTCGATTGAAATAAAAAAATACATTGTGGAAGTCCGACCTTTAACCTCATGCCCTCTGGTTTTACAACTTAAAGTCAGCAATTTCTTTGAAGGAAAAAAAACCTTACGGATAAGAACATCAATCATTTGTGTGTGAATTCTGAGACCAGCACTTCTGGGCAGCAATGCCTGCTAAACTGTAACATCACAAACCAGTTACTATTTTCTTTTACAAAAAAAACTGTAGAGGTTGGAAATCCGAAACAAAAACAGAAATTGCTGGAGGAACTCAGCAGGCTGTTAATATCTGTGGAGAGGAAGCAGCATGATCAGTTTGGTCCAGTTACCCTTCTTCAGAACGGTGGCAATTTTGAAGGTGGCTGACTGGAACCAAATGTAATTCTGCTTTCTGTCCTCCCCTGCTGAGTTTCTCTAGCCATTTCTGCAACTTCCACTTGCACAATCAATTCACCTACTGTGCTGAAAATGTTGTGTCAATTCTGACTTTTTAACAATATTTTCATTACTAGATTGAAATAAAAAATACACTATGAAGTCAGACCTTTAACCTCATGCCCTCTGGTTTTACAACTGAAAGTCAGCAAATTTTACAAAAACAAACTGTAGATGTTGGCACGGTGGCTGTGGTTAGCACTGCAGCCTCACAACACCAGGGACCCGGGTTCATTTCCCATCTCGGGCAACTGTCTGTGTGGAGTTTGCACATTCTCAGTGTCTGCGTGGGTTTCCTCCAGGTGCTCCGGTTTTCTCCCACAGTCCAAAGATGTGCAGGTTAGGTGAAATGGCCATGCTAAATTACCTGTAGTGTTAGGTGCATTGGTCTGGGGTAAATGTAGGGGAATGGGTCTGGGTGTGTTGTTCTTCGGAGGGTCAATGTGGACCTGTTTCCACACTGTAGGGAAACTAATCTAATCTTTAATTTTGGACATCTCCATACACTGTCACACAGTAAATTTGATTATGATGGTGATGTTTGCAGTGGTGTTCAAGTATAGCAATAGAGCATGTATTATGCTTGTAATATTTAGTAAAAACTCAATTTTATTTATTAATAAACTTAATTGATGCTTAATGTGTTGTACTATGTATTGTATCACTATCTGATTGTTGTTTCCCATGCAATTATGGCAGCAGGATCCCACAGTAAAAAAAAAAGTAACATTGCTGTACTCTTCCAAGTTAATTAATTTTTTCATTGAAATATTTTCACTTTTTTTCCCCCTTCCTTAGCTTCTACCTTCAGCTGGAACTCGTTTTCCTTGCTGATTTCAACCTCCACCTTAACACATCATATTCTGTCTCCTCAAAGCTCAATTCCCCGTCACCCTTCCTAAATCTCTCCTATGTTAATGTTCCCACCAGATTCATGGGCAGCCCCATGACCTTGCCATTTCATGCACACACAAATGTAGAAAATGAAAGAGAAGTAGACTCTCCAACCCAAAGTCTTTTCCGCTAGTCAATAAGATCTTTGCTGATCTGTTTGTTTTCAAATTCCACATCCCCATCTATCCCCAATAACCCTTAATTCCCCTGCCTAACCAGAATACATTCATCTATCTTAAAAATATTCAGTGACCCTACCTCTGGTGCCTTGGAAAAAAAATGTCAACTCTGTCCTAAAAAGTCCTCTCCACATCCACCTCATCAAAACCATTCAGGATTTTAAACACTTAAATCAAGTCTTCTAAACTTTAGTGGAATCAAGTCCAGTCTGTTCATCTTAATACAGTCTTATATCAATCACAGATAAAGCCAAAAAACAAACTAAAGAGTTGCAGATCATAGATGTCAGAAACAAAACCAATTGATGGAAAATCTTAGTATGTCTGGCAACATCTGTCGAAAGAAAGCAGAGTTCATGTTTTGGGTCTGACAACTCTACTTCAGATAAAGCCATCTTTGTTAGTCTTTTGTATCACTCCCATCCACACCTCCGCTCCAAACCCAAACTCTACTTCCTTCCATGTCCACTCAGAAATAAACCAAACTCCAAATCACTTCTAACTTTGCTTTCAAAACCTGAACTATCTAACCTTTAACACTCCATTCGCCACACTATTTCTGTAGCTCTTGTTAGTTCAACCACAACCTCACTTTGAAACCTTAATCTTCAGTAAAAGCATTACACTCTCCCACCTTGTTCATTCAGGGTGTGGCCCTGATTAAGTTCAAGGGACAGAGACTTCAAAGGACACGGAGGCCAACTAACAAAGGCATCCGTTGTTGGAACCAACTGGACCTCAAACTACTGTTCCATTCTCCTCTCATGCTAAAATTGCTCAATTTCTTAAAAATTCAGGATTGCAAAGGTAATCCCTCTTCTATTAAACCCCTCTACCCTGTCTCCTTCAACCCTGCATGTAATAGTAACCAGGATGAGCTTATGAACACTTTTGACAAGTTGATTGAGACCTCCTAATCAGCTGACTTTGCTGAATCCCTCCCTTTGATTGAGACACTGGGACAAACCTTTCATAAGAGTGTCTTTTGTTCGTTTCTCTCCTATCTCCCCTCATCCTGACTACAATGCCTATCTCCTGCTACCTTGACCCTATACTGCCCAAACAAAAAACCCATGGTGGCTCAGTGGTTAGACTGCTGCCTCGTAGCTCCAGGGATCCAAGCTCGATTCCACCCTCGGGCAACTGTCTGTGTGGAGTTTGCACATTCTCCCAGTGTCTGTGTGGGTTTCCTCTGGGTACTCCAGTTTCCTCCCAAAGTCCAAAGATGGCTATGGATTGGCCATGCTAAATTGCCCATAGTGTTCAGGAATGTGTGGGTTAGGTGCATTTGTCAGGGGAAATGTAGTGTAGGGGAGTGGGTCTGGGTGGGTTACTCTTCGGACTGTCAGTAGGGACATGTTGGACCAAATAGCCTGTTTCCACACTGTAGCGATTCTATGATTCTACACAACCCAGTGTTCCTGTAGTGTCATCACGTTCATTGTTATTGTTACATTTTCTGTCATCGGATGCGGTGTCTCCTTTTAAATTTGCTGCCATCACCATGCTCAAAAATGCTGACTCTTGACCTTGCAACATGCAAATTACTGCCAATCTTCAACTTTCCTTTCCTCTCCTCTCCAAAGTCAGAGTGTGTGTGTCAGTTCCCAAAATGATGTCCATCTTTACAAGAATTCTGTTTGTATCCCTCCATTAGTTTGTTGTCTTTGCCACAGTACCTAAATAGCTGATGAATTTCAATCAAGCTGTGACAATGGTCAACAATCTTTTCACACCCTTCTTGACCGGGCTGCAACCTTTGATGTGGTTGACCACATCATGTCTTCCTCAATTGCCTCTCCACCGGAACAACTTAGATGAGACTGATCTCACTTGATGTAATGGCTACAGTTTCCCCAAATTGTGGAACTCCCTCTCAGAACTTTCTGCTCCTCTACTCTCTGTTCCTTTTTAAAAACCCTCCTTAAAATCAACTTCATAGAGATGTACGGCATGGAATCAAACCCTTCTGTCCAATTTATCCATGCCAACCAAATATCCTACATTTATCTAGTCCTATTTGCCAGCACTTGGCCAATATCCGTCTAACCCCTTCCTATCATATACCCAGCCAGATGCCTTTTAAATGTTATACATGTACCAGCATCCACCAAATCCTCTGGCAGCTCATTCCCTACACGCACCATCCTCTGTGTGAAAACCTTGCCTGTTAAGTCCTTTTTAAATCTTTCCCCCCTCACCTCTTTGACCACAATTATTCCCATAGAGCTGAATATCTTCTCATACTTTGGTTTGTAATGCCTTGAGATGTTTTATAACGTTAAAGACTATGCAAATATAAGTTGTTGTTGTCATCAAGTTAATTGCTGCAATTGTTTTGCTTTAGTTTGATTGCTTTCTTGCGGTCACGCTGCTAATATTTCTCCACCTTCCATATGCATGAGATAATGGAGACTGCAGCGATCTCAGTCTGCCACCTTTGGCAACAGGCCCTGGTAGTAATGACCCGTGAAAAGCCAAAAAGCAACTCTTTCAATTCCAGGAATTCATCCACCAGCTGCTCCTTTGTCCTGTCTGTAGATCAGGCTTTGCCAATGTGTTGTGTGCTCATCTTGAATGCTCCTAATTTCTGAAATGCACAGCTGCCTGCATAACCTAGAGTTGGGAGTTAACAATGGTTATCAACTTAGTTAAGTGGTGTGAAATTAACATTGCTCCAGGGTGCATTAGGATTGGCCATTCTGTCTGAAGGAGCCAAACATTTGTTTCACTAATTCCATGAAAAATGCTGTTTCATTCCAGATTGGGAAAAAAAGAGAATTTGTTATGATCGCCAATTCACAAGCTTACTTGCTCGAAGGATCATTTAATGGCATGTTTACCATGTTTAGTTGGTTTGCGTTCCTCTCGGAAAAATGCATGCCATGAATGCCTATTTCCCTTCATGATTTGGAGATGCCGATGTTGGACTAGGGTGTACAAAGTTAAAAATCACACAACACCAGGTTATAGTCCAACAGGTTTAATTGGAAGCACACTAGCTTTCGGAGCGACGCTCCTTCATCAGGTGATAGTGGAGTCCTTGATCGAGCCGTCCACTATCACCTGATGAAGGAGCATCGCTCCGAAAGCTAGTGTGCTTCCAATTAAACCTGTTGGACTATAACCCGGTGTTGTGTGATTTTTAACTTTGTATTTCCCTTCATGTTTTGAAGGAAAGTACATAGCAGATTTGTATGCATTTTAGTTGTTTTTACCTTAATATTTCAATTGCAGAAAACAAATAAATTTTGTTTTACACAGTTTACCTGTACAGTCAGGTGTTGGTTGCACTGACTTGGCTGTGTAAGTTGGTTCCCATAAGCAAGACCCATTTTAGAATCGTTGAATATATGAAGCTTCAATTAACTGAGATCACCTTTAAGAATCTAATCTATTTTTATGAGTTATGCCAACTGTTCCCAGGTGACACTAGAGAGACTCGCAATTTCTTGATCAGTTGTGCAATAGAAATACAAGGACATGTATGTTTTGTCATGCATTGAGCTCTAAGTAAATCATGCATGTGTTAAATTTAGACTGATTTCAAAGTTCACTTCTTGCAGGTTAATACTTGATAAAGGATATTAATTACAGTATGAACATAATTCATTTACTTTCATTCCCAACTTCATCCAAAAGATTGATAAAATAAATTGAAACTAGCATGAGAGATTTTTCGTTTGTTTCTGTAAAGCGTAAGCGTGCACCCATTACACACAATAAATGAGCTTTTTGAAAACAAAAATCGAAAGAATGTGGATGCTGGACATTAGAAACAAAAACAAATTGCTGGAAAAGCTCAAAAGGTCTGGCAGCATCTGTGGAGAGAAATCAGTATTAATGTTTTGGGGTGAGTGACCCTTCCTCAGAATATATTTAGGAGTCTTGAGATTGAAGAATTAAAGAATATACAAATTTAATCTGACAATAAACTGATTCGACTTTGGGAATCTGGTAATCAGTTACAGGTTGCTTTCCTGCTGTGGTTCAGTTCGCCGAGCTGGAAGTTTTTGTTGCAAACGTTTCGTCTCCTGTCTAGGTGACATCCTCAGTGCTTGGGAGCCTCCTGTGAAGCGCTTCTGTGGTGTTTCCTCCGGCATTTATAGTGGTCTGTCCCTGCCGCTTCCGGTTGTCAGTTTCTGCTGTCCGCTGTTGGCACTCATCCACAAATTCCATCAACAAACACATAGACCTGGACCCAATATACCGGCCACTACAGCGGACAGCTGAAACTGACAACCGGAAGCGGCAGGGACAAGCCACTATAAATGCCAGAGGAAACACCACAGAAGCGCTTCACAGGAGGCTCCCAAGCACTGAGGATGTCACCTAGACAGGGGACGAAACGTTTGCAACAAAAACTTCCAGCTCGGCGAACAGAACCACAGCATCGAGCACCCGAGCTACAAATCTTCTCACAAACTTTGAAGGTTGCTTTCCTGTTTCAAACAAACTTAACTGATAGAGTTGATTTAGAACTGCATTGTTCCTTTGTTGCAGAATAGTTGTGATTATGATAAACATGTGAGTTTTGTGCTCCATAGAATATTCTTACAATTGACGAGGTGCTGCACTAGGTAGATATTTTCAGGCATCCTTTGTTTGTAAATCATTGCTTCATTTGATCCTTCAATTCCAATCTGCATGTTCAATATTTGCTTGGAATATGTCTTGATAAACATTCATAATGGGAACGAGCAACTGTCATTGATTCCTTTGCAATTCTTGCAGTGATGGGGCAGTTTTCTTTGAATATACAGATCCATAGTGATGGAGTTAACATTTTGAAAACTAACCCTTCTTCAAAAATTCAAATATTATCTTCAATGAAGTGTAAACTTTTCATTTATTTCTGATGGGCCCAAATACTTCATTTTTAAATGCATCTTCTGCTCAACGTGACTTTAAAGTTTTTTTTTAAAAAGTTTGAGAGCTTTAATGGCCTTAATACGTGTTCTGAGAGAAATTTCTGACTTCATTATGTGGGCAATGTAAATAGCAGTTAACAAAAAGCAAAGTCCTGCAGCCGCTGGAAATTTGAAATACAAACCCACTACTGGAGAAACTCACATCTGGCAGCATCTTCAGTTCCAAAGAGAGCCATACTGAACTCAAAACGCTAATTCTGCTTCTCTTTCCAAAGATGGAGCCAGACCTGCTGAGTTTCTCCAGCACTTTCCAAGAAACATGGCTGCTCGATGACCAAACCTGAGATCTGGATATGAAATTTAGGAAGGATACACAACGGAAAATTGGGTAGTGTTGATAGTAAGGGACAGGTTCAGTGCATTAGTGTGAGAGGATCTGCAATCAGCGGAACAGGATGGATATTTTCTAACCAACCTGTTCAGGTATGATACATCTCTCGAGCAGATGGAACTTGAACATGGGCGTCCTGGCTCAGAGGTAAAGAACCTACCACTGTCACAAGAGACCCTTTAAAGGAACAATGTACAGAATCTATTTGGGCAGAGTTAAGAAACAGCAAGAGGCCGCCATTATTGGTAGACTAGTCACCGTATTATATTAGCAAATTAGAGATGTATGTAACAATGGGAATGCAATAGTCAGGGATGACATTAATCAACATATAAACTGGATAAATCTACCAAAACATAAGGAAAAAAAAACTCCTCAAATCTATTCAAGATGGAGCAATTTACTGAGGAATAGTAGGAGAAAGTGAGGACTGCAGATACTGGAGATCAGAGTGAAGATTGTGGTGCTGGAAAAGCACAGTTAGTCAGGTTGCCTGACCGAAGAGTGTGGTGCTGGAAAAGCACAGTCCGTCAGGCAACCTGACTAACTGTGCTTTTCCAGCACCACACTCTTGGACAACTGAGGAATAGTGTACAATAATTTAGATCTAATATTATGCAATTAGAATGGGCTAAATTGCAATTTGTTGTAAAAGAACCTTTAGAGGAGAAGGAATATTTGAAACTAGAGGCTTAAATCTATGAATTGGATTATTATGAGGGTATGAAGAGGAAATTGGCTGTTGTGGATTAGAAAACTACATTAAAAGGTTTCTAATGGCAAGTGCTCAAGTAACTAATGCACTGTTTTCAAAACAAAAACTTTCCTTTTAGACAGAAACCTAGAAAACAGAAAAAGGAATCGGCCACTTGGCCCTTTGAGCCTGCTTCACCACTCATTATGGTCATGGCTGATCATCCAA
This sequence comes from Chiloscyllium plagiosum, assembly GCF_004010195.1. Lineage (NCBI taxonomy): Eukaryota > Metazoa > Chordata > Chondrichthyes > Orectolobiformes > Hemiscylliidae > Chiloscyllium > Chiloscyllium plagiosum. The sequence goes on along the minus strand of NC_057714.1, from coordinate 98,149,986 downwards.
CTCAATAGTGTATACCTGCTTTCCCCTATATGCTTTGACCCCTTTAGCCCCAAGTTATATCCAACTCCTTCTTGAAATGAAAATATTTTGGCCTCAACTGCTTCCTGTAGTGAATTCCACAGACCCATCACTCTCTGGTAAATAAATCTCTTCTTATCTTAGTTCTGTATCCTTAGACTGGAATCCCTAGTTTGGGATGTGTCCTATCTAATCCTGTTAGAATTTTATACATTTTTATGAAATCATCTCTCATTGTTGTAAACTCCAGTGAATATAATCCCAACTGTTTCAAGCTTTCCTCATAGGTCAGTCCCACCATCTTGGTAATCAGTCAGGCAGAACTTCGTTGCATTCCCTCTATAGCAAGAACAAGAAGGCGGAGTATTATCTGAATGGTAATGAACTGAGATAGATAGGGGAATGTACATCAGTCACTGAAGTAAGCATGTTGGTGCAGCAGGCAGTCCAGAAGGCAAATGTTATGTTGGCCTGCATAGTGAGAGGATTTGAATACAGGAGCAATTCTACAGTGGTTTCGTGATACTTGAACTGGTATAGTGCGCAGTTTTGGTCTCCTTATTAAAGGAAGGATATTGTTCCTATACAGGGAGGCTAATAAAGTTGCTAGAAAGTTGTAAACCCGAGAATTGGGAGAATTTTAGAATACAGCATTGGAGGAGCAAAACATTACAGCGAATTGTAATGAATGTAATGAAGAAAGAAACCTAAACACAGATTTTTAACATTTTGCTTTATACATACCTATGGACAAAAGAGAAACCTGAGTCCATTATAGGCAGAGATAGAAGAACTTATTATATTAAATACAGAACTGGTAGAGAAGTGAAATAAAAAAAGTACTGTGTCTGTGTCTTCACAGAGAAAAATAATTAATTGAAATAACTGAGATTGAAGGATCCAGTGAAAGTGGGGAAGTGAAGAATAAGGTTAGTTTAAAAAAAGTAGTCATGACGAAATTAATGAGACTTAAACTTGACAAATCCCTAGGACCCAAATGACCTCAATAAAGATAGTTACAGAAAAATTGGATATATTAGTGATCATCATTCAAAAATTCTGTTAATTCTACAACAATAACATTCCCTGGTCTGGTGGTTAGGATTCGGTGCTTTCACCGCCACGGCCCGGGTTCAATTCCCGGCCAGGGAACAAGTGCGTTTGATTATTAGGGGCAGCTAACCACAGTGGCTCAGTGGTTAGCACTGCTGTCTCACAGCGCCAGGGACCCAGGTTCAATTTCTGCCTCGGGCAACTGTCTGTGTGGAGTTTGCACATTCTTCCCGTGTTTGTGTGGGTTTCCTCCAGGTACTCCGGTTTCCTCCCACAGTCCAAAGATGTGCAGGTTAGGTGAATTGGCCATGCTAAATTGCCCATAGTGTTAGGTCGATTAGTCAGGAGTGAATATAGGGGAATGGGTCTGGGTGGGTTGCTCTTCAGAGGGTCGGTGTGGACTTTTTGGGCCGAAGGGCCTGTTTAAACACTTTAGGGAATCTAATCTAATCTAATGTCTGTAGATTGAAAGTAAATGTAAATGTAATACCAGTAGGGATTCCAGTCTAAGGATACAGGGAAGGAGAGAGAACACAGAAGTAAGGACCAGTTGGTCTAACAGGAAATCATGATCAATTATAAAGAACATGATTACTGGACATTTAGAAAATAAATTAGGAGAAAGCGAGGACTGCAGATGCTGGAGATTAGAGTCGAGAGTGTGGTGCTAGAAAAGCACAGCAGATCAGGCAGCATCCAAGGAGCAGGAGAATCAACTTTTCGGGCATAAACCCTTCATCAGGAAATGCCCTCGATTTAGAAAATAATTGTCTGATGGGGTACAGTTAACATGAATTTTTGAAGGAAACCACATTTGACAAACTTGATAAGAGTTTTTTTGAGAATTTCACTCACATTGTTGATGAGAAGGAGCCAATCATGTAGTTGCATTTTTGGAAGGCTCATGTAGGAGGTTCGTGAATAAATTTAAAGTGCACAGGATTGGGGTCATATATTAGCATGGATTGGTTGAGCATTGGTTAATAGGCAGAAAACAAGGATGGGATAAAATGGGTCACTCTCAGGTTGTGATACCCAACTAATCAGTCTCACAAGAGTCAGTGCTTAGGCCCCAGCTGATCATAACCTGTACCAATGAGCTACAAGTGGGGATAACTGTAATAATACCATGTTTGTAGATGATACAAAATTTGGTGTGAATGAGAGTTTAAGGAGGATGCAAGGAGGATTCAGACAGGCCACGAGTGGACAAGAGCATGGAATATAATGGAGCTAAGTGTGAGGCAATCCACTATGTTAAGAGGATTGAAGTGAGAGAATAGAAAGTGTCAATGCCCAAACAGGACTGGGTGGCCTTGGTTATATGTCAGTGAAGACTTGTACAAAGGGTTTGTAGTACACACCTAGCAGTGTGGCTACCAATGTTTTCCCCTTAGATCATCCTTGTGGGCCCATTTTTTTGTTTCAATTAGTAGCTCATCACACTTAATACATGTGATTGATTCTTTAATCAATACTGCCACTGCCCCCACCTTTTTAAATTCCCTTCTCTATCCTGCCTGAAAACTCCAGGGATGTTAATCTGCAATCCTAGCTTTATTTGAATCAAGTGTCTATTATAGCAATGAAATCACGTGGCCATGTATCTTTCCGTGCCCTCAGCTTTATTTGCTATTAAGCTTGTATATACATACATACCCTTTAAAGTGCCAACTTTATGAGCTGCACATTTTCTAATTTCTGCTTATGGTTTTCAAAGTCACTTGCTATTTTTTTGCCTCCTGTTCCCTGTTCTGAATTTGTCATCAGGTACCCATCCACCCCCCCCCGGGCCCGGCCCGCCCCGCCATCTAGTTGAACCCCTTCCCAACATGAGCAAATTTCTCTAAGGATCTTGTTTGGGTGTAGATCATCTGGCTTGTACAAGTCTTATCTTCTCCTGAACCTGTCCCAATGTCACAGAAATCTAACGTCCATCTTCCGACCCCAGATTTTCAACTGTTTAATTGCTTAATTCTCCATTTCTATGCTCACTAACACGTGGCACTGGGGGTCTGAGACGACTGCTTTAAAGGTCCTGTCTTTTAATCTCCTACCGACCTTCAGTAATCTGTTCTCAGGTCCTCATCCCCATTCCTACCTCTGTTATTGCTATTGTGGACCTCTGTCTAATTGTCCTCTCCCAGAAGAACCACCTGCAGCATTCTGTAACAGATTTTGCTCAGGTAGCAAGGGGGCTACATGTGGTCCTGGAGTAGTGTCGACAGCTACAGAAACCTTTTTGCCTTGATCCCCTGAAAATGGACGTTTGCCACTGTTACCCTTCTGTTCTTTTACCCCCTTATCACACTTCTCCCTCTCCCCACTCCCTCTCTCTCGATGTCTTGCTCAAGCTTGAACAATTCACCCTCTAACATATGCACCAATGTGTTACTGGCTGTTGGCTGCACTCTCCCGTGGTATCATCGTCCTCACAGTGTACAAAGAATCTTAGTGCAGATAGAGATCATTTGACCTATTGAGACTGCCCAGACCTAGTCTGCCACTCTATCTCCATGACCCTGTATTTCCCAAGGCTAACCCAACTAGCCTACACATCCCTGGACACTATGGGACAATTTAGCATGACCAATCCACCTCATTTGCATGGCTTTGGACTGTGGGAGGCAACTGGAACACCTGGCAGAAACTGACAGACACAGGAAGAACTTGCAAACGCTACAGAGATAATCACCCAAGGCTGGAATCAAACCTGGATCCTTGCTACTGTGAGGCAACGGTGCAATTCATTATGCTACCATGCTGCCCATGCAGAATGACCAATTTGCAAACAACTCTGGATTTCTGCAGTGCCTGCCTGGTTCTCTTAAACTGCCTGGCAGTTACCAATTCTCTCGCTACCTTTACGCTTCACCTCTGCGATCTGATAACTTCCCGAAATGCTCCATCTATTCCTTTGCTTCACACGTGCACATCAAAGGATTCCAACTGCTGCTGAAGTTCCAAAAAGTGGAGCTCGAAACATGTGCAGTTGCTGAGTCATCCTGCAGATGTATTTCTCTGGGACACATTGTATGTTCGTGACCTCATACACCAGTGCTGTCAATCTCTCATCATAGAACAATTCCCCACCATTCCAGGAATCAGTCAGCTGCTCCAACTTTGACAAGTAAATCCTTCAGGCAAGGGGACCAGAAATGACAATACTCCTAGTCTGGACTAACCAGAAGCAAGACCACTTTGCTGTTGCATTCAAATCCTCTAACGATATAGACTAACATTTTATTTGCCTTCTGAATTTCTTGCTGTACCTCTATACAAGTCTTCAGTGAGTTATGGGGGCCCTGTGCCCACAGCTCTCCCCTCACCTCCATCCAAGACCCCAAAGGATTCTTCCACATCCAATAGAAATTTACCTGTACTTCCTCACACATCATCTGCTGTATCTGTTGCACCCAATGTAGTCTCCTGTACATCGGGGATACAGGATACCAACTTCCATATCATTTCAGAGAACATCTCTGAGGCACCCATACCAACCAACTCCACTGCCCTGTGGCTGAATACTTTAACTCCCCCTCCCACTCCACCAAGGACATACAGGTCCTGGGCCTCCTCCATCACCAAACCCTAACCACCCAACGCCTGGAGGAAGAATGCCTCATCTTCCACCTTGGGACCCTGCAACCACACAGGATCAATGTGGATTTCAGCAGTTTTCTCATTTCCCCCACTGCCACACCCACCTTATCGCAGTCCCAAGCCTCCAACTCGGCACTGCCCTCTTGACCTGCCCATCTTCCTTCCCACCTCGCCACTCCACCCTCCTCTCCAACCTATCACCTTCTCCCTCACCTTCATCTACCTATCAAATTCCCAGCTACCTTCGCCCCACCCGATGTTCCTCCCATTTATCTCTCAGGCCCCTGGCCCTCAATCCTCATGCCTGATGAAGGGCTTGCGTCCAAAACATTGATTCTCCTGCTCCTCGGATGCTGCCTGACTTGCTGTGCCTTTCCAGCACCACACACATTCGACTTCAGTGCGTTATGATCAAGGCCACCCAGCTCTATTTGGACATTGACACTTTCCATTCTCTCACTTTAATCCTACAAACCAGCAGGATCAGATGAATTGGACCTAGCCTGTTAAAGGAAGTCAAAAGAATAAATAATGGTTACTTTGAGGATCACTCTCCCAATCCACTCAGGGGTCTGCGAGAGTTCTATCGCTGTTCAAAAAAATTGCGAGGAATATGCCAAATAATTATTGGCATGCAAATCAGACCACGGAAGATAAATTACTAAGATTAGTGCCGAAAGGCATGATCTTGTTTGGAAAGGTATACATTAAGCAGCGATAGTCAGCGTGATTTTGCGAATGGAAGTTTGTATAACGTAATATAATTTTTTTAAGGAAATAGCAAGGAGTATTGATGAAAGCAGTGTAGTGGATGTGGTCTACGTTGAATTTAATAAGGCTTTTGACAAGGTCCATGAGATAAAATGGAAAGCAAATTTAAAATTCATTAGATACAGGTAAACATGGTAAGTTTGATCCAAAACTGCCATAGTGACAGGAAACAATAGATAATGGTCAATGGATGTTTTTGCAAGTAGAAACTAGATTCCACTGGTGTTCCAGGGTCCCAGTTTTGGGTTCCTTTGTTGGTTGTGATATATGTTAATGATTCACACTGAAATGGGAGATACACAATCGAGAAATTGCAAAAAGTGACCAGGTGATTGACAGTGAAGAGGATGGCTATGACCTGCAGGATGATATCCATGGTTTGAGAGAGAGTGCACGCAAAAGAAAAAGTGGCAAATGGAATTAAATTCAGGGAGATGAGAACATATGCATTTGGAGAGGGCAAACAAAGACTTGCTGTTACCCCTTGCAGAGAAGTCAATTATTAGGGAGCACAGACTTCTGGTGATCCATAGAAGAATTAGAGGGGAAATGAGGAGAAATTTTACCAGCCAGAGGGTGATGAATGTATGGAACTCACTTAGGTTAGATTAGATTAGATTAGATTACTTACAGTGTGGAAACAGGCCCTTCGGCCCAACAAGTCCACACCGACCCGCCGAAGCGCAACCCACCCATACCCCTACATTTACCCCTTACCTAACACTATAGGCAATTTAGCATGGCCAATTCACCTGACCTGCACATCTTTGGACTGTGGGAGGAAACCAGAGCACCCGGAGGAAACCCACGCAGACACTGGGAGAACGTGCAAACTCCACACAGTTAGTCGCCTGATGCGGGAATTGAACCCACGTCTCTGGCGCTGTGAGGCAGCAGTGCTAACCACTGCGCCACCGTGCCGCTCACTTCTACCCAGCTTAGACACTAAAATGGAAATGCTGAAACAATTTAAAAGGCACCTGTGCCTGAAGCACTGTAACCTGCAAGGAGCTGGTGTTGGAAAATTGAATTGGAATGGGCAGTTTGTATATTTAGCCAGCACAGACATAATGGGCTGAATTACCTCTTTCTGTGCTATGACTTTTCTATGGTCCTTCTTTGGAGACTGAGCCTGTATCTTCTGGAGTTTAAACCATAAGACCATAAGGTACGGGAGCAGAATTAGGTCATTCAGCCCCCAGACTCTGCTTCACCATTCTGTCATGGCCAATGTTTCTCAACCCAATTCTCCTGCTGTCTAAAATACACTCAATGACTTGGCCTCCATAGCTTTTCCACACATTCCTACAGCTGACAAAATTCCTCTTCATCTCAGTTCGAAAGGGTCGTTCTTTCATTCTGAGGCTGTCCTTGGGTTCTAGTCTCTCCTACTAGTGAAACTATCTCCACATCCTCTCTAACCAGGCCTCTTCATATTCTGTAAGTTTCACTGAGATCACCCCTCATCCTTCAAACTCCATCCAATACAGACCTAGAGTCCTCAACCACTCCTCATATGACAAGACTTTCATCCTCAGGATCATTCTTGTAATCCTCTGGATCCCCTACAACATCAGCACATCCTTCCTTATACAGGGCTGAGAACTGCCTAGAAGAATGAGAGGCAATCTCTTGGAAACTTACAAGTTTCTTAAAGAGTTCAACCGGAAGGATGCAGAACCTACAGTTGTTGACAGGGCTCTCGACAGCGTGCGGTCCATCTCCCACGCCATGACCCTCACCTACTCCCTCCCTTCCCAGAACATGGTTAGGGTCCCTCTTGTTCTCACCTTTCACCCCACCAGCCTTCACATGCAAAGAATAATCTTCTGCCATTTTTGCCAACTCCAGCACGAAGCCATTACTAAACACATCTTCCCTTCCCTCCCCATGTCTGCACTCCGCAGAGATCGTTCCCTCCGGGACAACCTAGTCCACTCCTCCATCACACCTAACATGTCTCCCATCACACACGGCACCTTTCCATCATACCTAACACCTCTCCCGTAACACACGGCACCTTTCCATCACACCTAACACCTCTCCCATCACACATGGCATCTTCCCATGCAATCGCAGAAAGTGCAACACCTGCCCCTTTACCTCTTCCATGCTCACCATCCAAGGCCCCAGACACTCATTTCAGATTAAGCAGCGTTTCACTTGTACCTCTTTCAGTTTGGCTGATTGCATTCGCTGCTCCCAATGTGGTCTCCTCTATATCGGAGAGACAAAACGCCGACTGGGTAATCTCTTTGCTGAGCACCTTGGGTCTGTACGCAATCAGGTCCCAGACCTTCCCGTGGCTTGCCACTTCAACACACAATCCTGCTCCCATGCCCACATGTCTGTCCTTGGCCTGCTGCAATGTTCCAGTGAAGCTCAACGCAAACAGGAGGAGCAGCATTTTTTGGATTAGTGGTGCTGGAAGAGCACAGCAGTTCAGACAGCATCCAAGGTGCAGCAAAATCGACGTTTCGGGCAAAAGCCTTCATCAGGAATATAGGCAGAGAGCCTGAAGTGTGGAGGAACAGCATCTCATCTTCTGACTAGGCACGTTACAGCCTACCGGTCTCAACATTGAATTCAACAACTTCAGATGATTATCCCATCTCGACGACTCTGTTTTCATCCTCCTCCGTAATTTTATTTAATTTATTTCATTTATTTTTTAAAAAATTTTTCACTATTCTGTACCTCTTATTTCTTTATTGTCTCTTTCTCTCGCTCCCCACTCTCTCATCACCTTCTTCCTCTCCTCTTCCCCCTTTGCTACCCCTTCTCCATTTTGCCTCTGCTTCACCCATCCCCCACATATTTTGTCACATACCACTGGCTTCAGCCTTGGTCATTCACAGCTCCTAATCTCCCTATAATCTCTCTCTATGCAGTGTCATTATCACCGCTTTATTGCTACCTTTGCTTCTGGAGCCATGACTCACTTTCTCTCAGCCTAGTATAAATACCTCCCTATTTCTCCTTTTTTTAGCTTTGATAAAGGGTCAGTTAGATTTGAAACATCAGCTCTTTTCTCTCCTTACAGATGCTGCCAGACTTGCTGAGATTTTCCAGCATTTTCTCTTCTTTGGTTTCAGATTCCAGCATAGAGTCATAGAGATGTACTGCATGGAAACAGACCCTTCGGTCCAACCTGTCCATGCCGACCCGATATCCCAACCCAATCTAATCCCACCTGCCAGCACCCAGCCCATATCCCTCCAAACCCTTCCTATTCATATATCCATCCAAATGCCTCTTAAATGTTGCAATTGTACCAACCTCCACCACATCCTCTGGCAGCTCATTCCATACACGTACCACCCTCTGCGTGAAAATGTTGCCCCTTAGGTCTCTTTTATATCTTTCCCCTCTCACCTTAAACCTATGCCCTCTAGTTCTGGACTCCCCGACCCTAGGGAAAAGACTTTGCCTATTTATCCTATCCATGCCCCTCATAATTTTGTAAACCCCTATAAGGTCACCCCTCAGCCTCCGAAAATTTGCTTTTATTTAGGATATTTCCCCTGTCTGGGGAAAGTGGGGGACACAGCGTCAGAATAAAAGGCATGAAGAGGAAATTTTTCACTCAGAAAGTGGTGAATCTTTTTGAGATTCTCTACCCCAAAGGGCAGTGGAATCTTTTCTTCCTGCTGTGCAGATGTCAAGGGCCAGATTTGACCAATGGATTCATAAAGCGGAGGTAATGCGCATCCACATGTACAGAACTTCCCAAAAGAGACAGAACATTGGTGGAAGCTCAGTCATGATGTACATTCAAAATAGAGACTGATAGATTTCTAGTTACTAATGACATCGGGGTCTATGGAAATAGCAATGAAACAGGGCACTGAAATGCAGCATCCTCGGATGCTGCCTGAACTGCTGTGCTCTTCCAGCACCACTAATCCAAAATCTGGTTTCCAGCATCTGCAGTCATTGTTTTTACCTAGGGCACCGAAGTGGATGATCAGTGTGGTGTAAAATTATGTCCCAATACATGTGTGAATCATAATGTAACACATGTATTGGGCCAAGCAGTGGAATGTGGTGAAACGGTTAAAAATTATGTCCCAATACATGTGTGAATCTAACCGGAATGGAGGTGTTGCTCAGTCCCGTGTGAATCTTATTACACACCTCCCCGTGTGAATCTTCTTATCTGTATGTAACCAGAATGGAATGTGGTTTTTAGCCTTGCTCTGCTGTTCACATGAATGTTTATATCTGGAAAAGAGTATATCAGCTGGAAAAGTCTCCAGTTCGGTGAGTCTGCTCCGGGGTTGCGTTTAACCGCCGAGCGTGGGTTGTTGGCAACCGCTCTACGAGAACTGACGGCTCCCAGTTCCGGTAACACGTAGAGTGAGTATAAACCAGACCCGTTGTAAGTACGAGACCTGGTTGTGGCGACGCTGCGGGGAATAAAACACTTATATTCTAGCAGACTCGCCTCTTGGCTGTTTGTTCTGTGTCAGACTACTTTCCTGCGAGCCTGGTCCTTGACCTTGAGAATTTTTTAAAACAATCAGCCATGATTTAGACTGGCAGAGCTGGCTGAAGGGGCTTAATGGCCTGAGGTTCTTATGTTGTTAAGTACTACAGCATACAGAAGATGAAATCTCCATTCCTGGTGCTAATTTGGCAATCAAAATATTAAATTTCAATTGAGTTGCAGAAGCCAAATGTATTGATTAGTACCTGAAAGACATAGATCTCCCTGTTGCCATTTGTCTTATTGAAATGAGAATGCATTTGACCCTTTATATCAAACAACTAAAAACAGTATGTTTGCTTGCACGAGTGTAGCAACTAGACAGCTATCAAATAGCAAGGAAAGTGGTCATTCCCTTGCAGACTGCCATGGGATTGTGGTATCTGCAGCTGTAGTCACAACAATGGAGACCACAACAACAGTTGGCGATCCATTTATGGCTCAACATAACTCCTCCATCATTGATTTGGGAATCTGAATCTGAGAAATTATGGGTCAGAACACTGAATGCAATCAAAACGGGGAGGGGGATTTGTAGAAATACCTGAACTTCTGACAAATGGTCATTAATATGAAATGTTTCTCTCACAACAGATGCCACCTGATAAGTGTTTCCAGTATTTTCTATTTCTTTCAGATTTTCAGCATCCACTTTTGTGCAAGCTCACCCCAGTATATCTGTCACTGCTCACTGAAACATTCCACAGTGTGAACATATGCTCTTACATAGTGGCACATGTACAGTTACTCCCAAGGTAATTGGCCAGGATGTCAATAATAATTGAGAGCAAAACCCAATCCAAATAGTAATGAATTACTCCAAAGATAACACCTATTTTGTCCCACTGCCACAATACTGGAAATGAGTATTGGAAACAGACTTACAGCACAGTAGTTGTTAACAGTCCCTATCAATTCACACTCCATCCTGGCTTGAATATACATCATCACTGTTACTTCACCAACACAAAATCAAAATACTGCAAATGTGTACCTAACATCATTACGGAAACACATTCAATGCACAGACTGCAGCAATTCAAGAAAGCAGCTCACAACCACCTTTGCAGAAACAGCACTGCCTCAGTGATGCCTACACCCCAAGTATAAATATCAAGGAAATTGAGTATTTAAGTCCACAAACCAGGGTTTATATTATCTGCAACCACCCACACCTTTGTTTATAATTGACATTGCATTCATGCAGTGTGCTGTCATGTACCACAGATGCAGTTCAACGTGCCCTACAATCTTAAATGAATGATGATGTACAGACTGTTTCTGATGCTGCAGGTCAAGAGAAAAATGTGACAGGGATAAAGCTTCAAAAAGATATGTACCTCACTCACCTGTTATACCATGTGCCAGTGCACACCAGCACAATGTAATAGCGTAACTGTTGTTACCTATACGCTCATTATGACAAAATGTCAGGAGAGTGGTCTCCTCCAGTTCTACTGAAGGCAGAATATTCATTCCTCACTGTCAATTCCAGGTCATTGCCAAACATCAGGTCTGCAACCTAGGGTGGGTTCAGGTGGATATTATATTAGTCCTCCTGGTGCTCCTAATGAGTAATGTCAGATTTCCAATGTGCTTGGTTGAGTTAACTTTAGCTGACAGTCATGAAGTGAAGGCAGTGCTACAGCAGATCTCCATCAGGCAAATAATACAGGAATCCATCACAGTCCACTTTTTCATCAACGTCTTCAGCTGCTTGCTGCTTTAAGTATCACCAGGTAGACAAAATGCATGGTTTTTAATGCCCAAATAAAGCACTCCAAGTTGTCATTGCCAAATAATTGATGAACCACAAATTGGCTTAAAAGCAGATTTTTTACAAAATTATTTTTCAATCTTTTAAATGGTGGGAATGTGTGGAATAATGCCAAAATAAACCAAAATAAATAATGCCAATAAAGGCAAAATATATTAGAAAGATTTAAAATTATGCATGGCATACAAGGCAATCAGACTGCCTGAAATTTCAAGGAACTTGTTCCCACAGCAACTACCAATACAAAAAATGGAATCTATATTCTTGTTCGATTGTCAGATTTATGAATGCATCATGAGTACAGCATGCAGTTTGAAAAGTTTTTTTAAATGAGCACATTACTCAAGAATAAAAGGGCTTTTCAGAAAACCCTTAATCAAGTTTGCCAAATCATAAACACAAAGTGAGCACATTGTTCTTAAAGTATTTGAAAAGACAGCCAATTGTTGCATAAAATATCAGTGACAAAGAACAGATTGCTGAATTTGAGAACGCTGTTGGGGTCATTGATAAAGGATTACTCAAAGTTCTGAACTCTTGGCTATGATTCACTCATCTGAGAATAGGCTACAACTGCAATATAAAACTGTGCTTATGATTAAACATGTGAACATCATTCTTTCCTTGTTGTATTATGTACCACAGGGATTAACCTGATGTAAATCAAATAACTGCCACAATGTTTTGTAATGTATCAAAATTGATATTTGAAATATGATGCAAACAGGAAAGATAACTGATATGAGAATGAAAATACTAAAATACCTTACTGACTTTAAAAAGGGATGGACTGAAAGCCATTACGAACAGACTGATTTTTGAGAGACATAGCAATCAAAGCAGGTATTCGTGAACAAAACGGAAAATAGTTTGTCCATGTATAAAACCTGAATTTATAATTGCTATTGAAACAATATGAAAAATAACTTAAGTATGAATTCATGTCTTTGAATATTCACATCACTCTAAATGTTAACTCATTGGAATCTGGTAACAGTAAACCACAAAATGCCAAATCAAACATCAGTCTTCCCATGGGCAATATTCTCTGCAACCTTTTATAAATTGCCAATTTTGAATGATCAGAGCAAATACAGCACTATATACACACAGGTCCATGAGCTTTACAACAAATAAATATGTTCATTTTATTTCCAGCTCCATTTGGGGTGGCACAGTGGCTCAGTGGTTAGCACTGCTGCCTCACAGCACCAGGGACCTGAGTTCAATTCTAGCCTCGGATGACGGTGTGTGTAGAGTTTGCACATTCTCGTGTCTGTGTTGATTTCCTTCGGGTACTCTGGTTCCCTGGTTAGGTGGATTGGCCATGCTAAATTACATGATAGGGTAGGGGGGAATGGGATCTCTTTGGAGGATTAGTGTGGACTCAATGGGTTGAATGATCTGCTTCCACACCGTAGGTATTCTATTATTCCTCTCCTACCCCCAAAAACATGGATGATTTATTTGAAGGTACATAGATGCCAAGAGAACAAGTTCAGTCAGGCAAGCTGGCAAAGGTAAATGGGAATTAGTTGGGCCTCATTTCAAGGAAGAAACAGAAGGATCTTAGTCCATTTGAAGAGGGAGGGAAGGACTGGGTATCCACAGTGAAACAACATTGCTTTGAAGAACATCTCCATTTACACCACAGGGATAAGTCTGAGCTTCTAGCTGTCTGTCATTTTAAATTTGGCACCTTGCTCCCACTCTGATCTCTTTCCCCTTGTCCTGCTACAGTGTTTGAGTGAGTCTCAGTAGATGCTCAGCAACTCGCATTTCAACTCAACACTTTGCAGTGAAATAACACAGAGTACAATAAGTTTCAACCAAAATCAATGGCCCCATGTTTGAGTTTCTTTGCTAGCTTGATATTTTTCTCTCACTTCTATTGGCTCCTTAATGTTCATCTAACCTGCCACAGTACTTTTTTTGAGATAACTTTTATTTAGTTAATTGTCCCATTACACTTTAGCCTTGCAATGCCAAAGCTATTGTCATTTAATGTTTCCTGCCCTCCACACCAAGAACTCGATTATTCCTTCGGCTCTTCTTCCTGTCCTTCTTGATTCCACTTGTGCAAGAAATGTCACCGAACTGGGAGCAGTTAGTAAAGATCACAGACACTCAAAATATTGGGCTGAATGTTGTGCTGCTCCTGACAGCTGAAAGCAAGGTGGATGAGAAACTTAATTACACAAGAGGTCAAAAAAATCAGGATCCCAAGGGTCGGATGGAACTTTGCAATTAAATTCTTGGACTTTTAAAGACAGATCGAATGTCCTGACACAATGGGCCAGGAAACCCTTAACATTCATTTACATTTCATGCAAATTAATTAAAAAGGCTGGCTCACCAGAATCAAGTATCCCTTCCCAATTAAGTTCTCGGTGAATGAGCAATGCATGTCCTCAGATTCCTGAATGTATACAAGACATATGCAGCAGGCAAGGTATTCTTCTTTACCCCTTTGGGGAGCCTTTGTCAATGTCACTCCATAATTATTATTAGATGGAATTTCATGTTGCACAGGGCAGGAAGGATGACCAAGGGTGGAACTCTTTCTGGCCAAATGTTGAAGTGTGTCTGAGGAGGAGCAGGTTTACCAGGCAAATGTGGAAGGGTCAGAATGTTTACTTGCAGACATCCACTCCAAGTCCCACTGCGACTGTATGAGATGCTAGTAAGACCGCATCTGAAGTACTCTGAGCAATTTTGCCACCTTGTTTAAGCAAAGATATTATTCCATTGGAGACAGTTCAGAGAAGGTTCACTAGGATGATCCCCGGTATGGAGGGATCGTCTTATGAGCAAAGATTTAACAGGTGGGACTCTACTCATTGGAATAGAAAAAGGACACATGATCTCATTGAGGAATAGAGGATTCTTAAGAAGCTGGGGCAGGGTAAATACTGAAAAGATGTTTTTCCTCATGTGACAGGCTAGTCCAGAGGACATATTCTCAGAATAAAGGAGCACCAATTTAAGACTGAGATGTGAAGAATTTTTTTCTCGGAAGGTTGTGTGTCTTTGGAACTCCTTGCCATAGAGTGTTATGGGGGCACAGTCTGTGTGTATATTTAAGGTTGAGATGAAGAGAAGGTTTTAGAGAATATACAGGAAATTAGATGTGAAGAGTGTTAGATCAGCCACAATCCTATTGGATGGTGAAGAAGGCTCAATTGGCCAAACACCCTGCCAGTGTTGCTATTTCTTATTATCTTATTGGACAATAGTGAGTGCAGTACTGATCCCATGACACAATACCTCCACTGCTGTCCAATTTTAAGCAGCGAATATAAAATTATTAGTCAAGGTGCCCTCATTAAAACACAGACATAAAAACAAACATTACCTTGTGGGCTTTGTCGGGTTGCAACTGCTCATAATAAATACATGGACTCAGCATTTATTTCATTGAACACAAATGGAGAATGCACCATATATCCACAGAGTAATGGAATCACAAAGTTCAAGACTAAATAAATTTCATAGAGAAAAATTGCATGAACTAAAAAAACTTGCTATAACACCTATTTATGCTTCTCCATGCACAAACTCTTTATTCAAATAATCTATGCCTTACATCATGGGCACCATAATCAATTCATAATATATTTTACAGTAAGTAGTGTTAACACAATTAGTTAGTGACTGTGCAAGAGGAAATAAATTATGGACCTGCAGTTCTGTGGAAATAAAGCATGCCTAACTCTTGACAGAAAAACACTAAGTATCAGAGAAATATAGAAATTCAAAGCACCACAGAAGGCCATTTGGCTCAACATATCCACACCAGCCAGCAATTGTCCAACCAGCTACTCTTGTTCTCTATTTCTTAGTCCACAGCCTTGCACATTAAGAGTTTCAGACATCTGACACCCTCTGTATCAATAAACACAGAGTTACAGATGCTGGAAATCTGAAACAAAAAAAGAGAGTGCTGGAAAAAACAGCTGTTTTGACAACTTTTGTACAGAGTTAACATTTTGAGTCCAGTGACTCTTTCTCAAAACTTCTGAGTTACTCCAGCATTTTCTATTTTTGTGATTTCTAGCAACCATATTTCTTAGTGTTATTTTGTGTGAACACCTTCTAATTTTGTCCATTACTTGGGCAACTGAAAAGAAGAAATCTGATCACAGGAGACCAAAGAAACATATTGCATGCTCATCGGTGCATAAAGGTGTAAAGGACTGAAAGGGTTAACATTGAGGCGTGCCTTAGCAACACCCACTAAGATGATGCCAATTAGACTTGTGGGCAGAGCAGCTTAGGATTTCAAAGAAATCAGTCAGGCCACCCATGTCCCCCTTATAGACACTTGAACAGTGTCCATCATTTCAGTGAAATCTATAACTAGTTGCTAACATGCAAACAACTTACTCTGTACAAGATTCTCCTCTAGTTAGAGCTAGAGGTGGTTTTCCTCTACCATACTAGACCAAATAGGTTCTGTACATGACTTCACTTAGAGGAGGTGGCAGCAATTCATAGGAAGGTGCTGATTCAGCTCGACAGCAGATAAAACACTTATCTGTCGCACTATAAAGTATCACTCTTAAGATAGTGACAAATATATCCTCAATTATGACATGACCACAATGTCCATGTCCAGTACCTAATAATTTGCTTTCTTTGTCAACATTTCAAATAGGGAGAAAGTGAGGACTGCAGATGCTGGAGACCAGAGTAGAAAAATGTGATGCTGGAAAAACACAGCAGGCCAGGCAGCATCCGAGAAGCAGGGGTGGCAGCAATTCATAGGAAGGTGCTGATTCAGCTCGACAGCTTATGCCCGAAACGTCGATTCTCCTGCTCCTCGGATGCTGCCTGGCCTGCTGTGTTTTTCCAGCATCACATTTTTCAACAACATTTCAAATAGTCATAGGAACAGAGCATTCACTTTCAAAAGTTTGAAGCTCAAAGGTTTGAGAGCTTTCTATTAAAATAAATTACATTTTTGGATTGTTGACTGATCTGGAACTTATTGTTAGCAGATGGTACTTTTGCCACCAGGCTTAGACAAAGCACAAACTGTGATCTACTAATGAGGCTCTGTCACAGATTCTATTGCGAGCTGCCCTGTAGCTATACCGCCTGACCTGCCCATAGTTCCTGTGTGATATCAAGGACTGGCATGCTGAATATTTCAAATAAAACTCTAAAGTTCAGTCATTGTTGTCCACGTACTTGCCGAGAAATGCATGCAATGTTCAACCGTCCAACTATATTTAGATTCATAGCCCTCGGCTGCAAAAGAAAAATATTTGTGAGCAATCAATTCTAAAAAAAAAGAATAGGTTAGTCATTCTTTCAAAACTACATTTATGTATGAAAAGCCTCAGCTGCCTTGAAAATGTATTGCAAATTATTTACACGCTATACTTGAGAGAGAAAATCATAGATTTATTGCAACCAAAAAGAAAAACATGAAGCTTGTTTATTTTATGTTGTATTAGCAGCCACTACATTTGTTTTTAAGTTCTGTTTTTTTTTAGCATTCAGAATAAAGCACCAATTGCAAAGCAAAGCAAAACTTCTGTTAATTTGATTTGCAGGAATAATTTGGTATTAAAATCAATTCCAACATCCCACTGAGATGATATCACCAGACAGAATCTGTTATAACAGCTTCAAGGAATGGCATCACACGTGCTGAGCAAAACAAAAAGCTTCATCGTGGCTTTCAACACCTTTTTCTTTGTGTAAAGGTCTGTGAGGGCACTAGAAATATTGCAGCCTGCACCCAATTATATTAATTTTCAATTTGCTCCTGGCAAGGTAAGGAACTCTCCATTGCTCACGGACTCGCACTGACTTAGTTCTTGGGATCAAGAAGATGCTTTTTTTTTGGTTCATCCAAATTCCCTACCAGATGTGGAAAAATAAAAACTGGGATAGTTGCCAATTGGAACAAGTAATGCACAGGCCTCGCATGGAATTTAAAGGACACAGATATGTTGCCTATTCTGGGAGGACCATCATTCATTAATTGCAAAACCCACTCAGCTGAAACCCAACAGGCAAATGCTTTCGGGACCAGTTTAGTTTCCTGCTAAATTCCAACAGGTAACCATCACTGGCTTATCCTAACAGAAATACCACCTTGTTCTCACACAAGACCCAAGCAGGTCCCATCACTGAGTACTCCCACTCTAATATGGATTACTATTTACAAATTTTGATGCAATGATCTGCAGCACATTCTCCATACCAAATAATTAACTGCATCCATAACAAAATAAGAAATTGTAGGATAAACTCAGCAGGTCTGGTGGTTTCTGTGAATAGAAAGTGCAGTTAACATCTCAGGTCCTGTGGCCCGTCTTCAGAACACGATTGTATCCATAAACGTATTACAAAAAAAAATACATAAAACTTACACAGAAACAGGCCTTTTGGCCAATTGTCCTGTGCTTGCGTTTAAACTCAACATGACCCTCTTCCTAATCTCCCCATGATACACTTCCATCCTTGGATCCTTTTAGCTTCATCCTATCAATTGTTGCAGGTACCTTTTGAAAATAAACCCTAGTTTCCATTTCCATTTTTAGAGTGAATTTGTTTATTTTCTATTTTTTCATGGTGCACTTGTTCCACCCAACAAATGAGACCACTTTCCTTCAATCATCACATTGAACTGCTCTGGAGTGAGAAAGACCAGTATGAGATCAGACATTGATTCTCACACCCAATAATGCAACATAATTACAAAAGCAAAATAGCTGTGATGACAGTGTGCTACAGATAAGAGAGAGAGGCCCAGTTGCATGCATGTTCTAGTCTGAAGTATGGACAGTGATTGTAGAAACTCTTCCCATCACATGCCTGACTGTGAACCTCTCCCTCTTTTACCACATGCCACTGATATGGTAGAAGTTAGATAAACAACATGATTGGCTACACTATGATGGCCAAGCAAGATGCAGCCAAGTCACAGGGGAGACCAGAGTCCAAAGCGTCCGATAGACACAGGACTAACCATTATTTTTCAGGATCTCTCAAAGATGGTTGTGTGTACTATACATCCACTATCAAGAAAAATAATAAAAATTTGGAGTAATTTCACCAATTAGAAATGAGGCCTTAATGTGGTTATTTCCATATTCAGCACTGTCTTTTTTCAACTTTCCGATGACTTCTCAAAACAGGTGGCTGACATGATCTTTTCATTTGTCCACCAGTTAGGGATCAAGTTAAAATTACCAAAAGAATTTTAAGGGTACTTCATTCCTCTGTAGGGGTGTTTAGGACAGTACATCATTTCCAGCACTCCAATGGACTACAGTTGTACTAAAACTATATTCCAGATATTCCAGGATATAATTTAGATTATAGGAAAGTAGAAATTAATACAGTAAAACTATTTCTCTTCCTTTGCCTTTCTATGCACAAAAAACCTTTTGTTTGATTTTCATTGTGTCCTGCAAAATGAAAAGAACACAATCTATTAAATTTTACTTCTGCTTAAAATTTAGTCCAATTTGGAAATCTGTACAGCAAGGAACAATTATCGAAAGGCTCAAAACTAACCAGACTTTTTTTTTCCCCAAAAGCAATCTCAGATTCTCAGATACGGAATCATTTCTTTTCCTTCAAAATTACTTTCTTTATACTCAAACATCAAAATATGTGACAACTGATCTTGGAGAAAGAGTCAGTATCATTGTGCTGACTAAAGTTCCCAAACAGCTCAGCTAACCACGTGTCTGCCCAGAATATGTACTATTCTGGGAAAACTCGGCAAGGCTGTAGGTAGACAAGAAATCATAGCTATAATTTTTCCAGTACAGCCAAGTGCTGGATGTCAGTTTTGACAGGATATTTATTGTGCATTTTATTTTATTGGCTTCTATACATTTTTTTTAGATCACTCAAATGGTGTTATTCACTACATAATCAGTTCCATTAATAAAAATTACAAATTAAAACATGCACCTTCAATGCATTTATCATACGTGAACAAATAGGGCAACAATTGCTTCATATTATTTTTTAAAAAGATGCTGTACGAATGAAAATGAATGGTACAGTGTCTGTAATTCAATTCCTTTATGGAATCGGCTTTAACAATGCAGTGCCTTTGAAATTTGACAAATGACCAACGTGTTACCTCTGAGCCACACAAAAGTAGTAATTATCTACAAGCATCGCACTAAAGTATGCCATTTAGTGTCTACGTTTCCAAGGCTACAGGAAAAAAAACACAATTATTCCTTCCTGTTGACTAAAGAAAAAAATCGTCTGCACCAGGATTTGATTTTATAAAATTGCTCAGGAATTAGCCAAGTCCACAAATTTTAGGAAAATAACAATTTAACTAGCGAAAAATGTTCATGAAATTGTATCTGTAATCTGTCCTGGCCCTTTGTTCTTGGGATTAACAACCACAATGAGGCTGTGGAGGGAAGAAAAATCACAAGTTATCATGTGGAGCCTAGTTTTCTTCCTACGAACCAACATTAAAATTATAAAAGTAGTCTGATGTCCTTCAGGGAAGGAAATCCAGTCTATCCTAAACATAACTACATACTAAAGCGAAGTGGTTGCCTCTGAACTACCCCCTGAAATGGCCACTCAGTTGTATCAAATCAACAAGGAATGTCAAAAAGTAATTAAATGCAGATGTATTAAATGCAATGCACCTGGCATTGACCAATGTATCGGGATCATATGGCATATTCAGCTCAATTCTGCAAAGGGCACATCACTAACATCTAGTTCCAAAACCGGGAGAACAGTCTCCCAGAAGAGTCAAGCTACCACCTGACATAGTCATACGCATGCAATTGTACCTATAAACCATCTCCCAAAAACATCATTATCACCCTTGGATGTTCGCCATCTACTAACAGGACAGATACGGTAGATGTGGTGGCACAATGGCATACATGGGAGTTAGGTGGGTGTCAACACTGACTCAATGACCCCATGATATCATATGGCATCAGGTCAAATATAGGCAAAGAAAAGCCTTCTGATGACTACTACGTACTACCACCCTTTGCTGCTCCGTACTGGATGTCACTTCATGGAAGCACTGAGGATGACAACAGAGGAGATTGTATTCTGGATGGGAGATTTCAACGTCCACCATGAAGAGCAGCTCAACAGCACCATAACTGATCGAGTCCTAAAAGTTACAGTTCCTAGAGTGGGTCCACGGGAAGTGGTGGACGAACGAAGGGAAAAATAAATCTGCCTGATGCAGATGCATTTATCCAGAACAGTTTAGGAAAGAGTGACCACCGAACAATCCTTAAGAAAAAGATGGAAGAGATCACCAATAGCATTATTGCGCAGAACTCACTCAGCAATAATTTGCTGACAGACGCTCAGTTTGGGTTTCTGCTCCTGACCTTACTAACACCTTGGTCTAAACATGGATTTAAACAAAAGGTGAGTTGAGAATGACTAACCATGAAATCAAGGCAGCATTTAATGAAGTTTGGCGTCAAGGAGCCCTAGCCAAACAAGAACCAAAAGGAATCGGGAGAAACTCTACACTGATTGGGAGTCAAACCTACACAAAGGTAAATGGCTATAGCTCCTGGAGGTCAATCTACACAGTCCCGGGACATCACTGCAGAGTTTCAAGTGGAAAATAGTCAGGACCATTTACAGCATCGTGGATATTGGAGCAGCCCATGTCAGCATGTTGCTTGAACTGGTCAACAGTAAGGCATAGGCTAACAAGTTACAAGTAACATTCGCAGCACTTACATGCCAGGTAAACAACAGAGAATCTAGCCATCCCCATTTGTCATTCAATGGTTTTACCATCATTGCATTCCTCCAGTAATATCATCCTTGGGGTTATCTTTGAGCAGAAACTGAACTGGACCAGCGTGTCAATATTGCAGCTACAACAGGTCAATGGCTAGGAAATCTGTGAGTAAGACATCGCCTGTCTGTCCAATGCCTGTCCATCATCTACAAGATACAAGTCAAGGGTGTGATGGAGCACTCCTCATATGCATGGATGAATGCGCTTCAGCACCATCCAGGATGAAGCAGCCTGCTTGATTTGCACTCAACCACTAACTGGAATATTTATTCTCTCCTCCACTAATGCACAATGGCAGCATCTTCGAGATGCACTGCAGTAACTCACTAAGACTCCTTCAACATTACCTTCTAATCCCACATCCTCCTCTACTTGGCTAGACATGGGACAAATACATAGGAACACCATGTCTTGCATGATCCCCCTGTAAGCGACTCACCATGTTAGAACTACGTCATCATTCCTTCATTGTCGCTAGGTCAAAACTTTGGAACTGTCTTTCTAACAGGATAATCAATGTACCTGTAATCACATGGACAGGAGTTCAAAATTACAGCTGTCACTGTCTGAAAGATAATTAGGGATGGGTAATAGACTTTGGATGATCCAGCAATGCTCACATCACAAACAACTTTTTTAAAATAATAGATCAATTCCAAGCTTCACTGATCAAACTACCACATTATTTATTTATTAAGTCATTCCATGACAAGGTGGCCTAGTTAATATGCCTGAGAGCATACCTAAAATTTGAATCTGTTTAACAGCTAAATTAAAATGTCAACGCATAATTACTTGCAGAAGGTGGTCTTGTGGTGCATTAGTAATGTCTCTACCTATGGGTAGGAAGGTCAGAGGCCAGGTCTGACCTGCTCTGGACGTGTGTCATAACAAGTCCAAACAGGTTAATTAAAAATAGTTCACAATTGCTTGAGGAAGACTGCATTTGGTTTGAACAATAATACTGAATTAGATTACAGTTTGTTAAATAGTCATGTGAATTTTCTGCAGCCCAATTTCTTACCCATGATTTATTTCACAATGCAAAAGGGATTTTCTTTCTAATTTCTTAGAATAATATATTTTTCACTAACCATTAAAGTGGCTATGGAATACAGAAGAACTGGGTTACAGAAACTACAATGTGTCCATTGAGTAAACTTAGCAATATAAAAACAGGTTGGGGAACACCAATGAATAGGTGTTGTTTTTGCTTAATAAAGTGTGAGCTTTCATTGCAGTCTTTTTGTCAGCAATTTTACCAATAGAAAATGAAATGACAAATTAGTTTAATGTGATTTTAACAAACACTTAAGTGCTTCCTATGGGCCAACATACCTCATGATATAAATATATCATGCGTTCCTGCATAAAATACAATGGAACATTCATTAGCAGTCAGTTAGAAAAAATGCCTTTTTTTATAGACAAGATCCCTTGAAAGTATAAGTGATAATCCATATTAGTTATAAGGAAAGGACTTTGGACACAAATAAATAACTATTCAATTGGCCAGTTTGATAAATTGAATTAAATCTACTAAATTTGAATATTATCTTGCCAAACTAAAACATGATGAATTTGTAGCAGTGTTTCCCAGAAGCATAGAATAACTAAAACAACTAAAATCTATTATGAGTTAAACATTTCAAAAGCAACCAATTATGAATTTATCTTTCCCAAACACAGTTGATGAAATGAAATTCCTTCTACACATTTGTCCATTACTAGCCTACTTGATTCCTCATCTTCATTTTAATTCTCCATAAAGTCTATTTCTTAGACAAATCCTAGGTCACTTAATTCAATACCTCCATCACTAGCTTGGTGTTAACCTTTGTCTAATTACACTCCTGTGGAGCATGTTGACACATGTCAAAAGCTACATAAACGCAAGTTGTCAATGCTGTCCATATTCTAACTCAGAACTTGTCCCAACTAGTGTTCTCTGACCCACCTTGATTTTAAAAATTCTAATCCTTATTCCCAATCCTATGTGTTTGCTAAAGTAATTGCCATTAATAAAAATGGATAGAGAAGCATTGGACGTGGTGCAGAAAAACAAATTACAAGGGTGTACCAGAAATACATAAATGTACGTCAGAAGAAGATTAAACAGGTTGGTTTTCTTCCCTCGTGTAAATGGCTCAGAGATGACATTATAGAGGTCTTTAAGATTCTTCAACGTTAGTAATGTGCAAACAGAGAAAATGTTTCCTCTCGAGGGGAACAGCATAACTAGCAGTCATCAATAAAAGATAGTCACCAAGAAATTCAAGAGAATTCAGAATAATCTTCATCCAAAAAAAATGGTAAGAATGTAGACTTTCTATTACAGGGACTAGGTGAAGCAAATAGTATAGATGCATTTAAGGAGAAACTAATCAAGCAGATAAGGGAGAGGACGTATGATTATTATCATAATCTACCATACATTTAGATGAAAAAAGATGGGAGGAGGCTCGAATGGAGCATAGCACGTCCATGGATTGATTGGGTTAAATGGCATGATACTGCAGCACATATCATATGTAATTCTAAAGGAAGATAAGAGGCAGTTTAGATTTAATTGCTTTATAACAAGGGTTGGGACCGTGTAAAATGCAATGTTAATGAAGTCAAACTTCGTGGAAGAATTCAATGGAGAATAAATGAAATAGGCAAGTCAGGTTTTGATTTTAGAATAGGCAGAGGAACTGCAGAATTTTATCCATTTCTATACTTTTATATATTTCTTCCCTGTTGATTATATTAGATACAGAAAAAGAGCAAAACGTTGGGATTAAAAACAGAACTACCTGAGCTATCAAAAGAGTGTCTGAGGATCAATGGACCATAATGCCTAAACTCTTCTTCAACATCAATCCTCTTCAAAATCTGGACTCTTGCAACACTACTGAAGTTTCACATTTATGTTTAAATGAAAATATTAAATCTGTTCCAGCTGTATCTCAACATTCTATACTGATCCAACTCCAAGTGCAAAGATGAATAAATTGGATTTTTTTTAAGATTAGTTTTTTTTAGATTAGACGGAAACAGGCCCTTCAGCCCAACAAGTCCACACTGACCTGCCGAAGCGCAACCCACCCAGACTCATTCCCCTACATTTACCCCTTCACCTAACACTACGGGCAATCTAGCATGGCTAATTCACCTAACCCACACATTTTTTGGATTGTGGGAGGAAACCGGAGCACCCGGAGGAAACCCACGCAGACACGGGGAGAATGTGCAAACTCCACACAAAGAGTCGCCTGAGGCAGGAATTGAACCCGGGTCTCTGGAGCCGTGAGGCTGCAGTGCTAACCATTGTGCCACCGTGCCGCTCATAAGATTTGAATGTCTGGAACATTTCTTATCTCAAAGGAAACTTTGTACTCTACTATGCTTGGCTCAATACATCTGAAGGCTCAGACTGCACCTCAACACAAATTGTCCAGGTCATTCTGTGTTGTGCTATTCTACTTGGTGTACATTCTTTTAAAATAAAAATTGGTGCAAAGACGTGCAATAGGAATCTTAGATTTTAAATGAAGGCATTGCTGAATGCCACTATTACATCAATTACACTTTTTGCTGCACAATCAAAAATTCTTGCTTGAAGAATAGTAAAGATAAAGAATAAAATTGGCATCATGTCAGAAAATACTATTTATACACATGAATAATTTTTCAAACTTCATGTTTCTTGCCCTGAAAGGAATCCTTTGTGAGTTCATTTCCATTACAATGTTGTGATCAGACTAACCTTGATTTACACATGATTAACAGTAGCATGCTCATGGGAATTGATCAGAATGTGGATTCAGGCTTTTAAGTACACAATTACATATTGATTTGAGACAATTCCAAAGGGTTTGCATATTATTATGCAAGAGACCAGAGGGGAAAGAAGAGACTGGTGGTTACGAATGAGAGTGAAGATCACAGATCAAAAGGTAGAATTTAAGGTAAATACTGAAATGGACAGTAAACTGTCTGAGGGATAGGAACAATGGATTTGCGAAGATATATTTGTGAAATGGGTTATGCCGGGACTGGGACGGAAGTAAGGGGAGATACAATCAGGTGCCAAAGTTCCATGTTGAAATAATTACTGCTCCTAATTTCCATCACATCCTTTCAAAAAAAAAAGAGTATACATAAGATAAACTTAGAGAAAATTTTGAGAAAACCCAAAGGCAGGAACTCAGAAATTACAGCATGTTGGACACAGCATTTCTGTGAGTGGCACAACCCTAAATAAAATTTGCTTCAACAGCCTGGTATCAGGTATACTGATGAATGCCCCACCAACAGAGCTGAACTGCAAAGCTGGGAACATTGGCTTGGGAGAGAATATTGCTGTTGGACTGTGTTTCTTGTCACTGAATTTCAAGCATTTTCCAAAAGGAGGAACATAGGAATTAGGGGGTAGGCAATTCAGCCCTTCAAGCCCATTCTGCCATTTAACATGATCATGGTTGATCTTATCCCGGTCTCAACTCCTCTTGTCTGCCTGCTCCGCATAGCCCTTTATTCTGCTTTTCATCTTTCTTGAATCTGCTGATTGATTCTGCCTCCATTGCACTGTGGGGCACTGAATTCCACAACTCTCTGAGAGAAGTAGCCAGAACACATACCCAGAACTCATGGCAGGAGACTCCTCGGAAGCTAGTGGACATGTTTTAGGAATATTCTCCAGTCGTCATTGGGGTAGTGAAGGGGACCTACCCATTCATGGGTGACCGTGACTCATAACCAGCCAAACTGGAGAAGGTTCATTTGGGAAAGCACCGAACAGAGTGTTTTCATGATGAAAGGTGGAGGTGAAGTCAAGGCATTCAAACTTCCAAACATCCACACAATCATTCGAGCACAAACTGCTCTACATGAGGAGTCTATTGACTATGCAAAAGATTTATCAGCCATTTCAGAACCTATTGAATCGGAGCATAAGGAAGTCATCTAGCTCCTGATGTACTTGTATGAGAGAAATTAAATTTAAACATCCATAATTGTGAAGCACTGCAAATGTAAAAAAAACTGGATGAATGTTCCACAAGAGTCACATTAAATAATAAAGGAAGAAGTCAAGAGAGCTAGCAGTCTTTGTACATTTGACATTCAAAGTCTCCAAATGCAATCCAGCAATCAACAAACCATTGAAATAGATGACAAAAACAGTGGAATACAAATCCAATCAATCTAAACCGTGCCCTATTCAGACCATATTTTAAGAAGTTTGTTAAATTCTTCACTAAGACAGAAATTAAACATTAAAAATGTAGAATGGGGCAGAAAAAGTCATGAGGTTAACCTCTGGTATTAGAGGTTCGAGTTAAGCTTAAAAAGACAAATACAGCTTTCCAGTTTGATGGAGAGGGAAAAAAGACGCTATGTAAGTGGTTTATAAGATAGCTATGGCAATGGAAAAGGTAAATCTGAGCTATTGTTTCAAAGTAAATTGCAATCATATGACAAGAGGGCTCAGGGTTCAACTACATAATAGGTCTATTTAATCATAGGGTCGTCCCTTCCAGTTAGACTTCCAGAAGTGAAAACCCTGAGATCACTTAAGTAACAATTATATGTTGAAATAAGAAGGGCATTTCTGAATAGACAGATGAATTAAGACTGAAAGCAATTATCTTGTGAATATTAACCTTCCCATTTTCTTTACAAATGCAACTCAATTGGCGTAACACTTTTGAAACAAACAAAAATTGATGCAGATATTAATTTGACTTCATGCAATTTATTATTGGCTTGGAAGGCTAGGCCAGGGCAATGTTACTGTATGTTAAAACTATACAATTTTGTGATCCTTGTTACCAACAGGACTTTTCCAGGTGTGAAAAAAAGATTCACAGCAAAAGCTATAAATGAATACATGTTTTGGACTTGGATTGGAGTCTACATGTGTTAGTATAGATACAGATGCTGTGTGTGAATATGATGGTTTTTGAATGATGACTTTGAACTGCTGGCAATACAGATACGTAAAGCGAAGAAAGTCAATTTGTTAATAAAGGAACATGAGATGAAGCAATAGATAGATTGCTGGAGCTTTGCTACAGAGTAAGAAGTAACTTTGCAAAGAGCTTGGTCTGCAGATTAAATAAGTTCTGGACTGAAAAGAGTGGGTTCGATAGCCCAAATACCATAATCTTATTTCACGCTTCACAGTGTGACTCAAAGTCACACAGCAAAAACAAATTAAATACATTCAAAAGAACATTCAATGAAACTAATTCAAAGCAATCACCTTGGGAGAATCATCAGGAAAACATCACCATTATCTGAAACAAAACACACAGTCTGGGTTTTTTTTGTTTCAGAGAACAAGATCCAATTTAAGGAAATCAGTAAGTCTATCATGCACTGAGATGCAAATAAATGACATTGCCACATTCCATTGCAAAAGGGACTCCAAAGCCCTCGATTTCCTGTTTTATTTCTTCCCACAGCTTTAAAAATTAGGCATAGATCTATCATTCTTGATAGAGAACAATTTGCAAATCCACACCTTCCCTAAACCAAATGTAGGATTCAAAGATAATATTTCATTTTCCTACTGCTATCAGATATGAAGGCGGTAAATGGTCTGTTGCTTCCAGTGAACTCTGAAACCTCAGAAAACACATCTAACCCTGACCTCGAGAGAACCATCCTTGAACAGTTTTCCTGAAATTACAGCTTGGATTTTGCCATAAACAAAGAGCAATCTCCACTCATTTTACTTGCACACAAACCTTGTGGGCTTTTGCATTAATGTGACAGAAATTATAAGTCCAAAATAACATGATGCCCTCTACAGGAGATCCACAACTACTAAGAGCAGGGCAAGTCATGGAGTGGCTCTTCAACCAGACTGAAGAATCGCTACCACCAAGGCACAAGAACTAAAATTTCATTTGTACAACACCAATTTGAAGTGATGCTATACAGACTACATTGATTTTCTGGCAGCAAGCAGCACTACCAATTAGTACCTGCACAGACCACACCAATACCACTGAATAAACCCACATAGGCTGTGCAGGTCATGGTCCATGGTACACCTGTTCCTGGTGCACCAATGTAGCACCTGAATAAAGTGGCACTCTGGAAATGACATTTCAGTCCACAGTGTGAAAAACCAGGAAATGCAAGTCAGAATATTCAGTTCAACACCAAATTGCTTAGTAGAAAACAAAAACATTGACCCCCTGACACTTTCTCCTTCATTGAACATCGTTACATCCTGCTTTCATTTAAAATCTGACCACCAACTATCGAAGAATTTTTGCAACAAAAACTGAAGGAATGAGATGCGACAATCATAAAAGTGTTCTGTGTTGTTTATACTTGAACAGACAAGCACCAATGTTTTCTGGGTGTGTTCAGTGGATATCAAGTGGATAATTAAGCAACATCATGCCCTTCACTTATTTAAATGCATGGCCTCTTAGTGAGATTCTTGTGGAGCAAGGCTTCACGAGAAGCAGAGCATTTCAGTTAAAACAAACAATTTAAGTCAACTTTTACCAGCGCATGAGAAAATGTTGGAAGTTGCTGTCCAATTTACTCCTTAATAGTAAATGATAATAGCCTCACCATTCTTCTTAATGCAACATTAGGACCTACACTGTCCAACCAATGTAGTAAATCCCTATTCTTCTTCCAACTTGTAGACTGTTGAAATTTGCAGGAGACAGTTGCCCAGATTGTCCCAATACCAGTCTACCACATTTGGATTAAAGAGGTTTCTCATTCCACCTTGCATTCATTGTACTAGCTACCTTCTTCTGAAATTCATTAGCTATGGTACGATTCTATATATTTTACCAAAAATTATTATTCACACAAAAGCAAAAAGAAATTTCAGCAGGTTTTTTGACCTCAAGAAGTATAAATACATGCAATCTTGGGTTTCATCTTATGGCCATTCCAACAGTCATTGCAAGATCTTAACTGGACTTGGAAGCTTTGACCAAATCTCCAAAAACTGCTTGGCTATACTATCATTTTACTGAGATCATCTGTGCCACAATGGACAAGTATTATATGGATCAGTTCAGGATCCTGTTAAGCACCTGCGATTTCATCATCCAGCTGAAGAGCTGGCAGGAGTCCCTAACTGCCTCTTCCAGGGAATCTAGCCAAACCACAGCGCAATCAGACAGATCACTAGCAGGCCTTCCCCTGGTGTCAAGTCTGTGGAGGCTTAAATCCTTCCTAGTGAGCAACCAGCTCCTGCACTCAGCAATACAACAAAGGTGACCATGGCTACTGCCAGTAGTGCACTCAGAGTCTCAAGATCACAAAGCAGACAGGTGTAGGGAAGGGAAGGGAACTGCCCCTCAGGTTGAGGGTGCCTGGGAGAGGGTGGCAGCTACCAGTGGGATAATGTCCAATCCTTCACCTAGCCACTGTCTGACTTTGATCAAGGGTGCTCTCCTCCACTTCAAGGTGACAACTGTTCCCAGGGTAGCAGCTTTCAAAAATGCTGCCACAGGCATTTCTACAGCTGGGTTAATCCAACAGCAGAAGACCCAAGCCTTTAAATGGTCATAAACTGACCACTTAAAGCCCTCAACTGATGGAAGATTTTCCTTGGTGAAGGCGGAAATGTGGTGGGGTTTGTATACACCCCCTAATTAAGTTGCCTTCCAGCCTTCCAGAGATTTAATCCAGAGACTGACTGGATAAAATCAGTCATCTAAAGATGCTGGTTAAGGATAGGTTTGTGGTGTGGTGAGTGGGTGTGTCTCTGTGAGTTAGCAGCTGTTAGTAGCAGATATATTCCAAGACAGTGGATTTAGGATTTGCTTTAGAAGTGGAAGAGTTTATTTTCAGCATTTACAATACATACAATCATTCCACTTTGTGACTCATCAAACAGAGTCAAAAATTCTTCAACCAAACAACTAACTGACTTCACGCTATTAAAACTGCCTGTAAATTAAAAAATCAGCTAATCAGGCTGATTGGAAAAATAGGCTAAATAAACAAAGTTAAAGAAAGTTCACAATGTATTAAAAAAATCAGATTAATTCTAATACGTAGCATTTTATTCACCTGTCCTCAACATATAAAATTGTCCATCTTGTAATTAAATAAAACTTGCATTGTTATTCATTTGAATTAAAAAATAGCATTACTGTCAGCTTAATGCTGAGGTTACACTTAAAAAGGATAATGTGTAAAGGACTCTGATGGCACAGTGGTAGTGTCCCCACGCCTGGAGTGGGAGGCCTGAGTTAAAGTCCCACCTGCTCCAGAGATGTGTAATAACATCTCGGAACAGGTTGCTTAGAAAAGTAGGTGAAATTTTAAAAATTAATATCTGAACCTATAGATAATCCTGCTGAACCGTTTACATAGTCCTGTTCTGTTACCACTATCTTTAAGACATTTTTAATCAATCTTTTGGTCAATTAGGACTTGTAATGTCCTAATTACACCATAGTGATAAATCACACGCTTTGGTAGGAAGAATCAAAAAAGGTAGACTAGTATTTCATGGAAAGAGATTCCAAAAGATTGCAGCTTAGAGGGATCCACATGTAGCACAAAGTTAGTCTGCAGGTGCTACAAGTAATTACAAAGGCAAATATTGAAGATTAAGAACAGGAGTCTTCTTTCAACTGTACAGGATGTTGGTGAGGCCCTACTTAGAATTGTGTGTAGAGTTTGAATCCTCATATTTAAAAAGGATATACTGACATTGGAGGCAGTACAAAAGAGAGATTCACTAAGCTGATTCTTGGGATGAAGAGGCTAATGTATCAAGAACAGGTTAGAACTTTATTGATTCGATTTTAGAAGAATGAGGGTGATAATATTGAAAAATACAGAGGAACCTCGATTATCCAAAGAATACTGGCGGGGAGAATTTTGTTTGGTTCATCGAATTCTGGATTATCGAATGCCGGATAACATAGTTTAGCTATGATTTGGAGATGCCGGTGTTGGACTGGGGTGAACAAAGTTAAAAATCACAACACCAGGCTATAGTCCAATAGGGCTGAAAATGTGTTGCTGGAAAAGCGCAGCAGGTCAGGCAGCATCCAGGGAACAGGAGAATCGATGTTTCGGGCATAAGCCCTTCTTCAGGAGATCTCTGATCTCCAGCATCTGCAGACCTCACTTTCTCCTATAGTCCAATAGGTTTAATTGGAAGCACATTAGCTTTCGGAGCGACGCTCTTTCATCTGATGAAGGAGCGTCGCTCCGAAAGCTAGTGTGCTTCCAATTAAACCTGTTGGACTATAACCTGGTGTTGCGTGATTTTTAACATAGTTTAGCTAAGCATCGGGACCTTGCGATCTTGCTGGAATATCCAATACCCGGATAATCGAATGCCGAACAATCAAGGTTCCTCTTGATTGGGGCCTTGATAGGGTTAATGTTGAGAAGATGTTTCCACCAGTGCATGAATCTCAAACTAGTTACAAAGTAAGAGGACACTCATTTAAAACTGAGATGCAAAGGAATTCTTTTCTCGCAGAATGTCAGGAATTCTCCACCCCAGAGAATTGTGGAGGCTAGATCAATGAAAGTATTAAAAGATAGATATTTGAAATATCAGGGAGTTGACATCAATAAGGAGTTATCGTGAAAGAACTGTTGAGGCAGGAGGCAAATCAATCATTTTTGTTGAATGGCAGAACAGGCTTTAATGGACTGAATGGCCCACTGCAGCTTCTGTGTCTTAAGTGCTTATCTTGTTCTTATTTTATAATGCTCCTGTGAAGCACACTGGAGTGTTTCATGCATTGTAACATCAATTTTTGTAATTCATTAAGAGGGCAGTTATCTCAAAATTAATCAACATTCCATACCTGCTGATTTAGTTTCCATGACTGATAAAGACTTACTATTTCTCCTTATGGTATTAGAAATAACAAACCCAATATACTTTTAGCTTCAGTGTAATTATGAAGTCAATTGCTTGGAAATCATACCAAGAAATATTTTACAACGCTATAACACCAAAAAACCTTGTCGTTATGAATTTACATAATTAGCTAAACCAGCTGTAAGTGGTCTGAATATTGCCAATTCAGTGACATAAGCATCAAGATTCATAGTGTGTAGATAAATGAAGCATACAACTAAACCACAATTACTTTTTCTTCACATTTACATTAATGTCAAACAATTGCTTTACTCATCATTCAGTATTTTCACCTGCCTCCAACCAAGCCTCAAATAGCACTAAATGCTATCCCTTGTGAAGACTCTGAGCAATGTCCTTCAATCCTTTATGCATTCTTCAGTTACACAGTAAGGGTTCAACCATGGCTGAGATCATACTATTTCTTGCGAACAAATTTGCAGCTGGTCTTGGAGAGTTTCTAATTTAAGTGCATAATGCAATTCAAAACGTATGTGGCTTTTTAGTTAGGTATCTCCAGGGAAACAAGATTCACAGACTGGCGGAGACCTATGTTCCAGTCTGAGTAGATGACAGCATACCATCACCAAGCTTAAAGTGCATTTTAAACCAGGAATTTAACAGTGTTATTCAGCTTTGTTTTTCTGCCTTAGATGAATTTCATTTAACTTTAACAATGTGGCTACAAGAAGAACACTCTCATTAGTTAACCTTGGGTCAACTCTGCCTGTATAAAACTACATACGTACATGGGCTACACACATACAAATAATAATTGAAATGGACTATTTATACCAAGAGTCCATGGTCAAGGAAGCCTACTGACAGTGTAAGAGGATCCATAGCAAGTTTTGAGAAGATTTGTAGCTCAGGTTGAGGTTCTGGTTGTAGGTTTGCTTGCTGAGCTAGAAGGTTCATTTCCAACGTTTATCATGCTACTAGATAACATCTTCAGTGGGCCTCTAGGTGAAGCACTGCTGATAATTCCTGCTTTCTATTTATATGCTTGGGTTTCTTTGGGTTGGTCATGTCACACCACAGGAAATGACATCACCAACCCAAATAAACCCAAACATCTAAATAGAAAGCAAGAATTATCAACAGTGCTTCGCCCGGAGGCCCGCTGAAGATGTTACTTAGTAGGGTGACGAAACATCTGGAAATGAACATTCCAGCTCAGCGAGCAAACCTACATCCAGAAGAGGATCCATTTCTGGAAAATCATGATTAGTGCATTTAGTAACAACATGGAGATGATCTGGAAAAGCGGGAGTGGAAGGATCCACAGCAGGAGCAAAGTAGCTCAAGGCCATTAGAGCAACTGTAAAAATATCAGGAACACAGGACATGAATGAGAGGAGAGTACTCATCTCAAATGAAATTTGAATGAACTTCCTAATTTCATAGAACTATTGTACAATTGGAATCAACAGAAAGGAGAGTGTGGTATTGTGGATAATGTCACTGGACTAGTAATCCAAAGACTCGAGCTAAGGTTTTGTGGAAAAGGGTTCAAATCCCACTATGGCAGATGGTGAAATTTGAATTTGATAAAGTTGCATAATCTAGTTCACTATTGATTTTCAGCCACTAATGGGAAATTCTACTCTCCTTACCTGGTTAAAACTACATGTGCCTTCAGACCTAGAGCAATGTGGTTGATCATAACTGCCCTCTGCCTCTCTCGGCCACTTCCAATCAGTTCAAGCACAACTAGAGATTGGTAACAAAAGATGGTTTTGCCAGTGACACCCACATCTCTTACAAGAACAAAGATTTTTTTTTTAATCCACAGTTTCTCCAGGAAACAAAAGAAAATGCAATTTTAGCTACAATTGTTTGATGACTGCTAGACCCATTCCAAGAGATTTTAAAGTAAAGTAAGGTGTGACTCATCAATTTAAAAAAGAAAACCAAAGGCAGTAAACAGCAAAAGAACAATTTAAAGATAGTTAACTGTGAAGACAAGAAATGAAACCAACAGAGGTTGCTGGGAGCCTATAAATGCCATTGCAAGAAGACAGTTGCAAAAATCTTTGCAGTAAAATGTCGCATCATACACTAGGTTCACTATTTTGGAAATTAATTCCTGTAAAACAGCTTTTCAAATACATGCAAATACAGTGACTGTGCCTTTAAATCAGATTAAATGCTTATTGGTAGGAACAGATTTTCTGAACATTAAAGAACTTGACAGTTTTCATTGCAATGTAATAATTTGATGGCAACTCATTCCATCATTTCACCCTGACAAATCTTAATGTGAAACCAAGCCGATGAGCTTGGTCCCCATTACCAGCTTTTCTTTCTCCTTGGCAGACTATCATCCATCTCTTTGTCTGTCTAACTGCCATTAGCATTTTCTCTCTCTTTCTCTCTCTATATCCATCTCTATCTATTGATTCACTCCTTCTTCCCTCCTATCCCCATGTCTTCAGTACTATATTTTCCTAGCGACTTTCATTCTGAAAGAGAATGATTGGACTCGAAATGTTAACTCATTCTCTCCATGGAAGCTGCCAGACCTGCTGAGTTTCTCCAACAATTTCAGTTTCTGTTTCAGATTTGCAGCATCCACTGTTATTAGCTTTATTATATCAGATAAGTCTCTTTGACAAAACTAGTTACTCTTTGTTCATCCACCGATGTCACACTCACTTTGGATCATGATGGGGTGAAACAAATATGAATGCACCCCAAGGTTAATCACTAGAATGATCCCAAATCAAGAGACATACAAAAGTAAATTACCCATAGAATCTGTGGAGTGAGTTTTGAACAGAAGACCTAAATCAGTAAACTACACATTCGACGTTACAGTGTTGAACAAGTGAGAAAGAAAAGATGAAAGCTTTTAGCCCAGAAAAATAAATGAAACAGAGGAAATCCACCAGGGTGTTGCTTGAGCTGGTGCATTTCAGCTTTGAAGAGACACAAAATAAGCTGAGATCGTTTGCAATGGAGCAAAGAAGGCTAAGGGTAGGAATCTGATTGATATCGACATAGATTATTAGGTACATAAATATTGTCAAGGAATATGTCTTTCCCCTTAGGAGAAGGGAATTATCAGGGGACATAGATTTAACACAAGGGGCAGGAAATTTAGAGGGGAATTGAGGAGAATATTTTCACTCAGAGGCTGGTGGATGTCTGGAACTCACTACCTGAAAGTGTGTTAGAAGCAGGAACCATCTCAATGACGACTTGGAACACAAAACTAAAGCATACAGATTTATGGGCCATATGCTAGGAAATGGAATTAGAGTAGATAGAATGCTTGATGACCGGCATGGACATGATGGAGTGAAGGGCCTCATTCCATATTGTATGCCTATGACAATAGTACCCCCTTTATCTTCGCCAAGCAGAAACAGTTTCTGTTTTATATCCATATATAAAAGTAAAAACACACAAAGTCTCGTTACAATCCTTTCATAGTTTCTCATCACTTTCTCAGTAAGGACATTTCTTCTGAATGCCCAGTTCAACTTCTTGGTGATTATCTAATTTTGATGGCCTTGAGCTTTGTTCTTTCACGCAGGTCAACAACTTATGATTGAAAATTGACTTTTGTGCAAGAATGTTGCTGCTGATTGTGGGTAAAGGCAAGCAAAGGCACAAACACTTCATAACCTGGATAATGATGAGATTTTTGAAAAGCTGAGTGCCACATTTGAACTTTATTCTCAGTTCTTAAGGAATTGACACAATTAAAATTGCAAACATAGTTTTCAGCTGTTAAACCAGTCAGGCTAATCAGTTTAAGCACAACTCCATTATAAATGGTGGTCAGCATTAGGTGCACTCATGGTAATGCCCATAAACATAAAGAAACAGAAAGAATCATAGAATCCCTAAAGTGTGGAAGCAGGCCATTTGGCTCATCAGGCCCAGTCTGACCCTCTGAAGAGCATTCCACACAGACCCACTGCAATCACTATATCCCTGTAGCCCTACATTTCCCTTGGCTAACCCACCTAACACACAGCCCTGGACATGCACTGACCTGCATACCTTTGGACTGTGGGAGCAAACCCAAGCAGACACAGGTAGAAGGTGCACATTCCACAATGACAGGGACCAGAAGGTGGAATCGAACCTGGGTCCTTGGCACTATGTGGCAGCAGTGCTGAGCCAACATGCTGCCCTTTTTTCTTTGTGGGATGAGGATGGATTTCAGGTTGGTAATTGAATTCGTGACATCTGGGACACTTGTCCAACACCTTCCAACTTCATTACATAATTCAGTGTGTTGAATTTAGTTTCCACTTAATATGGCAGCACCGTTTACCATCAAGCAGAAGAGTCAGATCGTCTCAGATCACAGTCACTGCGGACAACTGAATTCTATGCCCCATTTGCAAAAATGCAAAAATTAAGATCAACGCATAATTTAATTTCAAATTTTATTTCAAAAATTAAATCTAATCATAAATGATACAAAAAATATAAATCCAATCTAAATAAATGTTTGCACTGCCTAGGACAGAGTCACTGTACGTGATATTGTAAGCTTGAAGTTTGTACTTCTCAGTTGATGTAATTAGTTTATTCACAACACAATTACACTGCCAATTTGCCAAAGCAAGCTTGTAAAGAAAATAAGGCACCACCTCCAATAATAGCAAAGAAGCTGTTTATTGTAGGAAGAGTCTTCTGCCAGACGGTGCACTGAAATACACAGGTCTCTCCATTCAAGATGACAAAAGATTTTGCTGTTCTTCCTTAGCCTGTACAGATTTTCTCCAGACAGTTTGGCGGGTACATCAATAATGACCATTTTTGCCATTAAAAGAACTGTATGCCAGTAGAATCTTTCAAAGGTACAGCTTGGGGCAACTGACATTCAATACAATGCAGGATAGCGAGCATGATGAGTGGAGCAAGAGAAACAAACAGGGCTATGAGGTAACCCATTGCCTACAGCGGTCAGAGTTGATGCAGCAGGTGCCT
The DNA here is from genome assembly GCF_004010195.1 of Chiloscyllium plagiosum. Taxonomy (NCBI): domain Eukaryota; kingdom Metazoa; phylum Chordata; class Chondrichthyes; order Orectolobiformes; family Hemiscylliidae; genus Chiloscyllium; species Chiloscyllium plagiosum. Next base: position 98,112,665 of record NC_057714.1, on the reverse strand, counting down.
TCTTCTGTCTTGCTTCTTTGTATGTTCATATGTTACTTTGCACCCTATTTATATAACAGCACTGCCTTGCAACAATGGAACTGCCATCCTTTCTTTCTGACTGCAGGGAGGCTGAGGTCTCAGATTAACAATATAATATTTGGATTATTCTGTGTGCAGTGTCTCCCAACTAAACAGAGAGTTAACTGGATCAGACAGGTAAATAGTGTGGGTGCAGGGACACATCAGAGACTGTGCATTCTTAGAAAGTAGGTCACCTCTTAATTCCACAAAGCCTTTCCAATAACTACAAGATGCAAATTAGAAATGTGACAGACTATTCAGAAGGAACACAGCTCCATAAACATTCAAGAAACTCAACACAATCCAGAGTTAAGCAGCCTGCTCAATGCTGATCCATCAAAAACTTTAAACAGTCATTTCTCCCCATCACCACTGTGGGGTGGCAGCACTGTGGACCACTAGAGGATGTAATTCAACAGTTTGCCAAGGCTCCTTCCAAACTTATGATCACTACCATGTAGAAGAAGAAAAATAACCATCTGGTGGAAAGACAACTACCAAGTTTTCCACCAAATCACATATTTTTACATCAGGATGGTATATCACCATCCTTTTGCCATTTCCAGATTAAAATCCTGGTCTTCCTCCCTGAGCAGCACTAAGGGTTTACCTATACCAGATAAACTAACATCTCAAGATGGCAGCTGATCACCATCTTCTCAATAAACTTTGGTCGTGACAGCAATACAACCACCTCCAATGAACATGTTCAAACCAAATTCTCGAAGTAAGGCCATAAATTGTAGGAGCAGAAATAGGCCATTAAATCCATTGATTTTGCTCCAACATTCAGTGAGATCATGGTTAATCTGATAATCCTTGACTTCACTTTCTTGTCTTTCCCCCATAACGTTTAATTCCGACTGATTAAACATCTATCTCAGCCTTGAATACACTTGATGAGTATCTAACTGCAACAGCCTTCTAAAGTAAAGAAATCCACAGATTTACTACCCTCACAAAAGAAATTCATCTTTGTCTGTCTTAATACAGCATCATTAAATTGATGAACAAAACCACAGCTCTTATAAACTTTACTATACATTGCCATTTTTCCAGCAGTTAATATAAAAACACAGCTCCTCAGAGCTTTTCCCTGACTGGTTGATGCTATTTAAATAAAAAGCTGAAAAAAAATCTTTTATGTTCTTCCATCTGGCGGAGGAGCACCAAGCTAATTCACATCCAAAGATCTGTTCTGAAATTTCACATTTTGGCTGTGATAAGTTCCACCACATAACTGAGCCACTTTTGCCCATCACCCAATATTAATGGATCCTTTAAAGCTTTCCAGAATGTGAATCTGGGTCTGCATCTTCACCAAAAGTGAATCTGTTCTTTAATATCCTCTTCGCCAAGTGTACTTTTAAATCTGGTTGATTGATCTTGAGATATGTCAAAACAGGCCAGCAGACAGAGCGAAAATACTATCTACACTCATTTTTATTGTTAGAAGTAACCATTTTCGCTTTGCCACTCCAATACTGAAAGGTTAATTTTACTGGTCATGATTTGGAGATGCAGGTGTTGGACTGGGGTGTACAAAGTTAAAAATCACAAAACACCAGGTTATAGTCCAACAGGTTTAATTGGAAGCTCTCGCTTTCGGAGCGCACAACCACCTGATGAAGGAGTGGTGCTCCGAAAGCCATGCTTCCAATTAAACCTGTTGGACTATAACCTGATGTGTGATTTTAATTTTACTGGATTCTGCTCCTCTCAGCAATATTAGTTGAAACAATATAATTTATGCACAGGCAACAGGTGTGTGTATATTCTATGATAAGCTTGTGTTTTTAACGTGTGGTTTAAATTCTGATGAAAACAGTACTTGGCAAACATGCAAAGCTGTTTTCCCATGTGCGTTTTTTTCAAATTACTGAAGAATAGAAGACATTGTCTGCCACTCTACACGAACAGTGAATTCTCAAAGAAGATAGATTCTTCCCAACTGTATTGTTAACATTCAAGAACCATTCACAAATGTAAAATACTACAATTCAAGACAGCTTTCCTCAGGTGGTATCTAAATTTATGTTGCATCTTTCAATGAAATATATCATTATCGCCGATTTAGTTGTTCTTGACTTCTACTAAAATTGTCAATGCATTATGACTTGTGATTTTTAAATTTATTAAACAAATGTATTAGCCAAGTAATGCACACCTCAGCAAATGAAATGATCAAACTAATTTGAAAAAATAACTCTCAAATACTACCTTCTAAAATGCGGATTTTTAAAAATGCGTTCTTGGGAATGTGAATATCACTGGCAAGTATTTAATTAATTATCACTAATTGCTTCAAGATGGTTGTGATGGTGAGCTTCCTACTGGAACCACGTGTCATGTAACGCACATACACCCAGGGTACTGTTGGAAGGATTTTGGCCCAGCCACAGTGAATAACAAGCAAAATATTTCCAAGTTAGAATAGTGTGTGGCTTGGATGAAAAATTGCAGGTGGTGGTGTTGCTCTTATAGGTAGTAGATGTCATGTGTTTGGATGGCGCTGACAAAGGAGCCTTAAGAAGTTGCTGCAATGCTTCATGTAGACGGTACACACTGCTGCCATGTCCTTCAGAGATGGAGAGAATTAAATATTGAAGGTGTTAGATGAGGTGCCAATCAAGTGAATGTTACTCCACATCTTGAATTTTATCTTGTTGCGCACAACCTTTGTTTAACAGCAACTTCATTATAATCTTGTATTCGATGAATTCTTTCTGAAGTTTCAAGCACAAAAATAATAAGATGAAAAATATAAAAATGTTTTCTACTGATCAACATGGAAATTTCACAACATTTAACTTCTGTAAATCATTTGGTTAGTCTCAAAGCTCTTAAGAATGGCAAGAGTGTTTGCACAGCCCAATAATCTGAGAAATGAAATTAATTTTAATGTAATATGGGAGAATGCCTGTTTTATTCCATAATTAATGATGCATAATTGAAATCATGGAGAACACAAAGCTTTGAAGTGTGAGTTTGCTGAGAATAGGCTTTCATTAGTGGATTAAAAAAAGCTTGCATCCTTTCACCATAATTACATTTCAACTTCGAAAAGAAATGTCAGGGGCATGACCAAAAATAACATGCTGATGCTGGTAACAAACTCACTGTACAATAAAAATGTTCAGTCTCATTATCTGCATTACTAAAATCATATTCACTTACGGGCAACACATTGAATTAGTATGAACAAATTGAAGTGCCTTTCAAATAGTTACTCTTGAAAGCTGTGTCTTGGTTCCAAACTATTGCAGATTGTGTCTTTTTTTGGAAGAGTCATGACTTTAAGCTGGAGAATGCATAATTTAATAGCAGAGAAATAAGGAATGGTGAAAACGCTGAGCAAAATTAGATAGCTTCTCTACTTTTACCATAAGTTATGTCAACTTGCATCAAATCTTTGTCAGATCAACTTGCAGTACTGTGCAAGTTTTTGATCACCTTATTAGAAAAAAGGCTACCGAAACACTGAGGGGTCCTTGTGGTACAGTGGTAGCTTCCATACCTCTGCGTCAAAAGGCCCAGCTTCAAGTCCCATCTGCTTGGGTTGTGTATCACAATGTGTCTGAACTGGTTGTTTAAAATATCTAAAGAGGCACTGAAGTTGTTGAAAAATTGATTTACAAGGATGACACCAGAACTATGAGGCTACATCAATCAGGAAAAGATGAACAGGCTAACGGGCAGCCCACAAAAGGCCTTCAAAACTATATGACTTTCACTTCTGGGGAAGATGAAAATCACAAGCATCATTACAAGAATAACAGGACAGCCAACTAGAGTTGTGTGATTTTTAACTTTGTACAACCCAGTCCAACATCGGTATCTCCAAATCACCATTGCAGAAAGATCACTGAGAAAAATTAAACAGGAAATTCAGAAAATAATTAATTATCTGGACAGGGGTGAAAATGCAGAACCAGACTACCATAGGAAGTATTTGGCATAAATAGAAAAGATGTGTTTATGGATGGGACAAGGCTGAAGTGGTAACATAAATGCTGCATGGATTGGTTACACAGAATGGTCAGTTTCTGTGCTACATATTTTATGTAATTCAATGTTTTAAAAAAACTCAAAAATGATTCACTAGAAATATGTTATATTCAACAACTTTATACAGATTATTGTTCATAGTGGAATTAACCTAGCTTTTCATGACCACAAGACACCTTATTACTTTAATTTACAGACAAAGTAGTTTTAAATGCAGTGTAGTCACTGTTCGGATCGAAGACAGCTGACAGCCAACTGGCACAAACAAAGCTCCCACAAGTAGCCAATATGATTATTACCAAATAATCTGTTCTTGTGGTTTTCAATAAAAGATATAGGGCAGGCCTTTGATGATGGATAACTCCCATATTATTCTTCAAAACAGGGATCTATTGCATCTACTCAAAGGAGCAGACCAAGTCTCAATTTAATGTCTGTTTCAAAAGGGAGCACTTCTGGTAGAGCAACAAGTAGTTAATCTTGCAATCTTGCCTACGTGACTCCAGATCCACAGCAACGTGGCTGATCCTTACCTGGCCTGTGAAATGGCCTCCCAAACCATTCAATTTAAGGGCAATTAGGGGTGGGCAACCAATGCTGGCATAGTCAGTGAAGCACTCATCCCATGAACAGATAAAGAAACAAAACCTTGACTTTTTTGCTCAAGTCCTGGAGTGGGATTTGAATGCAGAACCTTGTAACTCAGTGGCGAGAATGTTACCAACTGGAATGTGGCTGAGATGTGGATTAAAACTAAAAAGCAAGGGAAACTGTTTGGTAAACATTCCAGTCATGCATGGTTCTGGAAGCACATCATTTCTGTGACATATATGAAGTAAAAATGTTACACTCTTCACAGTAGTCATCCTCAGCTTTCTCAAAGAGTCAATAATAGCTCATATGCAGGTTGCTAGGAGATCAACTGGGTTCTATTCAAACTTATGTAAGTGGATTACAAACATTAGATTTATTTTGTCATGCAGCTTTTCTTCAGTTATACATTTTTTCTGCCACAGAATGAAAGGTGCAATCTTCACAACAGGAATACTCAGGCTTCTGGACAGCATGGTACATTGAAATATACAAGCTCATCACAGCTGGCGAACTTTGATTGTAACTCTGGAGATTAAGAATAATTGTATCTTGGAATTTGTTCCATCCATTGCAGCATATCACTGAATTGAGTCCTTCCACCCAATCTAATTATGTTTTAAATTGTGCTCAGAACAAATTTTGCAAAATCTACAGCTGGTCTTGACACACTACCAGAAGGATATGGATGCTTTGGAGAGAGTAGAGAAGGTTGACCATGATCTCGCCTGGTCTGGAGGGCTTTAATTATGAGGAGAGGTTGGATAAACTCTGGACTGTTTTGACTGGAAAAATGGAGGCTGAAGGGCAGCCCGATAGAGATCTACCAAATTATGACAGGTTATAGATAGGGTGGGTAGTCAGAGATTATAGTCAGGCGGAAAGGGCAAGTACAAGAGGGCACAGAAGATGAGAGGGGGAAAATTTATGGAAGAAGTGCTGGGAAAATTATTCACACAAGAGTGGTGGGTTCCTGAAATGCATTGCCAGTGGAGATGGTGGAAGCAAGCACATTAACACATTTAAGGCATATCTTGATACTCACATCAATAGGAGCCAATTAGAGATAGAAACTGCATATGGGCAATAAATAGCGGGTCTAAATATGAAATAGGAATGGGTGCAGATTGGTGGCTGAAGGGCTTGTCCCTGTGCTGTACTGTATTGTTTTATTACTGTATATTCTATAAGAAATGTCAGGTAATTGCAATGCAATGCAGAAGTCTGGCACCTCAACCATCATAATCAGAGTAAGCACTTTTTCTTTGTTGTGTGTGTGGATACTCTAGAACCTTTGGCAGTAGCTGATGAATGATACAGACTAGTCAAGGACAGGCAAGAATGAATGAGAATGAAGAGAATGAAACAAAAAATTACAAAACATCTCATTACATCTCTCTATCTATAATGAATCACTCCCAAAGTGCAATAATAGATATCATGGAGGCAAACAGGAGGCAATTGCTTGGCTGGAGATTGTAGGTATTCAACATGTGACAGGCATACAAGCTTAGTAATACAGATGTCACGTATTGCTGAAAAAGAACACATTTTGTCAAAGCATTTCGACTTGCAGTCATCAGGATAATTTGCAAGAATTCCAGTATGGAAGAGAGAATACATTTAGACTGTTTGAGAGGTGAGTGAACTCTGATTAGATTAGAACAAAACATTATGGTGCAGGGGCCCTTTGGCCCTCGACATTGTGCCGACCTGTGGAATCAAACTGAAGCCTATTTAACCTACACAATTCCATTATCACCCATGTCTTTTTCCAATGATCATTTAAATGCCCTTAAAGTTGGTGAGTCTACTATTGTTGCAGGCAGGGCATTCCACACTCTTCCTACTCCGTGAGTAAAGAACCTCCTCTGACAAGTGTCCTGTATCTATCACCACTTAATTTAAAGCTATGTCACCTCATGCTCACCATCACCATCCGAGGAAAAAGGCTCTCACTGTCCACCCTATCTAATTCTCTGATCATCTTGTACGTCTCAATTAAGTCACCTCTCAACCTTCTTCTCACTGACAAAAACAGCCTCAAGTCCCTCAGTCTTTCCTCATTAGCCCTTCCACCCATACCAGGCAACATCCTGGTAAATCTCCTTTGCACCCTTTCCAATGCTCCCACATCCTTCCTATAATGCGGCAACTAGAACTATACACAATACTCAAAGTGAGGTTGCACCAGAGTTTTGTACAGCTGCAACATGACTTCATGGCTCCAAAACTCAATCCCTCTACCAATAAAAACTAATACACTGTATGCCTTCTTAACAACCCTACTAACCTGGGTGGAAATTTTTTAGGATCTATGTACATGGACAAGAGATCTCTCGGCTCATCCACACTACTAAGATTGATAGAAGAGGTGCCAGGAAGAATGCATTTATAGCATTAATCAATCCTACAGTAAATATTACAGTATTAGTTGTAATATTGTTATAATTACAGTAGCAGGCTGAATTTAAATCTTAACAAGGCAGATTGACTCCGATAGGCCAGAAAACTCCCAAACAGCCCTCAAAAATTAACAAATGAATGGCTGTCACCTATTGTCACATGGAAACAGGATGTGTGCGTATACATGTTTTGTCTGAAACAAAAAATGTCCTGTGTGTTAACCTGTATAGCTTCCAGCACATGCACACACACCGCATTGTGACCCTGACTGACAATCGTAAATTGACTGTCAGCATAATTCTTCTCTCACACAGGATTAACCAGCAATTTGGGCTTCAGATTTTGCAAGCAGGAGCTGATGGCATATAGTCAGTAATTTGCTTGTTGTGAAGAACTGAGGAGATATAATATCTAATATGATTGCTAGGGACATACAACCTACATACCTGTAGGTTTTATGTCCCTAGCATGTAGGATAGTCATTAACCCACAGGATGGCCTTGATCCTTCAGCATCAAGTCTGCATAGTGAAGAAACAGCTCAAGCCGATCTAGGAGGATGCCAATAAGGCCAGTCTTACAGTGTGTGGAACTGTACGAATCCAATAAATGTACTGACCAGTGACAAAAAGCTTTAACTAAAGTATGCCTTTTTCCCATCAATATACAAGTTTAATTTCCCTTTTCAGTGGTTCAAAGGGAAACAGTGACAGTCAAGTTGTTCTATCGTAGAGGAGAGTTTCTGTTGCTTGCCACATATTTTGTTCATGCTAAGTACCCCCACATCACAGGGGTTTCAAACAGCTAAAGTAACTTCAGACATATAAATGTTAATAAAACTAAGGAAGGAAACTTTCAATCTCGATTTAAACCATTTCATCAGACAGCTAATCATTCAGTTTTGTTTCACTTAGCTTCAATGGCCACCTTCACACACCTGCTGGCAGATCAAAGAGGGATTCCAATTCTACCAAAAAAGCCCAATGAGGTACCAATCAAGAAATCAGATCTGAAGTTTAAAATAAAAATCCATAAATCCCCGCCTGCTTCTTCATTGGGAGACTCATGCCGGTTGATGCCTGACAAATTTGGCAGATGCTGTCTATCTCTTACACAGCAGACCTTTCAGACAGAATGACTAATATGCATGACAAGGAAAATAACTGTATGGAAGATAAACAACATGTAACCATTTCCCCCATCTTCTACCAATAAAGCACTCTGTAGTTTGCATGCTACTTAGAAGTTCAGTCCTTAAATACCCTAATCCAAATTCTTCTGGCTTGAGATCAGAAAGGGTTTTTTTTTTCCAGAAAACACTTCAAAAATAGTCCACTTTGTGAGGCAAGTCATCAAATGCAGCCTCTAAGGGAAATCCGATATTCATTGTTTTCAGAGATTCTATCGCAACAAATTGCTTGGCCATTAGAACGGAGAGTCCGGGTACCCTGGCAACAGCTGGAATGAAAAGAAAATCTCCATTTAAAGAAAAATAGAAACAGTGAGAGTCAACCATGTCAGATTTGTTAAGATTAAACTGTGTACTCTGAAGGATCGCAATAAAGGAATGGTGGCAGCTATGATGACACACAGGTCAGTTAATTGGAAAGTAATTCACATCAGAGTTAACCCTTTCTTAAGTTGACAGAGGATATTTATACTTTCACTAACAAATACACTGTGGAAGTGTGTATTCTATTTGTACTTTAACCAGAAGGCAGCTTCAGTTTTTAACAGTCTTCATCAATATGTTTTTCAGAAACCGGGGAAGAAAAGCATTTGAAATACTGCACAGAATTACACATACACACAAGGGTAAAGGAAAAAGAGTAGGCCACTCAAGCCTTTCAGGCCTGATCAACCATTACGATCATGACTGATCTGACCTGAACCTCAACTCTACATTCCTGTATATCCCCGGACAGGCTTGTATCCCCTTGGGAATCAAGAATCACTTCCTGCCTTAAAAATACTTACACAGTCTGCATCCACTACCTTTTGAAAAAGGAAATCCCAAAGACTCTCAACCCTTAATGAAAAAAATGTTTCCCTGTTTTAAATAGGTGACCTCTTATTTTTAAACTATGACCCCAACTCTAGATTCCCCTATGTTTCAATTAAGTCACCTCCAACTGTTCTAAATGCCAGAGGATACAAAACTGACCTGTCTAGCCTTTCCTCATTAGGAAATAAAGCCAGCAAACTTTCTGTGAACTGCTTCCAATGGTATTAATATACATGTAGAATTTCAACTTATAATCCCTATAGTTTGGAAGCAGGTGTGACGAAGCTGTCATTTTAACAAGATTATTTTGGCCCTTCTTTTCCCCAAGAGAGTTCGTAAAGACAGAGGTTCCTAAATGTCTGGGCAAGAGCCTAGTTGAACAAAGGCAGGGGAGTGGCCAGTTCTCTCAATTCAGTTTTTTTCTAGTTTGGTTTAGCTGTAACAGTGAGAAACTTTTGCTGTGGAGAAAGGTTCCAAGCTTCAGCAGATGGTTCCTGAGTGGCTTTCTCTCTGAAATCTCTATGGAAGTTGTTTCCTCCTGCATGTAAGAACCAGAGTTTGAATTTACCTTTTGCCAAGGAGTGTTTTTATGGGAACAGCTCCTTAGGTTGTGATATCGAGTCAGTTGAGTTTTCGAATGGTTAAGTTATTCTAAATTCTGGTTTCTGTTGTTCATGTTTCAACTGTAGTGTTTAAATAAATTCTGTTTGTTTCAAGCCAAGTGGTTTTGACTAGCTGCATCACCCTCAAATATCCACTTCACATCTACCTTTAAAATAAGAAAAAGGTAGGGTCTAAGCTACCTTCTTGAGATATTTTGAAGGGGTTTGGCCTGGTCTGTAACACAAGCCACTTGGCCCATTGAGTCCACACTGATCTTTCGAAGAATATCTCATCCAGATCTTCCCTATCCCTGTAACCCTGCATTTCCTGTGGCTAATCCACATAACCTACACATCCCTGAACATTATGAGCAATTTAGCATGGCCAATCCACCTAACCTGCATTTCTTTGGACTGAGAGGAAACTACAGCACCAGGAGGGAACCTACGCAGATATAGGGAAAATGTGCAAACTCCACACAGTCACCTGAGGCAGGAATTAAATCTGGGTCCCTGGCACCAAGAGGCAACTACTGAGCCACCATGCTGCCCCAAATATCTTTAAATACAGTGGCCAATACTGTATACTACTCCAGATGTGGTCTCACCAATATGTATAACTGAAGCAGTTGTACTTACTGCCTACACTTATAGAATGTCATGTTTTATTAACTGTAAGATTTCCTGATCACTAGCTGTACCTGCACATTAACCTTTGTAATTCAGACACTAGCACACCTAGATCCCCTTGTATCACAGAGCGTTATGACCTCTCACTACAGAGGCACCTCAATTATCCAAATTTCAGATTATCCGGACAAGATTGCCATGTCCTAACGTTTGGCTAAACTGTGCTATCCGACATTCAATTATCCAATCATTCGATTATCCAAACAAAATACTCCCCGCCCAAGGTGTTTCGATAATTGAGGTTCCTCTGTATTTAGATATGCACTTTTTAAAAATTCTTTGTCAACATTTACAAGTTCACACTTTCCCATATTTTACTTCATTTGCTAGATCTTTGCTCCTTCACAATCTCGCTCCCCCTTATAAGGTCCTTAAATCCTCTTCACAACTTTCTGACCTATGTCATCAGCAAATCTACCTACCATATCTTTGATCCCTTCATCCATATTATTTATATAGATTGCAAAGAGCTGAGGTCCCAGCACTGCCTCTGTGGCATACCACTCATGACATCCCACCTGCCTTAAAATCACCCATTTATTCATACTCTCTGCTTCCTGTTAGCATGCTAATCTTCACTCTGTGCCAATATTTTAACCCCTATACCATGAGTTGTAATTTTCTGCAATAACCAATGTTGGGGCACCTTATCAAATGCCTTTTGGAAATCTAAATACATCCACTAGTTCCCTTCATCTGCAGCACAAGCTACTTCTTCAAAGAACTCCCAAAATTAGTTAAACACAATTTCGCCTTGACAAAACCATGGCCATCTGCTTGGTAACCTTGAACTTATCCAAGTATCCTATTAGAACATCTTTAATAATAGCTCCCAACATTTTCCCAATGACAGACATTTAGCTAACTGGTCTGTAGTCCCCTGATTTCTCCCCCACTCCCTTTTTGAATAAAGTGTAACAGTAGCTATTTTCCAATCTAAAAGGAACCTTTCTGGAAAATTAAAACCAATGCATCGACTATTTCATTTCTTTTAAGACCATGAGATGAAATCCATCATGGCCTGGGAATTTATCAACTTGCAGTTCCAACAATTTACTTAATTACAATTACCAGGGCAGTAGTACTATCTTCTTTTAAATTCCTCCTCCCTTTCATTGTACAGCTATTTCTGGGATGCTACTTGTATCGTCTCTTTGAAGACTGATGCAAAATACCTGTTCAAATTGTCTGCCATTACTTTACCCTCCATTACTAATTCTCTAGACTCATTTGCTAGTGGACCAACACTTCTTTTACTAATTCTTCATTTTAAATAGCTGAAAAAATTTAACGATCTGTTTTTATATTTTTGGTCAGCTTTCTCTCACTCTACTTTTTTCCCCTCATGTATTTTTTTTTTAATAATTAATTGTTTTTTTTTAATATCCAGCCACAGCCACCCAGAGGAGATTTTACTACAAAGGTCAGTAATTTATAACATTGTTCCGGGTCCAATATTGCCTGCTCTCTGGATGGTACCACAATCTGCTGTTCTCAGAAATTGTTGTGAAAACTTCCAATGAATTCCTCCTCTAAACATTTGTCCCTCCCATCAATCTGATTTTTCCAATCTATATGTACGTCAAAATCCCCCATGATAATTGCTGTTCCCTTTTGACAAGCTTTCATTATTCATTATTCCCTCCCTGATATTCTATCCTACCATGTGGTTACTGCTGGGGGCATGTACATAACTCCCACAAGTGAACTCTTGCCTTTGATTGTAATAAAGTGAAATGCTTACACCACAAATAGTGGATTCATAAGCATTTAGCTACACAGTTCAATGCTCTTGGCAAATTATTTGAAAATCTTTAGTATGACAACTACAGAAAATTCTGATGTTTGCACCTCAGTAGTTTACTCACCGAAATGCCCCTAATGCAGAATATGCAGAAAGTGTCAGAGGTCACGACAAGCAAGCTGTATTACAGCAACATATATGGGGAGAATGTCCACTTCTGTTCTTACAACTTACAGAGCCAAACATTCACATTTATAAAGATATAAAGCAAAGGAATTTCCCTGAATTAAAGGCATATCATTGCCATCATATATTCAGCTAAGAATACACACAGCATCATTAGTAAGTTCAATCATTAGTTGCCTGCCTGAACCAGCCCTTGACAAGATGACAGAGTTGCCACCTTGAACTTCTGAAGCACATGCAATGAAAGTACAGTGCTTTTCACAGGACCACGGAGTAGCAAACAATAGGATTTTGACCCAGTAAAGGCTAAGGAATTGTGATGCGTTCCCAAATAAAGACGGCATGTAACTCAGAATACCTTTGTAAGTGATGGTGTTCCTATGCACTTGTTCCAGGTTGTAAAGGTCATGGATTTGAAAGCTATTGTCAAAGAAATGCTGGCAAGTTGCTGCTGTGCATCTTGTAGACAGCTACAAACTGTTGTTGCAAACACAGTCCACCAGTAGTGAAGAGAATGAATGCTGAAGGCAACTGGTCTTGGATGGTGCTGAGCTTCAAGTACTGTTCGAATTGCATTTATCCAGGCAAGTGGAGACTGTTCCAACACATCCTAACTTGAGCCTTATTGATAGTGATCAAGCTCAGATAGAAAACTCAGATCATTCCGGAGATAGAACATTGAACCCTCTCAATATGAAAAGGCACTGTTTTACAGCATTGATCTATCAACCACAATGTTTTTTTATTCCATATATTGAGTACATATTTGCATTCAGTAACCAAAATACAAAAATCTTTGGCAGAACATCCAGGAACATTGTGCAGCAAAACCACACAGAACATTAATGCTAAAATTTATATCAAGTGAATGATACTGAAGGAAACAATGGATGAATACACATATGAAAGCTTAGTCAAGAATTAAAAAAATCATATTAGATATAAACAACTGGGATCAACTGAACCTCTTCAAGCGTGTAAAGAGAGGAGGGACATTCTTAAGAACGAAATCAGGAAGGCAAAGAGAAGATTTGAGATAGCCTTGGCAGATAAGGTTAAAGATAAACTAAAAAAGATTCTATAAATACATTAACAGCAAGGGAGCAACAAGACAGACAACCTTAGAAATGGGAGAGATATTAAAAGAATATTTCATGTCAATTTTTACTGTTGCAAAAGAAATGGAGACGAGAGAACTCAGGAGAATAAATATTGATGTTTGTAAGGCAATTCACAATATGAAAGAGGAAGTACTCGAGATCTTAAACATTAAGATAAATTTCTAGGATCTGATCAAGTGTATCCCAGGACATTGTGGGAAGTTAAGAAATTGTGGGGCTCCTAGCAGATAAATCTGTACCATCTACTAACACAGGTGAAGTATTGGAGGACCTGGGGTGGCTAATGTTGTGCCATTGTTTAAGAAAGGCAGTAAAGAGAAGGCTGGGGAACTAGACCTGACAGTCTGACATCGGTAAAGGTGAGCTGTTGGAGATGATCCTAAAAGGTAGGATTTACACATATTTGGAAAGGCAAGTAATGATTAGAAATGGTCAACATGGTTTTGTGCAAGGAAAATTGTGTCTCTCAAACTTGAGTGAGCTTTTTAATGAAGTAACAAAAAGATTAATGAGGGCAGAGTGGTATATGTTGTTTACATGGACTTTAGTAAAGCTTTTGACAAGGTTCCACATGGTAGACTAATTAGTAAAGTTAGATCACATGGGATTCAGGGTGAGTTTGCTAATTGGATTCAAAATTTGCTTGATGGTAGGAGACAGAGTAGTGATGGATGATTGTTTTTCAGACTGGAGGCCTGTGACAACAGGGATTGGTACTGGATCCACTTGTTTGTCATTTATGTAAATTATTTGGATGAGAATATAGGAGGTATGGTTAGTAAGTTTGCAGATGACATCAAAGTTGGTGGTATAGTGGACAGAGAAGACGGTTATCTAAGATTACAAAGGGATCTTAATCAATTGGATCAATGGGCTGAGGGGGTGCCAGGAGTTTAATTTGGATCAACATGAGATAGTGCATTTTGGTAATACAAACAATAACAGAACTTGTACAATTAATGGCTGGGCCCTTGGTAGTGTTGTGAAATAAAGAGTCCAAAGGGTTCAGGTACATAATTCTTTGAAAATTATGGCAAGGTGATTAAGGAGGCATTTAGCACACTCGCCTTCATCGCTCAGAACTCTGAGTGTAGGAGTTGGGATGTCACATTGAGGTTGTACAGGATATTGGTGAGGCGTCTTTTGGAGTACTACTATGAATCTGGTTGCTCTTTGTTATAGGAAGGATATTATTAATATGGGGAGGGTTCTGAAAAGATTTACCAGGATATTGCTGGTAATGGAGTGTTTGAGATAGAAGAATTGACTGAAAAGTTTGAGACGTTTTTCAATGGAGCATAGAAGGTTGAGGGGTGATCTTATTGGAGTTTATGAAATCATGAGGGGTATAAAGAAAGTGAATGGCAGAGGTTGTTTCCCTAGGATAGGAGGAGAAAGATTAAAAAAGGACATGAGGAGCAACTTTTGAAAAAAAAAGCAGAGTGGCTCACGTGTGGAATGAACTGCCAGAGAAAGTGGTGGATGCAGGTACAGTTACAACATTTAAAAGACATTTGATAAGTTCATGACTAGGAAAGGTTTAGAGAGATATGGGCCAAGCACAAGCAGGTGGGACTAGTTTAGTTCGGGAACATGGTCAGCATTGAATGTTTGGAACAAAGGGTCTGTTTCCACGCTATATGACTCTCTAACCCTTGTCATCCTTGAAACTCCTTTTCAAGATATCGCCTACCAGTGTCAACCAGAGCTGCTAGAAATGTCAACACCAACTCTAAATGTAAAACTCAGGTAGCTTAGAAGTATATTAACTACCTGGACTGAGTTGGCCCTCAAGTAAGATAACAGAGGGCAACCTGCAAGGTCAATGTATTCAAGACAAAAGAAGATAGCTGCAATTGTACATGCAGGAGAGGGTGTACAGGGAATTAAATTTAATAGTTTCCCATGAAAATGTCAAAAATCTTGTTAAATCAAAACTGTGCCACACATGTGAAGCACAAAGGTCAATGTGCAATATATAAAGGGACAGCCAAATTCTGACAAAAATACCTTATTTAATCTAAATATATGATTAGCCTGATTATATTTTTAAAATCGGCAGTGTGAGATTAGTTAGCATTTTAGTACTTGAGTTGCCACCCAGGAATGTGACTTTCCATCCATCTTCAGTAGGCCTGAAAAAAATCCAAATCCTACAAAAAGCAGGTGAATTATGCAAATACAAGTCTAAATTTTAATCTCAAAAGCTTCTTTAACATGAGTACACAGAATTGCAAACTGATTAATAGCTTATTTAATTTTCCATATTTGATTCATATTTTTAAAAAGAAACAGAAGTGAAATTACTTACACCTACTCAGAAGTAACAAAACCTTACCTTAGCAGACAATGCATATAATCTTAAAAATAATAGCTTGCAAACAATAAGCACAAAACACGCTCTAAACATACATGATTGCCAGTCAAAAACTGCAAAGTAAACACGGTTGGTGTTTCAGATCAAGACTCTACTTCAGTGTTTAATTGACAGCATTTCGTCACAATAAATCGATACACACTTTGTTTGAGCACCTCAGCCACACAGACTCAGGGTCAGCAACTACACCACCCACAGCTTGTCAGGCAGCAGGGAATCAACGGATGGAGATCACGTTCTGTGCCAGGAGGACTGGACAGGGTGTAGACTGTTGAAAACAATTAATATGTTCAACATTTCTTTTACACTACAATTAATTACAGTTTTCCTCTTCTTCCTTGAAAGTTGCAGCTCACATTAAAAAACGCTCCAAAATGCCTGCAGTACTCCTATATTTCATCCCAAGAAACCATTAGCCAAACGGACAGAGACTTGTGGAGGTAGCTCAGCCTTACCCATCTCCCACTTAATATCCACCTGTGAGGTTTCCAGAAAGATGCTCACTGAATAACAAATTTAACAACAAATATACTATTTTTACCCCTGTTAAGACCACAATTAATTTTTCTTTATTTTTCTCATTTTTGGTTCGGAACGGTGAGCTGAAGTTAATAACTGAACTTTGAATAGCACCTCATTTAAACAAAGAGAACAACAAACAAGCAAACTAACATATTTTCATATGGAAGCTAGACTGGAAAGGTAATTGCAGGTTAGTTACTCTAAGAACACTGCAGACATTTCAGTACCAGGATGTGCTATGATCAAGGACCGACAGCTGATTGCTGTTGCATGGTCAAAGGGAGGCCTGTGTTGGCCAGCCAATCACATAAAATGGTGAAAAATAAAGAGCAACACTAAATTGAACTGTTTTGACTGAGGTGTTTTTTTTAGGGCAGAGGGCTGTGAACTCCGAAGCTTACAGGCACCGTGAGCGGCTGACTGTGTGGAGTTTGCACGTTCTCCTCGTGTCTGCGTAGGTTTCTTCCGGGTGCTCCGATTTCCTCCCACAGTCCAAAAATGTGCAGGTCAGGTGAATTGGCCATGCTAAATTGCCTGTAGTGTTAGGTAAGGGGTAAATGTAGGGGTATGGGTGGGTTGCGCTTCGGCGGGTCAGTGTGGACTTGTTGGGCCGAAGATATAAACAATGAATGCAGATGCTGGAAACCAGATTCTGGATTAGTGGTGCTGGAAGAGCACAGCAGTTCAGGCAGCATCCAAGGAGCTTCGAAATCGACGTTTCGGGCAAAAGCCCTTCATCAGGAATAAAGGCAGTGAGCCTGGAGCTTGGAGAGGAGGGTGGGGATGGGGAAAAAGTAGCATAGAGTACAATGGGTGAGTGGGGGAGGGGATGAAGGTGATAGGTCAGGGAGGAGAGGGTGGAGTGGATAGGTGG
>NC_057714.1:98067450-98095077 GCF_004010195.1 Chiloscyllium plagiosum | reverse complement strand
CAGAGGGAACGGTCTTTGCGGAAGGCGGAAAGGGGTGGGGAGGGAAATATATCCCTGGTGGTGGGGTCTGTTTGGAGGTGGCGGAAATGTCGGCGGATGATTTTGTTGGGCCGAAGGGCCTGTTTCCACACTGTAATGTAATCCGTAATCTAATCTGTAATCTGTAAAATTGCAATACTTTCATTTTCTTTCAATTTAGCCCTTAACTGTGTCTATCTATCTGGCTGAGAGAGGGTGTGAAGGCTACAATGAAAGAAGACTGGGTTTAAGTCATGGATATTAATCATATGTTACAAACCTTGTTATTTAGCTTTGCTCTACTAAAGTTAGTGTTATTAATTAATTTCTGTTTAAGTTATAAATTGTGTGTCTGCTATTAGTTATTCTTAAAGTCTGGTTACGAACAGACTTTAAGAATAACAGATTATTCTTAAACAATTGCTGTTTTGAGGGTCAAAATGTTTCAATTTTGCTGTGTTACAAATAAATGTTAGTCAGTTTGATTTGGTCCAGCTTGCTATCCTTTGTGTCATAAAACGCCTTCTGAACCAGGACACACACTAGCAATTTGACCACCTCAGGTCTGCAAGAAAACAAAATTGGGACAATGGGATTCAATACACCATAACATATGTTCATCTACAGTGAGCTGTTAAGAATCTTTAATATTGCTTGCAAAACTTTTTACAAATTTAATTTACTTTATTAATTCACATGACTCCAAATTAAAATTCAAATGTTAACATGCAGCTCATTACAGAATTTGCACAATTGCATTTGCTGATGTTTGACAAAATTTTTACTGATGTACTAGAGTGCAAAGGTCACTTAGTCAATGCAATATTTCCTTCTTTTTAACCAAATTGTACAAAGTCAAAAGGGATTCTTCTTACTATGTCAAATTGAGTGACCTGATGTGCAACTGTCCACGATACAATTCAAGAAGTTTGCTTAATTAAATTTAAATCCCTATCCTGACTTTAACGGATTTGCATTGATCGTCCTGTACTAATGAACTTTCAATTACTATAAGATCACTGTCAAAATGAGTGATTTGAATTGTTTTATCAAGAATACTTTGCTGAATTAATAAATGTATGTATATTTAAAATCAATTTTAGATTTATTCTCCAAACCAAACTTATGTGGATCCCATCATATATGACCATAATTAGTCACCCAAAACCAGTTATAAGGACACTACAAAAGACCTGAACCTTCATGAAGACATGTAAATTACAAGTACATCTAATCGCAGATTCAATACTCTCTTAAAATAAGCACAGGTATCAATACACAAAAAAAAGATGAGCCAGTGATTTCAGTAAAGGATTTCCATGACAACAAATTTCAAATGCAAGCACTGTACAACTTATATCCATTCCAACATGAATTCACTGTTCGAAAATCACTCCATGGAATAGATTTTATCAATATTCTTATCGCCACAAATGAAGGCAGAGGCAATTGGTGTTGTCAACAATCTGCTATCCTGTATGAATGGATATTCTGAGAGACACAATTTGACATCAGGATCCCAACTGAGACACAATACTATTCATAATCAACAGACATCACCAATAACGTAAATTCATGTGGCAGCTTTAACACAGAAGAGAGTCTCAAAATGCAACAGTAATGAAAAATACTACTTACCTCCAAATGGTCAGAGGTACATTTTAAGATGGTTCTTGAAAGGGGGAAGAAACCATGGACTAGTAGGAGTTTCAAAAGAGGAAATTTAAAAGGCCTGGTCAGCCGAAGACACAGTCATTATGAAGATGAGTGGTTGGCCAGGAGGACAATGAAATTGTTGCATGTGATGGTGACACCAGCAAGTTCCTGCATTAGCAAATGGGCTAATGCAGGAACAGAACAGGCCAAATCATGCTTGCCAACAGGTACAAAAAACACTTGTCCCAAATTTTTTCCTTTCCCTCTCCAAAGATAGCATGTCCAGTTTATAGCATCTCTTCCCACCACCATTATGCCCAACCTCAGCTCAGGGTTGAGGGATAGCACTCCTCAACAAAGATGGCATTGATGAAAACTTTAGAGGTGATTTTGGTTCAGGAGATCAGGATGTAAAATCTGTTTGGATGAAGATAAGGATCAGCAGGGGAATCTAGTCACTCGAAGGAGTAACCGACAGACCTTTGAATGATTATCACAGTTTTGGACAAATCAGAATAAACGAAATACTTGGTACTTGTGTTAAAGGGTTGCAATAATTCTTAAAGGTGGTTCAAATCTATATATAAATTGCAACAAACCAAGTGGTAATTGTAGCCTCATTGAGGAGTTCACAGAATGATTTCAAGATATTTTCTTCCAGCAGCATGCTCTGGGACCAACCAAAGAGCAGGTTTACTAGATTTCGTATTGTGTAATGTGACAGGTTTAATTAATGATTTCAAAGTAAAAATGCAGTGATCATAACATGGCAACATTATGTTTATAGTTCTTTCTGGTATAACATGCATTATAAGGGTGGCACAGTGGTTAGCACTGCTGCCTCACAGTGCCAAGGACCTGGGTTTGATTCCAACTTTAGGCAACTGTCTGCGTGGAGTTTGCACATTCTCCGTGTCACATGGGTTTCCTCCGGGTGCTCCGGTTTCCTCCCACAGTCCAAAGATGTGCAGGTTAGGAATTGGTCATACTAAATTGCCCGTAGTAGACAGATGTGTAGGTTAGAAATACTAGTCAGGGGAAATGTAGAGTAATAGGGTAGGGGAATGTGTCTGGGTGGGATACTCTTCAGATGGTCAGTGTGGACTTTTGGGCCAAATGGCCTGTTTCCACATTGTCGGGATTCTATGAACACGAATTGGCTATAACACGATTGACAAATTGTGGGTGATTTTCTAAAGTGTGAGGTTACAGAGTAAAGCAGCTGTCGCATTACAGCAGAACACACTGTACTTTGAAAGGAAAAAGCAGGAATCGAAAGAAAACAATTGTAAACTTTAAAAAGGGCAACTAGCTGTACATCTCTATGACTCTATGTCGGCAGGAAAGGTGAGCTAGTTGAAATGAAATTAAATATTCAGCTAATAGACAGACTAGTAGAGGGGCACTAACTTCAATGGAAACTTCAGAATACTCAGAATAGGTATACTCCTATAATAAATAAAAGTTCCAAGGGGAAGACTCACCATTCATAGTGAGCTAAAAAACACTGAAGAACATCAAAATTCAGGAAAAAGCATATAATTGCAGATCAAATGACTGATCAGAATATAAAGAATGGAACAGAATGACTAAAAAGTTAATCAGGATAAGAAACTGGGCTAGAAATTTAAAAATAAACAGCACGAATTTCAGTATGTACCTATAAAAAAGTAAATAGAGTGAGTGTTGGGTCTCGAGTGGGTGAGAATAAGGAATTAATAATAGATAATAAAGAAATGACTGATACAATGGATAAATATTTTGTTTCTGTCTTCACCATGCAGAATACAAAATATCTTGATAATACTTTTAAATCTGGTGGTTGACAGAAGGGAAAGCCGTAGGCCCAACCATCTTCAGGTGTTTCATTATTGACCTTCCCTCCATCTTAGAGTCAGAAGTGGGGATGTTAAGCACCATTTGTGACTCCTCAGAGACTGAGGTGAAAAATGAAGACTGCAGATGCTGGACATTAGAGTTGTGAGTGCGGTGTTGGAAAAGCACAGCAGATCAGGCAGCGTCAGAGGAGCAGGAAAATTGATGTTTCAGGCAAAAGCCTTTCATCAGGACCCGATGAAGGGCTTTTGCCCGAAACATCGATTTTCCTGCTCCTCAGACGCTGCCTGACCTGCTGTGCTTTTCCAGCACCACACTCTCGACACCTCAGAGACTGAAGTAGTCCCCGTTCAAATGCAACAGACCTGGATAATATGTTACATAAATACCAGGCAATGACTATCTTCAATAAGAGACAATCTAACCACTGCCACTTGAAACTCAATGGCATTACCATCATTTAATTCTCCACCATCAACAACCTTGGGTTTACCATTGACCTGAAACTCAATTGAACTTGCCATATAAATACAATTGTTACAAGCGCAGGTCAGAGGCGAGGAATACTACAACGAGTATCTGACTCCCGAAAAGGTTGTCCACCATCTACAAGGAACATGTCAGGTATACTCCCCACTTGTTTGGATGAATGCAGCACCAACACTCAAACTTGACACCATCCAGAACAAAGCAACCCATCTGAATGTTTGTGGATGTGGTGCCATTCAGTTGCCAACACAGATAGTACACTGTTGCTACTAAGCAAGATGCACTGCAGAAATTCACAAAAGATCCTGATACAACACCTTCCAAAACCATGACCTATCCATCTAAAAGGACAGAGCATCACATACAAGGAAACATACCACCAACTGCAAGTTGTACTCTAAGCCACTCACCATCCATATATCACCATTCCTTCACCATCGCTAGGTCAAAATCCTGGAATTCTCTCCATAATGGCGTTATGGGTCTGCCTTCAGCAGTTCAAAGAGGCAGCTCACCACCACCTTCTAAAGGGCAATTAGAGATGAGCAACAAACATGGGCCCAATCAGAGATGCCAAGTCCCATGAGTGAATTATAAAAAGAAGTTGGTGAAATTATAATCACTAGGCAAGCAGTACTGAGCAAACTGATGGAGCTGCAGGTTAATTTAATCTGAGAGTCCTAATGGACTTAAAATTAAGGTTGCCAATGAGACAGATATGTTGATTTAATTTTCCAAGATCCAAGAAAGCATCCATCAGACTACAAAATAGCACAATAACACTTCTATTCAATAAGGCAGTATGGCAGGAAACTGGAAACTTTCAACCAGTCCTGGGGAAGCTGTTAGAATTGATAATTAAGGAAGTTATAACTGGACACTTCGTATAACTCAAGGTAATCAGGATGAGTCAGCGTGATTTTGTGAAAGGGAAATCCTGTTTAACCAATTTATCGGAATCCTCTGAAGGAATAATATGCTGTGGATAAATGGGAACCTATTGATGCACTTGGATTTCCAAAAGGCATTTGACAAGGTGCTCCTGAAATGGTTATTGAGAGAGCTGCAGTATAGGGGGTAACATATTAACTTGGATAGAAGATTAATTAACTGGCAAGCAAAAAACACAATGTGCATAATGGGTGTTTCAGGGTGACAGTATGTGACGAGGTGCTAAACAGTTTACAATTTACTGTATATCAGTGGCTTAGGTGTGGGGATTGAAAGTTTGTGGTTAAATTTGCAGTTGGCAAAGATAGGTTGGATAATTATTATGACAATACTATATCGAGAATGCAAATTGATATAGATAAATGAGGAAACAAAAATATGGCAGATGGAGTATAATGTGGGAAGATGTGAAGTTGTACACTTTATCAAAAAGAATAAAAAAGGAGAAAATTACTTAAGTGAGAATGACTGCAGAATTTTAAGATGCAGAGGTATTTAGGAGTTCTGGTGCATGAGCTACAAAAGGTTAGTATGCAGGAAGGTTAATAGGATGCTGGCCTTTATTATGACAGAAATCAAACAATGAAATGGGGATCCTGTGCTTCAGTTACACAGGATGAGACCAGATCAATTTCTGTGTAGTTTTGGTCTCGTTCAGTGAGAGATGCAAATGCACTGGACAGGCAGTTCAGAGGAGTTTTACGAGATTGATACCTGGAATGAGCAAGGTATCTTATGAATAAAGGTTGGGCAGGTTGGATGTGTTCTCATTAGAGGTCAGAGAAGGAAGGTGTGTTTTATTGGAGCTTAGAAAGATTCTAAATGGTCTTCCCAAGGTATACATAGAAATGATGTTTAGTCTCTTGGGTGACACGAGAACAAGACAACAATGCTTTAAAATTGAGGGCTACTCTTTTACATCAGAGATGAGGAATCTTTTTCTTCCCCTCACAGATGGCTGAGAGACTTTGGAACCCTGTCTCAGAAGGTGGTGGAGGTGGAGTCTTTGAATACTTTTAAGGTAGAGGTAGATAGATTCTTGTTAACCCGGAGAAGCAAACATTTTTGGGAATGGATGGAAAAAAGGAAAGTGGAACATCAAGAAATCTTACTGAATGGCAGTGGAGGTTTGAAGGGCCAAATAACCTAACCTTGTTCCTAAATCATACATATTAATGCCACACTAGAAAATCTAACACTTATGATTAAACAGCATGCTGTATGTGTCCACTGAGGCCTCAAGTCATCTGAAGCAAGTTATCAGTGTACAGAGATAGATGGACAGAAAGCAGACTGGATCAGAAAAGTGAATGGAAGAGGGGTATTGGGGGAAAGAGTAGGAGTAAGAAAGGAGAAGGAAAATATGAGAGAAAAGGGAATGAGACAGTGAAAGATAGATCAAAACTGAGGAACAGAGGAAGTGAGGGAAGAGAGAAAGAGACAGATTAAAAAAAAAAGAGATAAACAGAAATACTGTGGAGATTAGTTGGGGTGGAGGTCAATGGTTATCATTTGAAGGCTATGTACAATCATGATACTTCTTTTAATTATTGTGTGAAGTGGCCTAAATTGAGGGATTAGTAACTCCAATGTAATCACTGCAGCGGATTAAGTGATAATCAACTAATTACCTGAAAAATAACAGTTATATATTACATTATAGTGAACAATTATGAATGCATTTTAGACAATATAAAGGTTACTCCTCCACAAAAACCAGTGCAATTGTCTGCAGGAGCAGACAAGAACGAACTAACAAAACAATTAAAAACTAAATACCTAAGAGGTTGCTTGAGATTTTAAACACATTTACACATGGGACAAAAGGAAACAATGATTCCTATGACCGCCTGGAATAAACCAGTGCAAGTAGATTCAAGTTTTCATATGCAACTGATAAAAATGATTTTAAATAGACAGTACCATCAAAGGACTTCCCCAGATGGATGGTTTGCTTCTCCCATTGCAAAGACCCAAACCTCTGAACAATGAATCAAACAATCATTTTATTATATATGCATGAGCAGCAAATATATATCTAAAATGGACCGTAGACTTTCACACATAGTAGGCAGAGTTCATTCTTTCCCTTGCTTCTAAATTATGCCATCCAAACAATAGATGGTTTTCAGGCTGTCAAGTTAAGAAAAATGTGCAATAATGACTTTCTTTTGCCCCCAGCACTGAAAAACAACAAGTGGTGACTCAGTAGCCAGCACCTTAGTCATGGCAGATTATTTTCAAATTACTGTAGTTCTACGAAAGGAGGTGGGAGACAAATACACAGGATAGCTACTGAACTAATATTAAACAGAAAAATGCTATGATTCAGGTATGGTTTTCAAATAGGATATCTCTCAAACACCTCAAAACAATCCTTACAAATGTTCACTTTCAAACATTCAGGCTGTGCTGACAGTAGAATTTGAAAATATCCTGCAATTATTTTTAGTTTCACATTGCAATCTTTTCAGGAACACAATTAATTCCTTTTTCATTTATTGAGATATAATCGTGCACGGTGAATTTCCTATATTTATTCGACAGTTGGTCCAGGATGGTGCAGGGTCTTCTTCCGCTGACCAGGTTTCAGTGATCTGGACAGGCCTTCAAATTATGTATATTATTCCATTTCTACATCACAGTATTGACAATGAAAAAAAAAGCCTACAAATAAAGGTTACTTAAAAATAGCCCCTTTTATTTAGATTAGATTAGACGATTACATTACTTACAGTGTGGAAACACGCCCTTCGGCCCAATAAGTCCACACCAACCCTCTGAAGATCAACCCACCCAGACCCATTCCCCTACATTTACCCCTTCACCTAACACTACGGGCAATTTAGCATGGCCAATTCACCTAACCTGCACATCTTTGGACTGTGGGAGGAAACTGGAGCACCCGTAGAAAATCCACGCAGACACGGGGAGAATGTGCAAACTCTCTGGAGCTGTGAGGCACCAATACTAACCACTGTGCCACTGCGCCGCCCATAAAAAAAACTACAAATTGATTGGATGAAGGCTGAGGGATGACCTTATAGAGGTTTATAAAATCATGGGAGGCATGGATAGGGTGAATAGCCAAGGTCTTTTTTCCCCAGGGTAGCAGAGTGCAAAACTAGAGAGCTGATAGGGGAATCTAAAGGGCTACGTTTTCACACAGAGGGTGTTGCATGTGTGGAATGAGCTGCGAGGAAAGTAGTGGCGGCTGGGTACAATTAAACATTCAAAAGGCATCTGGATGGGTACATAGGAAGGGTTTAGAGTGTCTTCTTTTGGATGATACTGAGTCTTCAATTCCCTGCTGGGTGGACATAAATGAACCCAAGGAACGTATTTTTTTTAAGTGAGGTTCTTATTTCCATTGTCCTAGCCAACATGTTTCCTCCAACCAATTTTAAACTGGATTATTTGATTACCATTTGTGGATCCTTGCTCTGTGTACATTGGCTGGAGCATTTCCTACTGTAAAATATGGGCTACATGTCAAAAAGCATTACATTCACCGTAAAAGATTGTGAAGGGCACTAGATAAGTTCAAGTTCTTTCCCTAAGAATATGGAAAAGTAAACTTTTACAAAAAAACTTCAGAATTTCAAACAATAGGCTTGTTTCATTTATATCCATATGTACATATTTCTATTTATGCACTGATTGGCTGCAGAATTGAATTTACCGACAGATTCGTCAATTTGGTGGTTGTTTCAATTGGTGAACTTAATTCATGTAACTTAAACAATAGCTCATTTGTAAACTACAAATTAAAACTAAGCTGTTGGTTAATGAAATTTCCAAAGGAAAGGGGAAGAAAGGTGAAGACAGACTTTCTGCTTGTTCTCCTTCTACTGTGCAGTTTCTGTGAATGATCAGTGTCCCCGTCATCTGATAATAAAAACAAGAAATCAGCAAATCTGACACATTAAAATGAGTCTGTAAAGGAACCACAGAACAGGGACTCCTCATTTCAGTGCAATTTCCTATGCTTTTCATTGAAGATCACTGACAGAATAAATTTAACACAAGATGACAAGCAAGATGCCTTTCCATTCATAAAATCAAACCAGTTTTCAACTACTATGAAAAGCAACAATGACAAATGTGTACAAGTGAACACATATTACAACATAGGCAGTTGCCTACCTGGATTCCTCCCAATGTATTTTTTTAAATTAGGTATTGTACATTTATGACTGATGACAAAGACATAGTAGGGCTTCCATTTGATATTATTTCATGAAAGCTTTCAAAGAATAGAGGAAATGTTATAGTAATAAATCTGTAAGGTTTCAGAAACCTTGTCTGCTTATATTATCAATGCCTGTAAACATGTGAGCTACCTTTTTTTTTCTGTGCCAACTACAACTTGGACTACAATATTCCACAACTCTTCAATGATCACACATCCATTGAATCTCAACAAGGCACTTACATACAGATACTGTCTTTACTCCACCTATTTCTCACTAGTCCCAATTGAATGGCCAATTTTTAAAAAAGGGGTTTGTTGCTCCTGCAGAACCTACAAATCATTCCCCTCAAATCACTGACCTCTGTTCCTAGAAGTCAAAACCCACTGTGTCTAATAATGCCTGAGGCAGCTGGTGTACCATGCACACAATGCCAAATTGTCAATGCATACTGGCCAAAATCAGCTGTATGACAAATTGAAGCATTATTGATTTCCAAATACTATCTTGTTATGAAAAAACTTGTAGGCCTTGTAACATGGCTGCTGGTGATGGTTTATCATGATTGGATCATTTTTGGAAGAGACAGGAAAGATAGCAGTAGGTCTGTGATTATGAGTATATTTGCTCAACCAAGACTGAAACACAAGAATGACATTTCACACGCAAAGATGTCAGTCTGGAAGCAGTATTTGAGTTACGAACGAAATGGAAGCTGGTTAGTATTGCTTGGCCCTCACCTGACTTGCTTTTCAAACTCCTGTTTCAGAGATCACTTCCTGCACTTCTACACTCATGTACTGACAGAAGTGTCTCCCACAAAAGTGGGATTTACATTAAAAGATGACATTAAAGGCCTGGTAGATTTACAAAAATTGCAAAAGTAAAAGCAAAATGCTGGAGATCTGAAATAAAAATAAAGCGCTGGAGAAACTCAGCAAGCCTAACGGCATCTGTGGATAGAGAAAGAGTTCACATTCCAAGTCCAATTATGTTTTCAGTTTTGAACAGTCATATCAGAAAACGTTAACTCTTTCTCTCTAGATATTGCCAGATCTCTAGCACTGTTCTAATTATAAAATATGCAGGTGGTCCAGTGGAAAATCTGAGCACTTTAAAATCCAGGGTTGCTGTTTCACTGGATCAACTCTTTATCAGTGTCAAACCAAAGCAAAGCAAGCCCTGCTCGCAAGTCATTTTTCTCTGCACTCGAATATGGTGTGGTTCTGATTCGAAATTACCAAATTCCAACTTGTTTCAGATAGTCTCAATCCTAATACCTATTTTTATTCGCAGGTACATGTTTTTCACTACATAACATCCCCTTTGCAGATTTTTTTTAAATTCCCCTTCTTAATGGCGCGAGTACACAAATGATAACAGCGTTAAATTTTTGCAAGTGCATGATTGATTGTAAGGGACCGACCGGGCAACATACCGTGCACATGCAATTTATGGCGGGACAATTCTCTTCATCGGAAATATTTCAAAGAAAACAGCTACAAAAGGCAAAATCCAAAAAAGGCAGGAAAAAAAAATCACTGGCTCAATTTTACTAGAAAGTCGAGAGAACATTCTTCTGAGCAGAACTGCTCCGGCAAAGATTCTCAAGCTGCTATAACGTTCTCAATATGCTCGGCAGTGTGGGGGGAAAACGAAGTGTGGAGGTCACATATGGACAATTTCAAATTGGCAGTTGATCAGACTGCAGAATGAACGTCATTAATAACGGCAGCATATCATGAGATCACTACGTGTTTACAAGGAAAAAAAAGTACTGCATTTGGTATTCCTTCACTTCCTCGTTGTGTTCAGCCTCGACCGTTAAGCATTTCAGTTGCAAGTCTTGGGACGAGTCCAACCAATACAATGTCAACACTGCATACTCCATAAAAGGGTTGAAGCAAACTTACTGCTACAGTTATTGTCAATGATTACCGTTGAGTGACATGCCAAAAAGCAGCAATCACACACTTTAACACCAGCATGTGAACAAAGTCTAAAGGCGTGATTACAATGTTGCACCTTGATTTGAACCGCACCGTCGTTAAAAGTATCGGATTTCAACAGAAAAAGAAACATCCGGTGCGTTTACAGTACTACCAAAGTGTCAACAGTTTGAAAGCTCATTCCTCGATCACAAATCTCGTTACACATGGAGCTGCGCTCCCCACACAAGAAAAAAAACTTAACCCAGCGAGATTCACGCAAAACGAATGTATTAACAATAGCCAAAGGTTACTGAAATTTGACTAAAGAATGATGCACATCTGGGTTCACGGAAAAGAAACGAGAGAAAGGGTTAATTTGATCGATCACTCCGCAGCCGTTAGCTTGACCCTTTAGCAACTGGTCAAAGCTCCTCTCCTGTCAGACTGCCAGCTCTGTTCATTCTCGTTTTCGAATGATACACAAAGCTATTAAGGGAAGGTCATGGTAAAATATCTGCCTCTTTCTAAAAGATGAACAGACATCCAAATGGATTACAAGTCTGGAACCCAGCACTTGGGGTGGTGTGAACAGCCAAAATGTATATACTGATGAACTTGACACTCATTTTTAAACTTAGAGGACACTGGGTCATAACATTTTTCTCAAAAGGGCGCAAACGGCTTTTTGTGTGTTCCAAACTGCGGGATAAAACAAGCGTCACGTTACGTCCAGACAAGTATGAGCAGGAAAGCAGACTACAAAAGGGAGAGGACTTTGCTTCCCCTGCTTTT
Source organism: Chiloscyllium plagiosum (assembly GCF_004010195.1). Taxonomy (NCBI): domain Eukaryota; kingdom Metazoa; phylum Chordata; class Chondrichthyes; order Orectolobiformes; family Hemiscylliidae; genus Chiloscyllium; species Chiloscyllium plagiosum. Next base: position 98,083,211 of record NC_057714.1, on the reverse strand, counting down.
ATTTGAAAATCAAAAACTTCCAGTGCACGCTGATGTTACAGACTGACACTGCAATTGCCAGCACCAAGTCCAACACAATGCCACATTGACTTTAAAGAGCACATTGACACTAATTAGTATCTCCCCACTTTCAAGTCTTTCCTTCATGTCAGGAATAAGTACTAGAATATGCCGCCTCCTGCCTTTACATTCAAATAATACTGTCTGTCATCAATATACTGGCGAGATCTATTCCTAAACCGAACATCTGTTTGTTATATATTACTCAACATATACTCACACTTGATTAACACGCCTCTCCAGTCAAATGATTTTTTAATACTACAATTTCAAGTTTGGCAAATACATTGATAGTCATAAATCGTTACAAATAATTCACACCAAGGGAGAAATATTATGCATCGACGCCACGATTACATTTTTTTCTTAAGATATCAATGTTGCCTTGTCCTATCCAATCCAAATCGGAAGGAGAAATTCTAATGAAATAATAGCTTCAACAAATCAAAGGAAAGAAGCCTTGCTGTGGAACCGTTAAGCGAGGAACAGAGCAAAACCCAGCCCTGATATTATTTTTCCACCTCCTTCGACTTCACCGCTAAATGAAGTGTCAGCTGAAAGGCAACACTGATTCATTAATAAATTGCAAAGCAAACATTTTTTTAAATCCAAGTGAAGCTGTGAGTGTTGACAAAAGAGGTGAGGGAGAAAAAGGAGGGAGATAGGAAGGATCCCCATTAAACGTACGGGGAGGGGGTGGAGAGACAGAGAAGGGGGAAAAATCCGTTTTTACCTTCGGATAATTCCAAATCCAGCTCGGCCAGCTTCGCCCTCACCTCGAGAGGAAGAGGCAGACTATCAATGCTGCGGTCCGCCATTCTCTCTCTCTCTTTGTGTCCGAGTGACGAGGCCACACTTCAGCACTTTGCAGAGGGCTGTAGGAGATGCATGATATTATACAGAAGGGGGGAATCTCCACCGCTTCACACTACCGCCATGTCTGCGTCTGCTCTGTCTGTGTTTAGGAGAGAGAGGGGGAGGAGGGGGGGTGCTGAGTAGGGTGCGCGGCCACAACACAGGCACGCGCTCCAGGAGAGCACAGCACGACGCGCGCTGGGAGCGAGCGCACCGGGGCCGCCGCCAGAGGGAGGGAGCGAGCGAGCGTAAGGTAAAGAGGAGGAGGAAGAGAGTGGGGAAAAAATGCGAAGCATAAAGAAACAATATGTCTGAGAGAGGAAAGGGAGATAGTGTATCTGTGTGCGAGAAATACAATGTATCGGTTTGAGACAGTGATACATTGTATCTGTGTGAGAGTGATACAATTTGTCAGGCTGAGAGAATGATACATCTTTGTGAGAGAATGATACAATTTATCTGAGAAAGGCTGAAACAATCTCTGTGAAAGAATGGTAATCGAAAAAAAATTCTTCGAGAGAAATAAAATGTGCATGCCTTGTGAGGTAAAATGATCAGAATACCTAAGGAAGAAAGATTCATTGTGTAAAACAGAGGAAGCAGTGAACAGTGAAGGCGAAATACGGGTGAGATTATGTGACTTTGTGAGGGAACAGATACAGTGTGTATGCCGACAAAGGTACAGTACGTCTGAGACAAAAGAAAAGTACCCTGGCCCTGAAATTAGAAACATACGAAACAGTTGTTCTATTATTTAACAGAGATGTTACCCAATATTTTAAGTTAACTGAGCTTTCACGCCCAGGAAGAGAACTTCAACCGAATGGATTGTGTTCACGAATTAGATACATGTCAGAGGAAGAATTTTGTAATATGCTTTGAGGAAAAGCCAAACCAATAAGAAACAATATTTCAGAGAAAAAAATACAATATGTAATACAACATTTCTGCATAATACAGAAAAACAACATCTCACGGTAAAAACTATATCCCATGTTCTTAACATCAGTGTGGATTTACCCCCGTGACTGCAGTGTATCAAAGAGAAAGCGTACCATGAGCTTTTCACAATTAGGGATGAGCAACAAATGCTGCTGGCCAGTAGCGCACAATTATTTGAAAGAATAAAGAAAACTGAAAAGGGATACTTCTTTTAGAAACATGCATCATGATTCTAAGAAAGCATAAGGAAGAGAAACAATACATCTTAGAAAAAATGATGCAGTGTACCTGGCTCAATAAAGGAAACTATCCCTGCAAGACACAATACCGTATCAGAGAAGTATGCAAGATGTCTGTGTAAGACAAAGAGGAACATTATGTCTTAGAAACTGGATGAAATGTGTGAAAGAGAAAGATACAAATTGTGCAATATGAAACTAATCAATATACAATGTAAAGAAAAATACACTGCGTGCAGCAATTAGCAATGTGAAAAAATAAATATTCAACATGCTTGGGATGACAACAAAAAATAAATCTGATTTAGAGATATAGCTACATGAGTGAAACAAATAGTATGAAGAAAACATTATCAATATGTGTGAAAATTAAAGAATAGTAAGATAAAAAGAATGCTTCTAGGTCGGTTTTCTAGTGTAAAGTCAGCATTTCTCCTACCAATTTTATGATGGGACATCCCATATCAGAAAGGCAATCAAACTATGAGAGCTACCATCTTGACTAATGTTCTCTTTTGACATCAATGGCAGCCCTCAATACTGCACAAGTTTATTAAAGTATTTAAGAACAAAGAACAGTACAGCATATGAACTTCAGCCCACCATAGAATTCCTACAGTGCAAGCCATTTGGCCCACTGAGTCTGCGCTGAACCTCCAAAGAGCATCCCACCCTTGTGACCCTACATTTCTATGGCCAATCCACCTAACCTCACATCTTTGGACTATAGGAGGAAATCAGAGCACCCAGAGGAAACCCACACAGATACAGGGAGAACATGCAAACTCCCCACAGACAGTCACCCAAGGCTGGAATTGAACCTGGGTCCCTGGTACTGTGAGGCAGCAGCGATAACTATTGAGCCACCATGCCACCCTCAAGATAGCACAACAAAAGATGGCCTTCTAAACTAAAAACCTTTTGCCTCTGCACAGTCTGTGTCCTTCTTTTCCCTGCCTAGTCATGTATCTGTCAAGATGCCTCTGAAATATTACTATTGTATCTGCATCTAAAAATAGGAGTCCTCCACTTACATTATAAACCGTTTGGGAAATAGATGCTTGGGTGAACATCATTTGCTAATTTTTAAATATTCCCAGAAAACAAAGCAAGATAGAGAGACTGGAGGAGCTTTCCCCAAGCTTTGATATATAAATTATTCCTAAGCAGTGTTTAGGTGAGTGTATGGATAGAGATTTTTGCCTGATTGAGAACTGAAAGCCATTTTTTGTCTGCTGTGGCTGAGCTTGGAAAGTCTCTCAGACTAAATTGCTGTTGGGGTGCTGACCTTTGACTTTAGCAATACAAATGTGAGTGTTGCTGAGATCACCATAGTGACAGCTACAACAAAAGCAATAACATCAAGTCTTAATGCACAGGCCTGCGATAATACAAAAATGGGCAAATGATGCCTTACAGTCTGTAGGAATTTTGCAACGGGATGTCTTACCTTAAAATGATAGAGGAGCAATGAATGAGGAACTGTACTTCAGCAGACCAACAGTCACTGGCTACCATAACCCGTTGCAGCAGGAACTGGGGCCAAATGCAAAAGTACACAAAACACATCTTATGGATGTGAAAGTCCTCAGTTATGGTTCAGGCTCATTTCTGACCACATCATAAGTGATATCAGTTAGTTTGCTATGCAGATAGCTATCAAGCAGATCTTCACAGACATGATTACACTGGAGAGGGTGGAGAAGGATTCACCTGAAATGAAAAGTCTGTTATGAGGACAGACTGGATAGGCTGGTTTTGTTTTGCCTTAAGATGTGTTTAGAGGAAGTGGGGGAGTGGAATCTGATTGAGGGCATACAGAATTATGAGAAGCATAGACATGGAAGATCATGAGAATCTTTTCCCTTTGGCAGATATGTCTGAGACCGCAGGGTCTAAGCTTAAGGTGAGGAGTCAGTGTTTGTTTGTTTTTGGGGGGAGGGGGGAGGTGTGCAGTGGGTGGGGGGAGGGTGTCTAAAGAAAATATTTTTCACCCGGAGGATGGTAGAAATATGATACATACTGAAGGCTGGTGCGGGCAAGTACTCTCACAACATTTTATAAGTATCTGAACAAGCACTTAAAATGCCAGGTGACCTGGGCTAAGTGCAGGTAAATGGGATTATTATAGTTTGGTGTTTGTTGGTCAGCATAGATAGGGTGGGTTGAAGGATATGTTTCGGTGCTGTACAGTGGTTCAACTGGAGCGCTGAAAAAGATAGCCAAATCTTTGTTTTTACAAAAGGTCACTAACAGGACCAGTTCTGAAAAATACTTACTGCACTCGAAATATTAACTCTGTTCCCACCTTCAGAGATGTGCCAAATGAGAAGTCTGTTGGCTCAGTTCGGTTTATGGGGATTTTCAGCAAACGTTAAACTGCTTGTCACTGCTCGACAAGTACAAGTCCCTCGCATAGTGGACATGTATGCAAAGTTGGCAGTGTGGCTCTCCGTTACAAAACTGGGCATGAGCCATGCCTATCTACAATTATGACTGGATGAGGAGTCCCAGAACTATGCTACAATTATTACCCATAAGGGTTTATACCAATATACAAGACTGCACCCTTTTCCAGCAGACCATGGAGAGCATTTTACAAGGGTTACCCCTAAACTGCTACTTATTTGGATAATGTACAAATGACAGGGAAGACAAATAAAGAGCACTTGGAGAACTTGGATATAGTGCTTAAATGTTTCTCCGAGGCAGGTGTATGCCTGAGAAGGGAAAATGTGTGTTCCAGGTGCCCCAAGTGATCTACTTGGGTTACAGAGTTGACAAAACTTAGTTACACCTGTTGGAAGAGACAGTGAGGGCAATCAAAGGAACCCTGGCTCCCACAACTATCGGAACGTAAGTGTTTACTTTGATTAATTGATTATTACAGAACATTCATACATAACCTGGCCTCCATCTTGGCACCCTTACATCTGCTATTGAAAAAGGGTCAGCCTTGAAAATGGTTGTGTATCCAAGAAGTAGCCTTTAGGGAAGTGAAAAAGCAGCTATCATCATCTAAGGTGTTGGCCCACTAAGATCCAAAGCAAGAGGTAATGCTGACATGAGATGCCTCCCTGTATGGTATCGGGGTAGTGTTGGCTCACTGGTGGTCCAATGGAGAGGAAAGCTCCAGAAAGGTTTTGATATTGGTTTTAGGTATGCTTCCAGACTGGCTGATGCCTAGATAGAGAAGGAAGGTTTGGCAAACATCTTCAGTGTGTGGAAGTTCCACCAGCACCTTTACAGACAGGAATTTCTCATAGTAACAGATCACAAACACCTGCTTGATACTGAAGGAAGACAAGACAGTGCAATCCATAGCTTCTGGTGGATTTCAGCATTAGGTCCTTATTCTCAGTGTGTACAAGTACAAGGAAGCCAAGTGGCTAATGAGGATGCCTCAAGCCACCTCCCAATGGCAGATACACCACTGGGGGTGCCTCCCTGGAAGACTCTGTTTTGAATTTAAACTTTCTGGCCACCCTTCCAATCACTGAAACACCGACTGTGGACACAAAGAATCCTGTCCTAGTGAATCTAAGACATCTGGTGGTAAACATAAGAACTATCCTAACCAAGATTGAAACCTTTCTGGACCCGGTGAAAGTGAGGACTGCAGATGCTGGAGATTAGAGTCGAGAGTGTGGTGCTGGAAAAGCACAGCAGGTCAGGCAGCGTCCGAGCAGCAGGGGAATCAACATTTCAGGCAAAAGCCCTTCATCAGGAATGAGGCTGTGAGCCGAGGGGGTGGTGAGATAAATGGGAGGGGGTGGGGCTGAGGGGAAGGTAGCTGAGAATGCAATAGGTAGCTGGAGGTCAGGGTAAAGGTGATAGGTCGGAGAGGAGGGTGGAGCAGATAGGTGGGAAGGAAGATAGACAGGCAGGACAGGTCATAAGGGCGGTGCCAAGATGGAGGGTTGGAACTGGGATAAGGGAGGGAGGGGAAATGAGGAAACTGGTGAAATCCATGTTGATGCCGTGGGGTTGGAGGGTCCTGAGGTGGAAGATGAGGCACACTTCCTCCAGGCGTTGGGTGGTTAGGGAGTGGCGATAGAGGAGGCCCAGGACCTGCATCTCCTCAGCAGAGTGGGAGGGGGAGTTGACATGTTGGGGCACGGGGCGGTGGGGTTGGTTGGTACGGGTGCCCCTGAGATGTTCTCTGAAGCGCTCTGCAAGTAGGCGTCCTGTCTCCCCAATGTAGATGAGACTGCATCGAAAGCAACAGATACGGTAAATGATATGTGTGGAAGCGCAGGTAAAACTCTGATGGATGTGGAAGGCTCCTTTGGGGCCTTGGACGGAGGTGAGGGGGGGGAGGTGTGGGCGCAGCTTTTGCAATTCCTGCAGTGGCGTGGACCTGAGAAGGGAGTCACAGAATGGTCTTTATGGAAAGCGGATAGGGATGGGGAGGAAAATATATCTCTGGTGGTGGGGGCGGTATGTATGTGGCAGAATGGCAGAGGATGATGCAATGTGTACGGAGGTTAGTGGGGTGGTAGGTGAGGAAGGGTGGGGTTCGAGGGCAGAGGTGTGGGAAGTATGTAAGATGTGCGTGAGGGCATCATCACCATGTGAGATGGGAAATTGTATTCTTTAAAGAAGGAGGCCATCTGGTGTGTTCTGTGTTGGAACTGCGGAGGAATGGGATTGTGGGAGATATAGCAGTTTGGATCAGTAATTGGCTTGCTGAAAGAAGACAGAGGGTGGTGGTTGATGGGAAATGTTCATCCTGAGGGCATAGAAGGGTGGGTTAGTAAATTTGCAGACAACACTAAGGTCGGTGGAGTTGTGGATAGTGACGAAGGATGTTGTAGATTACAGAGATACATAGATAAGCTGCAGAGCTGGGCTAAGAGGTGGCAAATGGAATTTAATGCGGACAAGAGTGAGGTGATTCACTTTGGTCGGAGTAACTGGAATGCAAAGTACTGGGCTACTGGTAAGATTCTTGGTAGTGTAGATGAGCAGAGAGATCTCGGTGTTCAGGTACACAGATCCTTGAAAGTTGCCACCCAGGTTGACAGGGTTGTTAAGAAGGCATACAGTGTTTTAGCTTTTATTAATAGAGGGATCGAGTTCCGGAACCATGAGGTTATTCTACAGATGTACAAACCTCTGGTGCGGCCACACTTGGAGAATTGTGGACAGTTCTGGTCACCACATTATAAGAAGGATGTGGAAGCTTTGGAAAGGGTGCAGAGGAGATTTAATAGGATGTTGCCTGGTATGGAGGGGAGGTCTTACGAGGAAAGGCTGAGGGACTTGAGGCAGTTGTGACAGCGAGCACGAGGGGGCATAGCTTTAAATTGAGGGGTGATAGATATAGGACAGATGTCAGAGGTAGTTTCTTTACTCAGAGAGTAGTAAGGGTATGGAATGCTTTGCCTGCAACGGTAGTAGATTCGCCAACTTTAAGTGCATTTAAGTCATCATTGGACAAGCATATGGACGTACATGGAATAGTGTAGGTTAGATGGGCTTCAGATTGGTATGACAGGTCGGCGCAACATCAAGGGCCGAAGGGCCTGTACTGCGCTGTAATGTTCTATGGTCCTCCTGGGAACAGTTGCAGCGGAGACAGAGGAATTGGGAATAAGGGATGGCATTTTTACAGGAGGCAAAGTGCGAGGAGGTGTAGTCCAGGTAGCTGTGGGAGTCGGGGCTGGAGAAGATGGCAGTGTTGAGTTGGCCACTGTTGATGGAGATGGAGAGGTTCAGGAAGGGGAGTGAGGTGTCTGAGATGGTCCAGGTGAACTTAAGTTCGGGGTGGAATGTGTTGGTGAAGTTTATGAACTCTCCAACCTCCTCTTGGGGACATGAGTGGCGCCAATACAGTCATCAGTGCAGGGGAGGAAAAGGTGGGGAATGATACCGGTGTAACTGCGGAAGATGGACTATTCCATATAACCGACAAAGAGACAGACATAGCCGGGGCCCATGTTGGTGTTCAAGGCTACCCCTTTCATCTGGAGGAAGTGGGAGGATTCAAAGGAGAAATTATTGAGGGTGAGGACCAGTTTAGCCAAACGAATGAGAGTGTCAGTGGAAGGGTACTGGTGGGGACGTCGGGAAAGGAAGAAACGGAGCGCTTTGAGGTCCTGGTCATGGCAGAGGGAGGTGTATAGGGACTGGATGTCCATGGTGAAGGTGTGGCATTGGAGGCCAGGGAAACGAAAGTCTTGGAGGAGGTGGAGGATGTGGGTGGTGTCCTGAACATTTGTGGGGAGTTCCTGGACCGGGGGATAGGACAGTATCGAGGTACATGGAGATGAGTTCAGCGAGGCAGGAACAGGCCAAGATGATGGGTCGGCCAGGGTAGTCAGGTTTGTGGATCTTGGGTAGGAGGTAGAACCAGGTGGTGCAGGGTTCCTGAACTGTGAGATTGGAAACTGTGGGTGGGAGATCCCCTGAGGTGATGAGGTTGCACCAGTTTCCTCATTTCCCCTCCCCCCACCTTATCCCAGTTCCAACCTTCCAATTTGGCACTGCCCTCATGATCTGTCCTACCTGTCCATCTTCCCTCCCATCTATCTGCTCCACCCTCCTCTCCCATTTATCACCATTACCCCCACCCTCCATCTAACTATTGCACTCTCAGCTATCTTCCCCTCAGCCCCACCCCCTCCCATTTATCTCAGCACCCTCTCAGCTCACAGCTTTATTCTTGATGAAGGGCTTTTGCCTAAAACATCAATTTTCCTGCTCCTCAGATGCTGCCTGACCTGCTGTGCTTTTCCAGCACCACACTCTCGACCTTGGATCAGTTCTTGAGACTATGATGTTGTGACCATAATGGAGACATGGTTTTCACAGGGGTAGAAATGGTTGCCAAATCTTCCAAAGTTTAGAACGTTTAAAAAGAACAGGGAGGGTGGAAAAAGAGGAGGGGGTGTTGCATTGCTAATCAGAAAATGCATCACAACGACAGAAACAAAGATTGTTGAGGAAGGTTTGACTACTGAGTCAGCATGAGTGGAAGTAGGAACAGCAAGGGGGCAGCCACCTCATTGGAGATGTTCTACAGATCTCCTTATAGCAGTAGGAAGATCAAAGAACTCATAGGCTGGCAGATTTTGGAAAAATGCAGATGTAGCAGGTTTGTTGTTATGGGTGGCTTCAACTTTGCCACTATTGACTAGAGCTTCCTTAGTGCAGATGGTTTGGATGGAACCATTTTTGTCAGGTGTGTTCAGGACGGTTTCCTTACTCAGTATGTAGACAGACCGACGAGGGAAGAGACCATTTTGGATTTGGTGCTCGGCAACAAGCCAGGATAGGTGTCAGATCTCACCGTGGGAGAATACTTTAGTGATGGTGATCACAACTACCTCACATTTAGCATAGCCTTGGAGAGTGAAAGGAACAGTTACCGAGGGAAGGTATTTAATCAGGGAAAAGGAGATTATGATGCTATCAGACAGGAGTTGGGAAGTACAGATTAGGAGCAATTGTTCCACAGAAAGGGCACAACTGACATGTGGAGACTGTTTAAGGAGCAGTTGTTGTGAGTGATGCACAAATTTGTTCCTCAGAGACAGGTAAGAAGGGGTAAGATTAAGGAGCCTTGGATGACAAGAATAGAGGAGTTCTCATCAAAAGGAAGAAGGCAGCTTATGTAAGGCGGAGGAAGCAAGGGTCTAGCATAGCTTTAGAGGATTACAGGCTTACTAGAAAGGAGCTCAAAAATTGACTGAGGAGTGCCAGGATAGGGCACAAAAAAGACTTGGCAGGAAGGATTAGGGAGACCCCAAAGGCATTTTACTCATACGTGAGGAATAAGAGAATGATCAGGGAGAAGGTAGGGTCAATCAGGGATAGCAGAGGGAACTTGTGCGTGGAGTCTGAGCAGAGAGGGGAAGCATTAAATGAGTTTTTTGCTTTGAGGAGCTGGGAAATAGGCTTGATCAGATCAAGATTGATGAAGTTGATGTGCTGGAAATTTTGGAGGAGAAAGTGAGGACTGCAGATGCTGGAGATCAGAGCTGAAAATGTGTTGCTGGAAAAGCGCAGCAGGTCAGGCAGCATCCAAGGAACAGGAGAATCGACGTTTCGGGCATAAGCCCTTCTTCAAATCAGTCTTACGTCTGTGGTCAGCAAGGTTTTGGAAATATTTCTGAGGGACAGGATTTATGACTATTTGGAAAAGCATAGCATGATTAAAGACAGTAAGCATGGCTTTGTGAGGGGCAGGTCATGCCTCACAAATCTTATTGAGGAGGTGACGAGACAGGTCAACGAAGGACAACAGTGAATATGGTGTATTTGGACTTCAGCAAGGCATTTGATAAGGTTCCCTATGGTAGGCTCATTCATAAAGTCAGGAGGTATGGGATACATGGAGATTTGGCTGTCTGGATTAGAATTAGTTGGTTGACAGAAGGCAGAGAGTGGTTGTAGATGGAAAGTATTCTGCCTGTAAGTCACTGGTGAGTGGTGTCCCGCAGGACTCTGTTCTTGGGCCTCTGCGCTTTGTAGTTTTTATAAATGACTTGGATGAGGAGGTTGAGGGGTGGGTTAGTAATTTTGCCAATGACACAAAGGTTAGAGGTGCCATTGATAATATTGAGGACTATTGCCGGCTGCAGCGTGACTTAGACAGGATGCAGAGCTGGGCTGAGAAATGGCAGATGGAGTTCAACCTGGATAAATGCGAAGAGATGCATTTTGGAAAGTCAAACTTAAATGCTGAATATAGGATTAAAGACAGGATTCTTGGCACCAACAGAGGGATCTTGGTGTTCAAAGTTGCCACCCAAGTGGATAGGGTTGTTAAGAAAGCACATGGTGTTTTGGCTTTCATTAACAGGGGGATTGAGTTTAAGAGCCACAAGGTTTTGCTGCAGCTCTACAAGTAGGTAAAAACAAGGACTGCAGATGCTGGAAACCAGATTCTAGATTAGAGTGGTGCTGGAAAAGCACAGCAGTTTAGGCAGCATCTGAGGAGCAGGAAAATCGACGTTTCGGGCAAAAGCCCTTCATCAGAATACAGCTCTACAAGTCCCTGGTGAGACCACATTTGGAATATTGTGTTCAGTTCTGGTCGCCGTATTATAGGAAAGATATGGAGGCTTTGGAGAGGGTGCAAAGAAGGTTTACCAGGATGCTGCTTGGACTGGAGGGCTTGTCTTATGAAGAGAGGTTGACTAAACTTGGACTTTTCGCTCTGGAGAGAAGGAGTAAGAGAGGTGACCTGATCAGGGTATACAAGGTAATGAGAGGCATGGATAGAGTCAATAGCCAGAGACGTTTCCCGAGGGCAGGATTGACTGGCACAAGGGGTCATAGTTTTAAGGTGTTAGGAGGAAGGTATAGAGGAGACATCAGAGGTAGGTTCTTTAAGCAGAGAGTTGTGAATGCATGGAATGCGTTGCCAATAGTAGTGATGGAAGCAGAGTCATTAGGGACATTTAAGCCACTGCTAGATATGCACATGGACAGCAGTGAATTGAGGGGTGCGTAGGTTAGGTTATTTTATATTAGATTAGGAATATCCTCGGCACAACATCGTGGGCCGAAGGGCCTGTTCTGTGCTGTACTTTTCAATGTTCTATGTTCTATGGTCTTTCTGGACATAGCAAGACCAGATCAGCATAGACAACGGCATTTGAGTATGGAGACCAAGGGTGATTGTCCTCAATAAAGATCAATGTCAGACACTGGCTGAACTCCACCAGAGTCATCCAGGGGGTTCCAAGATAAAGATGCTAGAAAAAAGCAATGTCTGGTGGTCAGGGTTCAATGACAACATAGCTGCATTGGTGGGGCCAACAGAGTCAAAGATTGCCACCAGCTGTGCCACCATATTAGTGGGAATAGCTGTTACAGGGTTAAAGGACTCAGTTACAGGGTTAAAGTCGACTGTGCTGGTCCTTTCAAGAGCTCAATGTTCCTGGTCACTGTGGCCGCCCATTCAAAGTGCATAAAGTTTGTTCAGCATAATGTTTGAGCAGCTGTGAGCTTTGTTTGCGATACAAGGACTGCTGGAAGTATTGGTCATGGATAATAGAGAATTTGAATAGTTCCTAAAGTCAAATGACATTCAGCCCATAATGACAGCTCCATACCATCCATCGTCCAATAGTCTAGCGAAAAGAGCAATCCAAATGTTGAAGGCAGGCTTAAAGTAGCAGCCCACAGCATCACTTGATACTAAACTGTCCCAGTCCTTGTTCAATTATAGGACTACCCTGCACACAACAACAGAGATAACTCCAGCAGAGTCGCTGAAGGGGAGAAGGCTCTGCACCACGTTAAACATGACATTCCCAGACCCTGTGGGGTGGGGAGGTGAAACAACAGCAGAAACACCAATGCAGGCCACATGCCTCCTCTAAGCGAGAGAGAGAATTTAATTCAGGGTATGAAGTTTGGTGTCGCAACCATGGAAAGAGGCATGGTTGACTCCTGATGAAGGGTTTTTGGCTGAAACGTCAATTTTCCTGCTCCTCAGATACTGCCTGACCTGATGTACTTTTCCAGCACCACTCCGATCTAAACTCTGGTTTCCAGCATCTGCAGTCCTCACTTTTGCCTGCATGGTTGATGCAAGGTCAGGTCCTGTGACTTACAGCGTTTAGGTAGGTGATATAGTCCAGAACAAACACGTGGATCACCTGAAACTGTTACCTCATAAACGGATTCGGAGCAAAAGGCCTGTCAGAAACCGTAGACACTCCCTCTCTGTCTAGTGTCAAGGGAACCTCAGAATCCAAGATGGATGCAACCTTGATACTATAACCATCAGAAGAAGAGAAGGAAACTCTCCCAAAATGGTCCAGACACAAAAGATGGGCTACAGTAAACATGCTGCCCTTGTCAGAGGAACCAGACTTGGGACGAAAACATCACAGGAAAAGCTACAAGTGAAAGACCGTACCCCAACTTGAGGGGGAGGGAGATATACTGATTGGAACAGGTGGATCTCGTAGACTACAAAGTCCTTGATTGAGATTGTTAACCTGGGACAATCAGGAAAGCCCAGGCTCACCTGAGAAGGGCACTGCTTGTCACTGGCCACCCTGGTGTTTCCTTTCTTCCTGGTTGTGAAAATTGAATAAAGATTTGTACACCTGTTGTCCCTCACTGTGTCTCACACCTGCACTCACACAACATGGGTGCTGGGGAAAATATAAGCACTACTTCAGTTAGGCAGTAGTGTGGGGGTTTAAAAACATTTTTAAAATAAAAAATATATAACCAGGAGATTTAGAGTCTACTCAGTTAAAAAAAAACCAGGAGATTCATTAAAAAAAATATTAACAGGGGATTTAGAATCTTCTCAGTTCGCGGGACTGACTCTGAATGGGCTGCCCACAGCCAATGTACTGTGCACAAGTAAATAATGGGGTTTAGATCAGAATGGTGCTGAAAAAGCACAGCAGGTCAGGTAGCATCCGCGGAGCAGGAAGATCGACGTTTCAGGCAAATGCCCTTCATCAGGAAGAGAGGTAGGGAGCCTCCAGGGTGGAGAGATAAATGGGGAGGCCCTTTTGCTCACAAGTAAATAATGGATGAGTTGGTGACGGGATACTGGCCTCTGCGCAGTTTTTTCAGGAAAACATCATTTCATTAGAGGCAGTTGAGAGAAGATTCACCAGGATGAGCCCTGGTATGGAGGGATTGTCTTATGAACAAAGGTTAAACAAGTTGGGACTCATTGCAATTTAGAAGAATGAGAAGTTATCTCACTGAAACATAGAGGATTCTTAAAGGGCTTGACAGGGTCAATACTGACAGGATGTTTACCCTTATGTTTACCCTCCAGGCATTGGATGGTTAGGGAGTAGCGATGGAGGAAGCCCAAGACTTGCATGTCCTTGATGGAGTGGGAGGGGGAGTTGAAGTGTTCAGCCACAGGGTGGTGGGGTTGGTTGGTGTGGGTGTCCCAGAGATGTTCTCTGAAGCACTCTGCAAGTAGAGGAGACCGCATTGGGAGCAACGGATACAGTAAATGACATGTGGAAGTGCAGGTAAAACTGTGATGTATGTGGAAGTCTAGGATCAAAGGGCATTGCCTCAGAATAAAGGGACACAAATTTAAGACAAAGATGAGCAGGAATTTCTTCTCTCAGAGGGTTGAGTGTCTTTGGAATTTTTTTTGCTACAGAGAGCTGTGGACTGAGACCTTGTGTATGTTTAAGGCTAAGATAAGTTTTTAATCAGTAGAGGAACTGAGGTTTATCAGGTAAAGGGCAAAAACGTGGTCATGAGGAATGTCAGTTTAGCCATGAGGCTATTGAACGGTGGAGCAGGGGCCAAACTGCATACTCCTTTTCCTATTTCTTATGGTCTTATTTCTCCTGATTGCACAAAATTATTCTGAATTAACAGAGCTTTCCCTCCACCTGGACAGGAGTACAATCTTGCTACAATTATATAAGTCGTTGGTGAGACCACCCTGGAATGTTGTGTGCAGTCTTGTACTCCGTACCTGAGGAAGGATGATCTTAATGTAGGTGGAATGCAGCATAGGTTTACCAGATTGATTGCTGGGATGGCTGGACTGATGTATGAGGAGCGGTTGTATTATCTTCACTGAAGTTCAGTAGAATGAGGGGGGAGATCTTATAGAAACCTACAAAATTCTAACATGACTAGACAGAATAGATGTAGGAATGGTGTTCTCAATGGTGGGTGAGTCCTGAACTAGGGTCACAGTCTGGGGTAAACTACTTAGGACTGAGATGAGGAGAAATTACTTCACCCTGAGAGTACATGCTAATTTGCTTGTAGTGATGGTAATAATCCTGAAATTAATACTTTTAAGGTGCTGCTTTTTAATTTCGACTCAAGCTGCTAATTCTCTCTCAGGAGAACCTCTTTCTTAACTCTACCTGTGTTGTTGATTCTGACACGGACCACAAACACATTCTTCTCACTCAGCCAACTGTACATTCCTTGCCAGCCCAGAGCAGATATCCCAAACCCTGGCACTGGGCAGACATTGAAAGTCTTCCTCTCAGCGGCAAAGAACTGCATTTATTTGTCTGACTGCGCTATCCCTGAATACCAACATGGCTTTCAATGCTGTGTTGTCATGGTCCCTTTGCTCAGGCCATCACTGCTTTCACCCATAAAGACAGTAAGAACCCCAAATCCGTTTGATCAATTGCAAAGGCTTCTGCATGTTGAGTCCCCTTACCTGTTGCATTCAATGACTCACCTTCCTGCCTCTGACCAAATCCAAAGCTCCTAACCTAGGAGATATGAGTACCTTCCAGAGCAAAGTATCTAGGTTAGTGGTGCTGGAAGAGCACAGCAGTTCAGGCAGCATCCAAGGAGCTTTGAAATCGATGTTTTGGGCAAAAGCGGGTGTCCCAGAGATGTTCCCTAAAGCGCTCTGCGAGGTGGCGCCCAGTCTCCCCAATGTAGAGGAGACCGCATCGGGAGCAACGTATACAATAAATGATATTAGTGGATGTGCAAGTATAACTTTGATGGATGTGGAAGGCTCCTTTAGGGCCTTGGATAGAGGTGAGGGAGGAGGTGTGGGTGCAGGTTTTACAGTTCCTGCGGTGGCAGGGGAAAGTGCCAGGATGGGAGGATGGGTTGTAGGTAGCCACGGAGGGAACGGTCTTTGCGGAAGGCGGAAAGGGGTGGGGAGGGAAATATATCCATGGTGGTGGGGTCTGTTTGGAGGTGGCAGAAATGTCAGCGGATGAT